>NC_133654.1:201777073-202151883 GCF_009905375.1 Apium graveolens
TGTAAACACCAAAGATTCCCACTATGAAGCTACAACCTATCAGATTTAAATGCAATATGAGCACAGATAATTGAATTAAAAACTGATCATACAATTGCAAAAGTAATGCCTTCTCATATACAATCAAAAGTGAAGTACATAAGTTTTTCCTTGTATTGGAACTGCCCCAAAATGAAACATTCAAAATTGCTTGAATTTTGAATCCAAAAAATAGTGCCTAAATCAAGGATAACTTCATAGTTTCATAGCTTTTAAATAGCAAGCATAATTACTTAAAATAACAAAATTAACCTAATAAAATACTTCATAACTTCCATAATGGTTACTTCATAATTGATGCCTTCTTTGCATTTCTAGCTGCTTCAATTTATTTTAGTCCAGTCACCTGTTTACCCTCGAATTTACCTTGACATGGCTGAATTCCCAGTGGTACATTATCTAGGAATGCATGTTCATTTGTAGGTGTGAAAATGCCACCTTGACTGTGTCCTGTACCAACAGTTGGGAGAGTGGCTGCAGTTGGAATAAATGGGACTTCATTTGCACTACCATGAACATTAATCACATCAATAACTACTTTAACAGATTTCTTCTTTTTCTTAGGCATTGATTTGTTCTTTGACATTGCTTTCTTCTTAGTTTTATCCCCTGTGGTAGAACCTACATTGGCATGATCTTCACCTCCTTCAACTATTTTATCATGTTTCTACAATTACAAAATGCAAAACCAAAATTAGTTCCTCAAATAGAAAATTATGAAGTAGTCATAATAAAATTATTACCTTTGCTGGACATGTCCTAGCATTATGTTTGGTCTCTCCACAATAGCTACAGACAATAGTTGTGTGTTGTCTTTTTAACTTAGTTTGTTCTGGTACCATGTCCCCTGGCACCACATCATTTTTTTTGTTTCTTTTTTTCTTTGGTCTGCCTGGTTGAATTTTTATCTGAGGATGTAGTGGCCCAGGAAATGGCATATTATCCCAATACTGCTCATTATTGATTGGTTCTACAGTACATGCATATGTCTTTAAAAACATGTCCTTCTCATATGTCTTATGAATATAATTCACCAAAGAAAGGTTTTTCCACTTTATACAAGCACAAGCATGGTAACAAGGTAAACCAGTTCGGTCATACTTTCTGCAAGCACAAGTCTTATTATCCAAGTCTACTACAATCTCATGACCACCATCAGTCATAGTGCATAAATATTTACTAGCACCTGACCATTGTACCATTACACCACCGCTATACTTAACAGCCCTGAAATGTGTAATAAAATATAAGTAAAATGCAACAAAAAAAACTTGTAAAAAATATAAATTGGTACTTACTTGCTAAATTTCCTCATTACATTGGGACATATTGGATTTAGTTGATAAGTGTGCAACATTTTGTCCCTCCTAACCTGAATTCTTTTCATGACAGCCTTATGTATTCCTTGTAATAGTCCAATGATCGGTAAATCTCTAAAATTTGCAATGCTATTGTTGAACACTTCACAATGATTTTTTACAAACATGTCTGACATGCAAGTATTAGGAAATGCTGATCTAGTCCACTGTGATCTTGGTTTCTCCATTAGCCAATCATAAGCTTTTTTTGACAACTATTATCAAATCAATAAACATGAATTGCATAAGTTTCATTTTAATATGTTATTACAAGAAACATTGATAATATGCTATTACCTTCTTCAGTGCATCCATGTGTTTGTTGAAAGAGTATTCAGTCGTGGCCTTGGTTGCCAACCAAAGTAGAGACATTAATCCCCTTCCTTTATGCACCTTTTTCATGTTATTATATATATGCATTACACATAACTTATGTTCTACATTTGGGACCACATTCATGAGTGCATTGATTAAACCCTGCATGGAAGTTTGAATATGAGATAGTAACAGTTTGAACTCTATAATGGATTATCAATGTAAATGTTGATTTTACCTTCTGTCTGTCTGATATAAATGTCCAAGCACCACTGTTTTGGATATCAACATCAGCAGCTAGTAATGTCAAGAACCAGTTCCATGCATCAGTGTTTTCAGCTTCTACTACTGCCCAAGCAATTGGATACATGCCATCATTAGAATATGTCCCTACTGCAGCTAACAACTGGCCACCATATGGACCTTTTAGGTGACAGCCATCAAGACCAATGATAGGCCTACATCCTGCTTTAAATCCCCTTTTAATAGGTCCAAGACAAATATATATCCTTTTGAACCTTCTGCTTTCCTCTTCAGGTGCAGCATCTTCAAGCACCATCTCAACTGTACTTTCAGGCATCACCTTTTTCAACTGATTAATGTAGTCCCAAAATAGGCCATACTGTAATTTATGGTCACCCTTAATATGACCTAGTGCCATTCTTTTTGCTCTACCAACAACATGTACACTAACATCACACCTCCAATCATTAACTACCTTCTTTTGCAGAGCAGGAATATGCCATGTGGGATTCATCCTAATATCATTTTCATAATATTGTGCAATCCACCTTGCAGTTATGTTAGCCTGTTTAAAAGTTTCAAAACATGTATGATTTCTTTGGTATGTCTTTACTTGATAAAAAGATGATCTTGGCATTGGAGATGCATATATACACCACTTGCATCCATTTCCTCCACATACAAACTTCACCCTCCTGCCAAAATTTCTAAGTTGCTTTACAGGCCTCCTCTGTAAAATAGATTGAGTTCTCACTGCATTTCTAAATGAAGCTGCACTACTAAACACAAGGCTAACATCAAATTTTGGATCAGTCATGTCTGTTTAATCATTGAATGTAGGGTAAATTAGTTCCTCATCCTCATCATCAGTGCTATTAGCAATCCATCTTTCAACATCACTATCATCACAATCACTTAAGTCAGACATCACTTGATCATTACCATCTCCCTGATTTATCCAATCTATCCAGCCAGCAGCACCATTCCAAAATTTCTCCCCACCAACATCACTTACTTTCTCCTTGGTTAACCTTCTTTTCTCTTTTAAAGCACAAACTTCCTCATCAGTGTTATCTACATTTGAACTATCATCATGGAAGCTCCCTATTTCACTATGTCTATTCTCTTCATTAACATCATTTTCTCCCTCATCATCATCCTCTACAACCACTAGGTCTTCACATTGATCCACATTGATTCCATCAAACTCTAATATTTTTTTAAGTTCTTCCTTTTCAAATTCTGCACTTTTAGGATCCAAGAAATTAAAATTGAACCAATTTGAATTGGGAACATAGTCAACACTCTCTTGGCTCTCTGTGGGCTTACTATCACAATACACATACATAATCCTACTACTATCAATATGCCCACACATTACAACTACATCAGAATCAGACACAAGAGGAAATAAAGCTACATCCATTTCAGAACAGGGCCTTTTGTAGAACATCTGACCTAGACTAAGTTCTCCAGCCTCATTAAGCATGCTACAAATTTCTATTATGCTCATCTGATCTACATCACAGTTATCAACATATCTTACTTGTCCATCCACATAAGCTTTAGGATTTGTTTCAAAGTGCCCATTAATATGTAGCTTAATGGTAAAATTATCAGGAACACCTGCATAATCATACTCATTTAACATTACTTGCATGTAAACAAACATATCTCATGCACACTAATAGAACCAAACACATAAATAGCACATCACTATAATTCTAGGTCAACAAACATGAACTCAATTGGAAAAAATACAATAAAATACAAATATATACCAAGTACATACACATTTAACATCTAAACACAATAAAAAATATTCATAATTGGACATTAGGTATGCATGAATAAAGAAGATAAACTCACGATTATAATCTGGATATTCATTGGGTAAATACTGAAGATGATCCGCAAAATCTCTCAACAACCAAGACATCCTTTAAAATGAGAGTAAGATCAGCTAAGGATGTGAAGTTTAAGACATTGCAGTGAGTAGTATGGGAGTGAGAGAAGAGATACACCTAGGTTAATACACTAACGGAATTGGCGGGAGGTTGGGGTGTTAATGGCGCCTGATTTGCAACCATTGAAAAGACAAAAAAGCCCCTGTCGTTAGCTCTGTTAATAGCAAACTAATGGTTGTACACAACTTGCATTGTTTGTGAAACTGCAGGTACACACATTGCATTGTTTGAATTTGAGGTACACACAATGTAGAAGGTTGAAACTACAGGTACCCACTTTGTATTTTACTCATACTACAAACTAAGTAAAAGACTTGATACAGAGCTTAAATTCCCATAAAAGCCTTCTTGCCACCTCTGATCATCACTTTCGAGACATTGAATCTCGTAATCAGATACTTCAGTTTTGCAAGTAGGTAAACAATTGCTAATGTTGTATCATCATCTATGTACCCTGCTCTAATACAGTAAAAATCCGTGTATTTATTAAATCTAAACCTTAAAAAGCTATATTCTCTCTCTTGGTTAGTCGCATGCTCACCCTCCGATTGTTATTTATCCACCGTCCGGAAACCCTTTTCCTTACTTTATTCTTGTTTCTTTCGATAATACTCATCTCGGGGGAGGTGTGTTTTCTCTATGACCTATTTTTTGGTTGTATCTTGTATCTTCTCGTGAGAGTTTCGTACGTCTTGTTATATTTTTAAGTTACTTTTTGTTAAAAATGAGATTATGTTGTATTGAGAGATATAAAATCTTGCATTGAAGTGCTATTGAATGCAAGAGTTGTAAATCGCCAAAACTCACTTTTCACGATATAATTTTATTCATAATATGGAGGCATTTGTATCTTCAATCACAATCAGTATAACTGAATTTGAACAACACTGGAATACATCTTAATTCTATTGTGCGAAGGTCAATTGTGATAGTACATGTATTAATAAGACATCGAAAGTTGGTGTAGGCTCGCTTACTCGGAAGACCATCAAGTTAATTCTAACTTTCAAAAATATTTATGCTCAGTATGTTAAGCGATCTGGAAATAAAGCGTCTAATTATTTAACCAGTTTACTTTCAACCTGGTTGTATGGTAAATTGGGGGTTTGTCCTCGGTAAGTGTTGTGAATATGTTGTGAACTTGATGATTTAATTAACAAAACACCTTGGTAGATTTTACTTAGTGAAATATGTAGCACTCGACGGATAAGGATTATAGTCCCGATGGATGACTCAATATAATCCCGACAGATGATGATTTATTATCCATCGAGTGAGTAGCTTGTGTAATAATAAGTCTGTAGCACATTTCTGCATACACATTGTTTAGATTCTGCAGTAATATTCAAGTCATGTTGACTTTAACCAGATATGCAGAATAGGTTGATTAATTGTACATAGATGATGTCTTGTAATTCTGCATAAATGAAATGAAGTCAAAGTGTCGGATAGCTACCCGACGGATAAACAACAATGCCACTCGACAGATGATCAACAAGGCAACCCGACGGATGATCATGAACCCGACGGATAAAGAATTTAAACATCTGTTGACAGTGACAACACAGTCACATGCGTCGAGTGTATGCAAATGGAATGTGGAAGCCTATTCAACTGGGTTTTAGAGAACAAAGAAGCATTGCCATTTCCATGCTATTATGAAGATATTCAAAGATGCTGGAATAGAGTAATGAAGTAGCACATTATTAGACTTGATAGTTTTTGTTTTATTATCTTGTGTTATTACTTTGTAATCTTGGTGTTATATAAACCAAGAAGTAGCAAATAGAAAAACAAGCAACTGAGCAAGATTATTATTCTTAGAGAAATATTTGTAAGCTGTATTCTTAGCATTTCTCTGAAAACTTAGTTGTTCAAATTGGTAAGCAGCTGTGAGCTAATAGCTACACAGAGTTCTCTTGATATAATATATATCTCTGGTGGATACATTCAAATCCACCAGAAAGTTTTTAAAGACTTGTGTTTTTAATTACTTGTGTCTTGATTCATTCCAAGATATTATTCCGCAGTTTGCAAATCAATACACACAGTTATATATTATTAAGATAGAACATTTTATATCTTTGTGAAAAAGTTTCAAGAATTCCATTCAACCCCCCTTCTGTATTTCTTGTTACATTGTTAGGGACTAACAATTGGTATCCGAGCAAGCTCTTGATAAACAAAGAGTTTAAACATCACAACGAAACAGCAAGATGAATAAGAAGGATGTTGGAGTCAAGATTCCTTTTCTGGACAAAGACAATTACCATCACTGGAAGGTAAAGATGCATCTTCATTTACTTTCTCAAGATGAGGCCTATGTGGATTGCATAGAAAGAGACCCTCATGTAGCAATGAGAGTTGCAACTGGAAATGAGCCATCTTTCCCCAAGCCAAGGCATGAATGGTCTGATCCTGATATTGAACAAGTCTGGAAATATCCTGTTCAATGGAGTTGATGGTGACATGATTGACAACATCATCAATTGCAAAACTACCAAGGAAGTTTGGGATACTATACAGATTATCTGTGATGGCACTGAGCAAGTAAGGGAAAATAAGATACAGCTACTTATTCAGCAATATGAGCATTTTTATAGCGAAGAAAGTGAGTCTCTCACTGACATCTTTAGTAGGTTTCAAAAACTACCAAATGCTCTGAAGTTGCATGGAAGGGTCTATCAGACAAAAGACTCCAATCTTAAGTTCCTTAGATCTCTTCCAAAGGAATGGAAACCTATGACAGTTTCATTGAGAAACTCTCAAGATTACAAGGAGTTTACTCTGGAGAGACTGTATGGCATCCTAAAAACTTATGAGCTTGAAATAGAGCAAGATGAGAGGATGGAGAGAGGAAAGAAGAAAGGAGGATCCATTGCACTAGTTGCTGAGTTAGAGAAAGAGAAGGAGATGAAGATGGAAGCTGTTGAGTCAACTTCAAAGGTCTGTGAAAACAAGGGCAAGGGGCTGGTAGCAGAAAATAAAGATTCTTTGAGCCAAGATGACATGGAAGATATTGATGAACATCTAGCATTTCTTTCCAGAAGATTTTCCAAGCTCAAGTTCAAGAAAAACTTTGGAGCAGCCAAGCCAAATAGAAAAATGGTGGATAAATCAAAATTCAAATGTTTCAAATGTGGCTTGGCAGGGCACTTTGCCAGTGAGTGTAGAAAGTCAGATTCTAGCAAGAAAAAGTTTGAGCCTGTGGATTATAAACAGTAATACTTTGAGTTGCTCAAACAAAAAGAAAGGGCTTTCATTACACAAGAAAATGACTGGGCAGCAGATGGTCTGGATGAAGATGAAGATGTCAGCTATGTCAATCTAGCCCTAATGGCCAAGTCAGATAAAACAGAGACAAGTTCTTCAAGTAATCAGGTAATCACCACCAATCTTGCACATTTATCTAAAGCTAAGTGTAATGATGCCATAAATGACATGTCTACAGAATTATATCATTTGCGTGTTACACTTAAGTCTCTTACTAAGGAAAATGCTAAAATCAAAGAAAACAATTTGTTTTTAAGTGAGAGAAATAATGTGCTAGAGTCTCAGTTCATTGAATTTGAAAAATTAAGAATTGAGTGTAAAATTGCTAAGGATGAATTAACTGAGTCCTTGAAGAAAAAAGAGATCTTGAAGAAGCAGCTTGAACAAGAACAGGAGGTGATTAAGGCATGGAAAATATCTAGAGATGTTCATGCTCAAATCACCAAAGTTCAAGGTATTGAGTCATTTTGTGATGCAGCTTGGAAAAAGAATAAGGACAAGCTGGAATCCAATTTGGTGGAAGGATTGTTAACATATGTAGATTCGACGGATGATGAGGGTCATCCGTCGTATAACAAAAAGGGTTATCCGTCGAGGGATATAAATCCTCATCCGTCGACTGTGAGCAAGCGCCTGTCAGTAAAGCCAAACTTGTCAAGTTAAATGAGAAATATGGATCAGTTTCCAAGAACTTTGTTCCAGGAGAATCCAGTCAAGTGAAGAAGGAGAAAAAGGCTAATGTTGGTCATATGACTGTCAAGCAATTGAGTGACAGACTGGAAAAGATTGAGGTTAAAACAGAGGCTAAAAGGAAAAATGATATAAATGGAAAAGTAGGAATTAACAAGCATAACAACTACACACCTGATAAATATGCCCCAAGAAAAATTTGTGTTAAGTGTGGTAGTGTAAATCATTTGTCTGTTAATTGCAAAACTGCCATGCCTACTTCCATATATGTGCCACCTCATTTTCCCAACATGAATGCCATGACTTCTATGCCTATGAATGTTATGTCTACACTGAATATGAATGCACAGTTTGCTAATATGTCAATTTGAGAAGAAGTTTTGTTGGATCCTGATTGGATTTTAGCTATGCAGGAGGAGCTAAACCAATTTGAGAGGAATAAGGTATGGAAGCTGGTGCCCAAGCCTAGAGAAAAGGATCCAATAGATACCAAATGGGTATTCAGAAATAAGATGGATGAAAATGGCATAGTAGTCAGGAACAAAGCTAGATTGGTTGCTAAGGGCTATTGTCAACAAGAAGGAATAGATTTTGATGAAACATTTTCTCCTGTTGCAAGACTTGAAGCCATCAGAATCTTCTTAGCCTATGCAGCCCATGCCAATTTCAAGGTCTATCAAATGGATGTCAAAAGTGTCTTTCTGAATGGATATTTGGAGGAGGAAGTCTATGTCAGTCAACCTCCTGGTTTTGAAGATCTAAATTTTCCAGAATATGTTTACTATCTTTTGAAAGCACTTTATGGACTGAAGCAAGCACCTAGAACCTGTCATGACACTTTGTCAAAGTTTCTTTTAGAGAATCACTTCACTAGAGGTACTGTAGACAAAACTTTTTTCTTTAGAAATGTTAATGGCTCTAGTATACTTGTTCAAATTTATGTAGATGACATTATTTTTGGCTCTACAGATGAAAAACTTTGCAAAAAGTTTGCCAAATTAATGCAAAGTAAGTATGAAATGAGTATGATGGGAGAACTAACTTACTTCCTTGGTTTGCAAGTTAAGAAAGTTAGTGATGGAATATTCATTAGTCAAACTAAATATATTTATGATCTTTTAAAGAAGTTTGATCTAATGGATTGCACATCTGCAAAAACTCCCATGGCCACTGCAACTAAGCTTGAATTAAACACTACTGAAAAGTCTGTGGATATTTCAAGTTATAGGGGTATGGTTGGCTCACTTCTGTACTTAACAGCTAGTAGACCATATATAATGTTTGCTACATGTTTGTGTGCTAGATTTTAGGCTGATCCTAGAGAATCTCACTTAGTAGCTATTAAGAAAATTTTCAGATATCTCAAGGGAACACCAAAACTTGGCATTTGGTACCCTAGAGATTCTGGTTTTGATCTAACTGGTTATTCAGATGCAGATTATGCAGGTTGTAGAATTGATAGAAAAAGTACAACAGGAACCTGTCAATTTCTAGGAAACAAGCTTGTGTCCTGGTTCAGTAAAAAGCAAAATTCAGTTTCTACCTCTACAGCTGAAGCTGAATATATTGTTGCTGGCAGTTGCTGTGCATATATTTTGTGGATGAAAAACCAATTGCTAGAATATGGTCTGCAAGTGGAAAAAATTCCCATTCTTTGTGATAACACAAGTGCAATTGCCATCACTGAAAATCCAGTACAACATTCAAGAACAAAGCACATAGACATCAAGTACCACTTCATAAGGGAACATGTGATGAATGGTACTATGGAACTACATTTTGTTCTAAGTGAAAAGCAGCTTGCAGATATATTTACCAAGCCACTAGATGAATCCACCTTTTCAAGGTTGGTAAGTGAGTTAGGTATGCTAAATTACTCTTAAATCTTTTCAGATAATTTGCAAGTTGTAATGCAGCCAGAAAAATTTAATTGATTTTTTAGTCTTGGATGAAATTTTGGCTAAGTCAAAATTTACATCTCGACGGATGATCGTTATCCATCGAGTTTGATCATCCGTCGGTAAACATTTTTATTAATAAAATCAATTATTTTTCTGGAATATTTTATGACTCGACGGATAACTGATTTATCCTCATCCGTCGAATTTTCTGAATCTTAGACGTTAATTCTCTGAACATTATCCATCGAGTATACTTACAGTTTATAAGTATAACACGACGGATAATTGAAGGAATTTTTACAGTTTATTTTTAAATGGCTATTTTGGGCAATTCTTATTGGTTACTTTATTTCACTTTATTATTTTTAGCAGTTATTTTTGAGACCGTATAAAAGCATAATTCATTTTCATTGCTATTCTTTTATCATTCTCAAATCATCTGCTCTAAATTCTCTCTTTTTCTAAAGCAACTACCATCTCTATCTCTGCAATTTCCACTCTCTAATAATGGCACCAGTAGTCAAGATCATGTCATAAACTGGATACATCTATGAGAAAAACAACTTCACGGCTCTAGTAAACAAGGGGATTCAACATTCAAGTGACTACCACAAAATGATGGATTTTGTGAAGAACTGCAAACTCAGCTATGCAATGCTAAAATCACCCACCATCTTCTGTGAGGTTGTTGAAGAGATGTGGACGACTGCTACATACAACTCTAGTGATAAGACCATCACACTCACTATTAAAGGTAAGGAATTATGTATCAATAATGATGTTATTAAAGCATGTTTCAAAATTCCTGATAATACTGTGACCTCACCACACACATATACTGATATAGTTAATTTGCTTAATTCCATGAACTATGTACTCTCTACTTCTAAGTTAAGTGATATTAGGAGGTTGGGTCTTAGGAAAGAATGGAGTTTCATGTGTGATGTAGTTACCAAGGTCTTTTCTGGTAAAATCAGTAATTTTGATTCTGTCAATATTTCTATGCTTAACATGCTTTACATGCTAGTTACAGATAAGTTCTTTATTTTTAGTGATTCTGTTTTGTTTGAGTTGGGGTTTAAATTAGGGGAGTTAAATAAGAGGGGTAAAAATGTTTACTATGCTAGATTTTTCATGATGCTAGCTAACCACCTCTCTGAGGAAATTGTACTTAAGAACCCAAACAACAAATTAGATTATTGGGTTCAAGAGAGAAGAATTATTGTAGATTTAAACAGGGAAAACCATCACAAGGAGGTGCCACTCTTCTATTTCCCTGTAATGGAAGCACCTCAGGTAAGTGAGGTAAGTTCATATGTCCCTACTCTTCCAACCTCACAGATTTCTTTGAATACTAGTGTAGCTATGGCAACTGTGTCAATGACCCAATAGTTGCCTACCCAAGCTACTAAACCATCAAATATTTCAAAATCCAAATCAAAGAAAGCCCCCTCTGGTACCTCTCAAAAGATGCCATTTGTAAAATCCACCAAACCCAAAGAGGGGAGTGTGAAGGTGGGTAAGGTAGGTAAGGGACAGGGTGAACATAAAAGAAACCCTAAGGATAAGGTTGGAGAGGTGAGTATTTCCCTGCCTAGCCACACTGCAGTTTCCCAACAAACTGTAGTGCTTAAAAGGGATAAAAGCTCATTTCTAGCTGCATCCTCCCAAAAGGATGTGGCTATTGAACAAAGCTCTCAGCCAAGAGCACAGACCAAAAGGGTAAGGGACACTAGCTCACCCCAAACTTATGCCAGAAAGAAGAAATCAAAAACCTTTGGGGATGCACAGGGTTCACACACTGTGCAAACTGGTGCTAAAGACACAGTCACTGCACCTTCTCAAAGTCAGCTTGATGTGGCTCCAATAAATGTGGAGTCACAGCCAAAATCTTTAGTTATAGAAGCACCCAAACACCAAATTCTCCCAAAAACTCTCGGGATGTGGATATGATCAACACATCAATTCCTGATTCCCCTTCTTTAACTCTGTTGGGGAAGCCAAAATCTAGTGCAAGTGAGCATCATCTTTTGGATGATTTGTTGGCTCACTTGCCAATTCTTTCGGGAATTGTTGAGACATCTGTGCCAAAATTTTCATCAATCTGCATAGAGTCCATAATAGTTTCCACTCCTAACTCATTTATTCCTACTCTCTCGATGGATATTGTTCATCCGTCGAGTAGTGATTGTATCCCGACGGATAAGCTTAACAGCAGTTATCCGTCGGATAGTCAAACTGCTAACCCGACGGATATCTCTCATACATCTAGTGTCTCTGCACATCTTAAAATTTCATCAATTATCTCAAGTGCAGAAGACTTAGTGGTAGTACAGTCACTCTTAGGATTGAGGGAAGAGAGTGTTATGAGTGAGAGTCTGGGTTGCTCCCAGGAAAAAGGAGAGGAAAAGAGTGAAAATAAGCAATCCAGTTCTTCAGGATTGGCAAAAGAGAGTGAGAGGAGTCCCACCTTAGATGGTGAAGGTGAGGGTGTGATGGTGGGGAGCCAAGGTGAGACCTTGATGCAATAAAAGAGAGAACACAAGAGAAATGCAGGTATAAGAGCTATAAGGATGGATGTCATTGCAAGTGAGTTAATGGATGACCAGGATGCAGACAGGGAGGGACTATCTCAGCAACCTCAAGCTGTTATAGATTCCACCTCCCTTGATGCTGAGACATTTACTCACCCTGTTCCAGCTTATTAACTTCTAGCTGAACAGGGCAATGACAATGCAGAAAGGATGCTCAACTTGGTGCACACCATACAGTATGTTAGGTCACACACACTGTAGAGGGGGTGAATACAATGTAAAGTACAATCAAATCGAACTTTAATATCTCAAGTAACAGAAAACAAACTTTATTGAAACAATAAACTCTGTTACAGTATGGAACTGTTACCTCTCAGTGATGAATAAATATCACGAGAGCTGCTAAGGTTACAATGAATAATCTTCTCGAATATGATAACACTTATAGTGTAAACCCTATGTCTGTGTTTATATACTACACAGTTACAAGATAATCACTAATTGATATGGAATATAATTCTGCTTCCTAAAATATATCAATCAGATATCTTTTCTTCCAAGTATTCTATTCTTCATAGAATTCCTTCTTCATGCATATCTCTTCTTATGTTTATCTCGATCTTCTTTCCTTTAATCAGTTATTGTCCTTATCTGAACGTCCTTCAGCACTTAAGTTCTGATATCCATCTTCTGGTGATTATCTCCTGATAATATAAGTACTGATATCCTTAAGTCCTGACCTCCAGTAAGTACTGATTTATCCTGTTTAAGTAAGATCTAAACATAAATCATATTAGCCATGACATTATCAAATATATCTAACAATCTCCCCCAATTTGTAAATTAGCATAATATACAAGTTTAATAGATATTTGATGATGTCAAAAACATTAAGTACAAATGCATGAGAATTAGACTAGATAACTACAACTTACAGTCCTTAAAGCTTTACCAATATTTAACTTCTGGTAACAGCTTTAGTCTGTACAAATATCAGAATTTAATCAGTTGTAGATCTTGACTTGGCTTCATCTTCTGATCTCTCTGATGTTAGGAGTTGTTCTGAGATAGTTCTTCAACAAACATCTCTCAGCATATCTAAGTTCATCAATCATCCTCCTTTTAGCATCTTTAAGCTCTGCAGTATCTTCACCAATTTGAAAGATTGCAGCCCTGAGATCATTAATCTTTGCTTTTCTTATATCCTGATCCAGTCTGATCAAATATGCCTTATCAGACTCAAGATTGAATTCTACAGCCCTGTAACCCAGAAAGGTAGTTATAATCTTAGCAGTGTTGGGCTTCATTTCAACTATATCACCCTTGTGATCTCTGTACTTTGGAACATATGTGCTGTCAGACTTAACAGAATAAAGCCTTTTCTGTCTCTGAATCTGATCCTTCAAATAGTTTGCAGCACTTCCTGTCAATCTGTCATCCACTTGAAGTAAGAATAGTACATGCTCCAATTCTTCAAAATACTTCAATGGAATGGCATTTTGCCTTATATGATAAACCCTACCATCTGTCATGAAGTACAACAAGATGTGTTCTTTCAAGTAGGTATGGTAGACCATTTGTACAGATTCCAGTTGATTCAATCTTTCAGGAGTTGCTCCAATAGCTGGTTCACTCAAGGAAGTTGGATCATTGGTAGTGTTCTATATTCTTCTTTCATCAGCACTTCCCAATCCAGTTTTATCTCTTGCTTCCTTTCTAGTAACTACTCTTGCTTCAAAACCACTTGCAGCAGTCTTCAAAGGTTAAGTCTATTTTGCTTTAGTGAATCCTGGTAGGAGTTTCTTTGATCTATCTTCTGATATCAAGTTAACTTGAGCTGTGTCAGAGGTTACTTGCTTCTTCAAAATATCATAACTTACAGTCTCTTGACTCTGAACAACTTGAGCCATGTCAGAGGTTGTTTTAAGAACTTTTCTTGAAGTCAGAGCAAGATCATCCTTTTCATCAGTGATTTCTTCATTCTCAGGAGGCACATAAACCTTGATAGGTTCACCAACCTTTTCTTTACCCTTGGATCTTGGATCTATTTGCGGTTGTGATTTAGCCAATATTGCTTAAGTATTTGTCCTTTCTTTTATCACAATGCCTTTGAGTTTTGGAAGTATCTTTTTACCAGAAGCTTCAGATTTAGATGTGACTTTCTCTGATTTAAGTCTGGCTTCTTCTTCCATTAAACTCTCCAAGTCCATTCCTGGATTTTCCTGAAGAAATAACTAACTTAACATTTCTTCATCAAGATCTAAAAGTTCATCAGAACCTTTCCTTTTACCAATAGCAGAACTAATTCTTTTCCCAGTATCAGAACTTGTCCTGTGACTTGTGATTTCAGCTTTTCTTGATAAGAAACCTCTACCTTGACTATGACCTCTACCCATTCCAGAGTTTCCTTGATCATCCCTTTCATCATCCTTCCCTTTCAGTGTCTTATCAGTCTTGCATTTGGACTTAATTACTTTCTCCCCCTTTTTGGCATCAACGGGTAATAGAAGAGAGACAAGCAATTCCACTGAGGCTTGGATTTCATTAAGTTGAGATTGCTGAGAAGCGTGATTTTTCAGAATATCATCAATCTGAGCTTGTTGAGTCTCTTAAGTCTTCTCAATATAAGTAATCCTGTCAAAGGTAGGTTGAAAGAACTTTTTCTTATCAATCTTTTGAATTTGTTCCTGTTTGATGAATTCTTCCTGAATCTTGTGTAGCTCTGCATGAGTAGTAGAATGAAGACCTTGTAGATGTTTAGTACTCAATGCAGTGACTCTAAGCTGTGTTTTGAAATCATCAGTATTTAACATCTCATTAGCTTTTGTCAATTGCTCAGCCAGATTCTTTGCAGATGGAACACAAGTAATTGAGTTCCATTCCTTAGTCCACTCCTGTCCTGCAGGAGTTTCACTCCAAGGCACTGGTGCTTCTCTAATAACAAACATCTTAACAAGTTCAGATTTAAGAACAGTTTGTTAAGGGGCATGTCCTGAAGGACCTGCTTCATCAACATCTGCATTTGGAGCAGCATCATCAGTATCTCTAGCATTTGCAGCATCAGAACTTATAGAATCAGTATCTTCTGATAAAACAACAGTATGAGTCGCAATGGAGGCTTCAGCATCCTCTAATTGCTGATCTGGTTCCAAGTTCTGATCAACAGCCATATCCTGATGCTCACCTATATTCTGATCATCAGCATCTAGATGCAGAGAATGTGTAGTAGATAATTCAGGAGTTTGAGCAGCATCAGTAACATGTGTTGTTGATGGATTAGTTTCTGTTGGAGCTTCTAAGCAAATTACTTCAGGCACAACCAAGGTCTGGATATCTATATCAGCACTTGTTCCTGTATTAACAGGAGATACAGTCTTAGGAGACACAGATGGTGTGTTGGCATTTTCAGTAACAGCTTCCTGAGTTGGAGTTGATGGAGAAACAGTGGCTTTAGCAGATTCTGGTTCTTGCGAGATCAGAGATTCCTGATCTCCTTCCTTAGCTGTTGCTTCCTCATCATCTGAAATTGGCCTTTTTGCCCTCTGTTTCTTGTATCTCTTTGAAGCTATGGATTCCTTGGGAGTTTCAGCAACAGTCATTCTTCTAAGCCTTTTGAGAAGCTTAGATCCCCCAATTCCAGAATCCTTCTGAGAAGTAACTTTCTCAGCTTCTTTGACAACAGGTTCTGATGTAGAAACCTGTTCCTCACTGTCCGACTCATCTCTCAAAGCAATTCTCCTTCTCTTTTGAGGTGTTTGAGGAACAGTCTTTGTCCTCTTAGGCTTGGAAGATGAAGGCTTCACAGTAGGTACTGAGGATGAAGATTGAACTCTCTGTGAAGTGGTGAGATATGATTTGAGATATTGCCTGAGGGTTGGTTGAGTAGTATGGGTGGTATGTTCTGATGGTTGTTGTGGTGTTTGGGAGGTGGTTGTTGGTTGAACATCAGGATAAACAGATCTATAGGATTCAGGATCAGCATTTACTAAGATCTGTTTTACAGACTGAGGAATCTGTAAAGGTCTAACCACTTATTTCTTAGTGTCAGCATTTACCAGGTCATTAAAGTAACGTTTTGCAACTTTGAAAGGTGGAGTTAAGGTACTGGCTAGTCGAGGTTCATCAGTACAAAAAGTATATATAAGTTGACAGAATTTAGCAAAGTAGACAACATTCCTATCCTCTGTCATCCTATCCCCAATAAAACCTATTACAGCAGTTGCAAAATCAAAATGAGTTTGGTTTATGATGGCATACCCGATGTGCTGACTCATTATAGGGATGGCATCAAAATTTGAACACTTGTTCCCAAAAGCTTTAGTGATGCAGTCGAAGAAGAAGCTCCATTCCCTCATGATATGAGCTCGTTTTAACTGCCCAAGCTTGGCCAAACTCTGCTCATACCCCAAACTGGCCATTAACTCCTGAAGAGCTGATTCCTCTGGAGTTGAAAAAGTACATCCTTCTGGTAGATGTAGAGCCTTGCGTATTGTACCAGGAGTGACTGTATATGGAGAATCACCCACTTCGAAAACAATACTAGGAGTACCATTTTGACCACCATTATCAAAGTTTCCAGTCCTCCAAAATGTCAGAACTTGTTGGCTTGGGAAGACTGAAGGTTGGGTCAATGCATACTCGATTTCACTGTGTGCAAGAAGATCTTGCACAAAATGTAATTCAGACGGAGCTTCAGCATTATCAAGAATTGCAGCATAGTTTTTTGGAACAAATTTAGCTCCATCAATGATTAAATCCTTAGGTGCCATGAAATTAATCGAGATTTATAAGTGCCTGTTAGGTGTTTGATAGAATGTCTATATGAAAAACCAACGTTTGAAGAAGAAAGAGAGTAAAAGCAAATAGAGAAAAAAAATATAAAAGTGAATAAAAGATTAGAAGTCCTCTCTCTGTCTTACTTATACGTTTGAAAAAAATGTAACCGTTGGACACCTGTCAGACATGCAGTAATAACGAATAGTTAATGGGCACGGGAAAACAGTAATCATTACTTACCCACTTGCAGTTTTTCAAGGAAAACCCGTTCCATTTACCCAGTTATTCCATGAATCAAGGTAAATCAGTTTTAATTCAAAATTGAAACTGTTCCCACTTATTCAATTTTTTCACTGCAACATCAATATTCTGAAAAAAATTCGAGTGAAAATGACCAAAATAAATCAGATGAGCAAGTACTGATAAAGTAAAATCAGAACTTAATTTAAAACAAAATTTATATGGTCAACATAATATGAATATTTATCAGGATTTATCAATGCATTACAAAATATCGCAGAGACAAGATCTTGAAAAAAAAACAAATTTCATTAATATATTAAGAGAATACATTCATGAAATTTAAATTACATCAGAACTTTTACAAGATTGCCCTAAGCTGCTAAACCTAACGTCAACAGCCTTTGTCCTAGCTCAAGAAGCAGGGCAAGGCTGATGATGAAGAAAAACAGGAAGAAGAAAATAAATCATTTCTTCTTCTTACTCTCGACAAACAGAATAGCGAGTCGTATGATTCGCTCTTGCTGGTGGAGAGCTTCCAGCCTTTCCTCCTCTAATCGCTCCAGATGGCAATGGTAGTCCATGTAGAAGAACAGGAGGTGGGTGAGTACCTCCTGGGGAACTGAGTCCCATATCTCATCAGGAATGGCAGTGACGTGCCATTCCTGCTGCCAATCGGCACAGCTCAGCTCCATGTTAAATATTTTATAGTTCAAAAACATATTGTAATTAACCATGGTGTTTTTGATATAAATATTATGAAGGTGAGTTTGTGATAAAAGATTTGATGGGAAGGCTGATGTGAAGTGGTTGTTTATATAGGCAAGAGAATGCCAGGAGACGCAAAGAAATTTAATGCTGACAGGTAAAATTAATTCTACCTCGTCTCCCAAGACTTGGAAAAAGAAAAACAGTCATTGGAAAGGTAAAACATGGTTTAATGCGCACAAGTAGCAAGTAAAAATTGACTGTGCATGTACGAGTATCACTATCCCTAAATATAGTGACTGTTAATCTTCCACTTCAACATATTCTGGTTTAAACTGAGACTGTTTGCAAATTTTATCCACAAATAAGTCAAGTAAAGAATCAGAATTTAATATTAGAACTTAGACTTATATCAGAACTTAACAGTCATTAGAACATAATTTCTTAACTTGATAAATGAATGCCTATCTTAGTAAGTCCTCACACAAGTTCTGATATAGGTTCTTCAGAACTTAATCATCAGAACGTGTAATTAGAACTTGTCCTCAGAATTTTTGCAATGTGATACAATAACTGTTCATCCAACACAACATAGATCACCACAGTAATGTTCATCATTCATATGGAGTGTTTAGTGTGTGCATTAAGCTAAATATCAGACAAAGAGAAAAGTCTGATTCACTTCAGTACATCTTAGAAATAAGGCATAACTAAAACTTTACTAAAAACCTGTCATTATTCAGAAACCTACTATTGAATGAATTCATGTTTGAGTCCACCTCAACTATTTTGTGCTAATTTTGTGCATCTTTTTAAATTCCATTTTACAGTGGCTTCTCAATGTAAGTGAGTCACGACTGCTTATCAGAATTTATGCTATTATCAGAGTATTTCTCCAGTAATCATAGAGTGTGAAAAGTCACCAAGAAAATATTTTATTTGCTTTTCTGATGCATATTACTTAATACCAGCAATGCACTTGGGTCTTCCCTTCCACAAAAATAATTACTTCTAACATGGGATCATTAGTATATTGAAGATTACTAGGTCAGCATCTAGCACAAGTATCCTCAGAAGATTGAGTAATTATATTAACAAATATATCACAATAAGAGTTTCGAAACTTACATCAGACAACAGTCAGTACTTTAGCAAATTTTCAATTAAGCACAGAATACACAAAGAGAGTAATTTCTGTAAATACTGATCATAAAGTTTGAAGCATCAGAACAAAACTAAGCAGATTTAGAGAAAGAACCTGAAACCATTCCAAGTTCATTTACCAATCTTGTAAAGGTAGCTTCACACAGTGGTTTTGTGAAGATATCTGCTAGTTGTTGATCTGTTGGAACAAAGTGCAATTTCACTGTACCTTCATCCACATGTTCCCTGATGAAGTGGTATCTGATGCTGATGTGCTTTGCCATAGAGTGTTGAACTGGATTACCTGTCATAGCAATAGCACTTTGATTATCACAGTAAATAGGGATTTTGAAATATGTTAACCCATAATCCAGTAACTGATTCTTCATCCAAAAAATCTGTGCACAACAGCTTCCTGTAGTAATATACTCTGCTTCTGCAGTTGATGTGGAAATTGACTTTTGTTTCTTGCTAAACTAAGAAACCAATCTACCTCCAAGAAATTGGCAGCTTCCACTTGTGCTTTTCCTGTCAATTTTGCAACCTGCAAAATCTGCATCTGAGTAACCTATTAGTTTAAAATCTGATTCTCTGGGATACCACAATCCCAGATCAGTTGTTTCCTTAAGATACTTGAATATTCTTTTTACAGCTGTTAAGTGAGGTTCTCTTGGATCTGCTTGAAATCTTGCACAAAGACAGGTAGCATACATGATATCAGGTCTACTAGCAGTTAGATAGAGTAGAGAGCCAATCATACCTCTGTAATCAGTAATATCTACTGATTTACCAGTATCCTTGTCCAGTTTTGTTGCAGTGGCTATGGGAGTGGATGCACTTGAACAATCTTGCATTCCAAATTTCTTCAGCAAGTTTCTGGTGTACTTAGTTTGACAAATAAAAGTGCCTTCTTCATTCTGCTTGCTTGAAGGCCCAGAAAATAGCTAAGTTCCCCCATCATACACATCTGATACCTTGACTGCATCAATTTGGCAAACTTTTTGCAAAGTCTGTCATTTGTAGATCCAAAAATGATATCATCAACATAAATCTGGACTAGAAGTAAGTCCTTTCCATGGTTGAGGTAGAACAGTGTTTTGTCTATTGTTCCTCTGTTAAATCCACTTTCCAGAAGAAACTGAGCTAAAGTCTCATACCATGCTCTAGGAGCTTGCTTAAGTCCATAAAGTGCTTTATCTAGCATGTAGACATAATCTGGATATTTGGAATCTACAAAGCCTGGAGGTTGTTCGACATATATTTCCTCCTCTAATTCTCCATTGAGAAAAGCACTTTTCACATCCATTTGAAAGACAGTAAACTTTTTGTGAGCAGCATAAGCCAAAAATATCCTTATGGCTTCTAACCTAGCAACTGGTGCAAATGTTTCATCATAATCAATTCCCTCCTGTTGAGAAGATCCTTTTGCAACCAGCCTTGCCTTATTCCTTATAATTATGCCATCACTATCAGTTTTGTTTCTGAATACCCACTTTGTACCAACAACAGATCTATTCTTTGGTCTTGGCACTAGGGTCCAGACTTTGTTTCTTTCAAATTCATTTAGCTCATCCTGCATTGCTTGCACCCAATCAGCATCTTGAAGAGCTTCTTCCACTTTCTTTGGCTCAGTCTGAGAGAGAAAAGAATTGTAAAGACATTCATTTGAAGTACCTATTCTAGTTCTGACACCTGCATCAGGATTACAATTATCAAATCAGGTGTATGTGATTTAGTCCACTTCCTTGCAGATGGAAGGTTTTCTCTAGAACTGGATGCTCCCCCATGATCCATGTTGTCTTCATTTTCATTTTCTGATGCTCCCCCTGAAACTATGCTCTCTGAGTTGGATTCTTCAGAATTTAGATTTTCAGAACTATCAGAACTTGGCTTATCAGAACTTGACGGATCAGAACTTGAAGAGCCAAATGTATGTTCTGATGCTTCTTGAGATGTGGTAAGATCTTGAGTATGCTCCCCCTGCATAGGTGCATCTTCCTTTGGCGTAGTCACCACAGTTTCAATAACATCAGAGTTTAATCCATCAGAGTTTACAGTATCAGGACTTAGACTGTCAGGATTTTCAGTATCAAAATTTGAGTCTTCATTTTCAAATCTCAGCTGATCATGATCAATAAAATCTTCAAGTCCAGTAATCTTCTTGTCATCAAAAGAGATATTGATAGATTCCATGACCACTCTTGTTCTCAGATTATAGACTCTGAAGGCTTTTGTGGAAAGTGGATATCCAACAAAGATTCCTTCATCAGCTTTTAGATCAAATTTGGATAGCTGTTCAGGATGAGTCTTGAGAACAAAACACTTGCATCCAAATACATGAAAATACTTCAGATTTGGCTTCTTTTTCTTCACCATCTCATATGGTGTCTTTCCTTGCTTGTTAATGAGTGTTGCATTTTGAGTAAAATAAGGAGTCTGTACAGCTTCAGCCCAGAAATAGGTTGGAAGCTTTGCTTTTTCAAGCATTGTACATGCATCTTCAATGAGAGTTCTATTCTTTCTTTCAACAACTCCATTTTGTTGTGGAGTTCCAGGAGCAGAGAATTCCTGCTTAATTCCATGGTTTTTGCAGAACTCTTCCATTATCAAATTCTTGAACTCAGTGCCATTATCACTCCTTATGGTTTTCACAGAGTCTTCGACCAATTTATCCAGTTGTTTGACATGATCAATCAAGATAGATGCAGTTTCATTTTTTGTGTGCAAGAAATACACCCATGTGTATCTAGTGAACTCATCTACTATGACCAAGGCATATTTCTTCTTTGCAATAGACATGACATTCACTGGACCAAATAGATCAACATGTAGTAGATGATAAGGCTCAAGAATTGATGATTCAGTCTTGCTCTTGAATGAAGATTTTCTTTGTTTGGCCTTCTGACAAGAATCACAAAGGCCATCAGGAGCAAATACTGACTTTGGCAGTCCTCTCACAAGATCTTTCTTGACTAGTTCATTTATATTGTTGAAATTTAAATGAGAGAGTTTCTTGTGCCAATTCCAGCTTTCTTCAATTGATGCTCTACTCATCAGACAGATTGCCGAACCATCAGTACTTGTTGAAAGCTTAGCTTCATAAATGTTACCACGCCTGTATCCTTTCAGAACAACTTTTCCTTTAGATTTACTCATAACTTCACAGTGTTCTTCAAACAAATCAACATGATAACCTCTGTCACATATTTGACTTATACTCAGCAGATTGTGTTTAAGTCCTGAGACTAGAGCTACTTCTTTAATGATGACATTCCCAAGATTGATATTGCCATATCCCAATGTTTTCCAATGTTGCCATCTCCATAAGAAACACTTGGGCCAGCTTTCTCCACAAAGTCTGATAGCAGGACTTTATTTCCAGTCATATGTCCTGAACATCCACTGTCCAGAACTAGGATATTTTTCCTGTTGCCCTGCAATCACAAAGACCACTATTGATTAGTTTTAAGGACCCAGGCTTGCTTGGATCCTTTGTCCTTATCAAGTTTGTTAACATTTGCAGCGGATTTAGCATCAGAGTTTATGTTAACAATTTTCTGATCAGAACTTACACTATCAGACTTTGAATCAGAATTTACACTAGAAGGAACAATGGAAACTTTCTTTAAAGAAGGTTTTATTTGATAATAATCATAGTACAAACTATGATATTCCTTACAAGTATAAATGGAATGCCATAAACTACCACAATGAAAACAAGGATTTTGTGGCTTATATCTAACAGACTGACTCTTAACTCCTGACTTTGAAGGTAAGGAGTTTATGTTTTTATTCTTCCTGCAAAAAGAAGCCAGATGGTTAGAACTTCCACAGTTATGACACATTTTCCTAGGAGCTTCAGGAACAGGCTTATAATCATTGCTTTTATTCACACCTTCCTTTCCATTCCTATTTTTCCTAGCTGATTTTACCTTATTTGCATTCTTAACATCTTTCAGCTTATGCTTAAGCTGCTTCTTAGTCATTAAGCCTATGTTTACTTCAGCTGTCTTTTCCTGTTTTAGTTTGTCAGAAGTTAATCCCTCTTTAACTTCTGATTTCTCATTATCAGACTTTACAGTTACAAACTTAACAGGTTTTAACTTTGGCTTTTGCTTAACAACAGGCTTAATTTATACAGTTCCTTTATCATTCTTATCATCTCCATAACCTAAGCCTTCTTTCCAATTTTCACTCCTTAGCAAATTTTGAGTTGTTCTGCCAGAGTTAGTCCAAGTCCTGATAATCTCTCTTTCCTTTTCTAACTCAGTTTTTAGAGATTCATTCATTTTTAGCACTTCATCCCTAACATAAAAAGCATCATCTCTATCCTTCTGAGTTTGATGGAACATAACTAACTCTTTTTCTAAGAAATCATTTCTTTTCTTAAAAGCAAGATTTTCAGAAGTTAATCTTTCACATGTTAAAGTTTAATCTCTATAATTAACAAACATGGTTTTAAGATATCTTCTCAACTCATTAATATCATCAGTATGAAAAGCATAAGTAGTCTGAGGTACCTTTGTTTCAGCAGCTTCAGAACTGCTCTCAGCACTTTCTTTATCAGCATTTGCCATCAAAGCATAGTTCTCCTCACTTTCAGAGTCTGAGGTGTCTGTCCAGCTTTTCTTCTTTGTGACAAGAGCCTTTCCTTTGTCACCCTTCACTTTCTTGCAATCAGGAGATATGTGGCCTTTCTCACCACAGTTATAGCATTTGACATTGGTATAATCTCCTCTATCAGGCTTTCCTCCTCTGCCCTCAGATCTTCTGAAATTCTTCTTATCAGAACTTGTGCCTTTCCTGGAAAACTTCTTTCCCACCCTGAACTTCCTGTATGCAATCTTTGTGATCCATTTCACCATAAGAGCACACAGCTTCATCATCTCCTCATCAACATCAGTCTCAGGTAAGCTTTCAGAATCTGAGTCATCATCACTTTCAGAACTTGATGACTCAGTATCAGACTTTGTGAAAAGAGCTTTACCCTTGTCTTTCCTTGAGGTAGCTGCCTTGGGGGATTCTTCTTCAGCTTTAAGAGCAACTGTCTTTGACTTTCCTCCTTTCCTCTTGCTTCTTTGTTCCATCTCAAGTTCATGAGTCTTGAGCATTCCATAAATTTCATCAAGAGTTGTTTCATCAAGACTGTAGTTGTCGCTTATTGTTGTTGCCTTCAAATCCCAACATTCAGGAAGAGCTAACAGGAATTTAAGGTTTGAATATTCAAGATCATACTCCTTATTAACTAGTGACAGATCATTCACAGTTTGACAAATCTATCATATAAATCAGTCAATGACTCATTAGCCTTTGAGTCAAAGTGTTCATACTCTTGAGTGAGTATTGTCTTCTTGTTCTTCTTAATTGTATCAGTTCCCTGACACCTTGTTTCCAGAGCATCCCATATCTCCTTTGCAGTCTTGCAGTTAATTACCCTGTTTGATATTACATTATCAATGGCACTATACAGTAAGTCTCGTACCTTAGTATCCTTAGCAATTGATGCGATATCTTCAGCAGTATAATCACTCTTCTCCTTTGGTACAGTCTTTGCTGCTTCACCTGCAACTGCAACAACAAGCTTGGTTGGTTTGTGAGGTCCTTCCTTGATTCTATCAAGATATTTTGGATTTGTAGCTTCCAGAAACATGGTCATCCTCACCTTCCATATGGCATATTCAGATGGTCTTAGTATGGGAACTCTGATGGTCTCATACCGACTTTGAATTTGTGTCTATGGAGGTTCTTCAGTTTTGGTAGGCTTAGTTGGAGTTTCTGTGTCAGACATGATTGTGTTTGGATCTTAAACTGTATGTGCGTTAACAGAAAGGCTCTGATACCACTTGTTAGGTCACACACACTGTAGAGGGGGTGAATACAGTGTAAAGTACAATCAAATCGAACTTTAATATCTCAAGTAATAGAAAACAAACTTTATTGAAACAATAAACTCTGTTACAGTATGGAACCGTTACCTCTTAGTGATGAATAAATATCACGAGAGCTGCTAGGGTTACAATGAATAATCTTCTCGAATATGATAACACTTATAGTGTAAACCCTATGTCTGTGTTTATATACTACACAGTTACAAGATAATCGCTAATTGATATGGAATATAATTCTGCTTCCCAAAATATATCAATCAGATATCTTTTCTTCCAAGTATTCTATTCTTCATATAATTCCTTCTTCATGCATATCTCTTCTTATGTTTATCTCGATCTTCTTTCCTTTAATCAGCTACTATCCTTATCTGAACGTCCTTCAGCACTTAAGTTCTGATATCCATCTTCTGATGATTATCTCCTGATAATATAAGTACTGATATCCTTAAGTCCTGACCTCCAGTAAGTACTGATTTATCCTGTTTAAGTAAGATCTTTAAATATATCATATTAGCCATGACATTATCAAATATATCTAACAATCTCCCCCAACTTGTAAATTAGCATAATATACAAGTTTAATAGATATTTGATGATGTCAAAAACATTAAGTACAAATGCATGAGAATTAGACTAGATAACTACAACTTACAGTCCTTAAAGCTTTACCAATATTTAACTTCTGATAACAGCTTCAGTCTGTACAAATATCAGAATTTAATCAGTTATAGATCTTGACTTGGCTTCATCTTCTGATCTCTCTGATGTTAGGAGTTGTTCTGAGATAGTTCTTCAACAAACATCTCCCAGCATATCTAAGTTCATCAATCATCCTCCTTTTAGCATCTTTAAGCTCTGCAGTATCTTCGCCAATTTGAAAGATTGCAGCCCTGAGATCATTAATCTTTGCTTTTCTTATATCCTGATCCAGTCTGATCAAATATGCCTTATCAGACTCAAGATTGAATTCCACATCCCTGTAACCCAGAATGGTAGTTATAATCTTAGCAGTGTTGGGCTTCATTTCAACTATATCACCCTTGTGATCTCTGTACTTTGGAACATATGTGCTGTCAGACTTAACAGAATAAAGCCTTTTCTGTCTCTGAATCTGATCCTTCAAATAGTTTGCAGCACTTCCTGTCAATCTGTCATCCACTTGAAGTAAGAATAGTACATGCTCCAATTCTTCAAAATACTTCAATGGAATGACATTTTGCCTTATATGATAAACCTTACCATCTGTCATGAAGTACAACAAGATGTGTTCTTTCAAGTAGGTATGGTAGACCATTTGTACAGATTCCAGTTGATTCAATCTTTCAGGAGTTGCTCCAATACCTGGTTCACTCAAGGAAGTTGGATCATTGCTAGTGTTCTGTATTCTTCTTTCATCAGCACTTCCCAATCCAGTTTTATCTCTTGCTTCCTTTCCAGTAACTACTCTTGCTTCAAAACCACTTGCAGCAGTCTTCAAAGGTTGAGTCTGTTTTGCTTTAGTGAATCCTGGTAGGAGTTTCTTTGATCTATCTTCTGATATCAAGTTAACTTGAGCTGTGTCAGAGGTTACTTGCTTCTTCAAAATATCAGAACTTACAATCTCTTGACTCTGAACAACTTGAGCCATGTCAGAGGTTGTTTTAAGAACTTTTCTTGAAGTCAGAGCAAGATCATCCTTTTCATCAGTGATTTCTTCATTCTCAGGAGGCACATAAACCTTGATAGGTTCACCAACCTTTTCTTTACCCTTGGATCTTGGATCTATCTCCGGTTGTGATTTAGCCAATGTTGCTTCAGTATTTGTCCTTTCTTTTATCACAATGCCTTTGAGTTTTGGAAGTATCTTTTTACCAGAAGCTTCTGATTTAGATGTGACTTTCTCTGATTTAAGTCTGGCTTCTTCTTCCATTAAACTCTCCAAGTCCATTTCTGGATTTTCCTGAAGAAATAACTGTCTTGACATTTCTTCATCAAGATCTAAAAATTCATCAGAACTTTTCCTTTTACCAGTAGCAGAACTAATTCTTTTCCCAGTATCAGAACTTGTCCTGTGACTTGTGATTTCAGCTTTTCTTGATGAGAAACCTCTACCTTGACTATGACCTCTACCCATTCCAGAGTTTCCTTGATCATCCCTTTCATCATCCTTCCCTTTCAGTGTCTTATCAGTCTTGCATTTGGACCTAATTACTTTCTCCCCCTTTTTGGCATCAACAGGTAATAGAAGAGAGACAAGCAATTCCACTGAGGCCTGGATTTCATTAAGTTGAGATTGCTGAGAAGCTTGATTTTTCAGAATATCATCAATCTGAGCTTGTTGAGTCTCTTAAGTCTTCTCAATATAAGCAATCATGTCAAAGGTAGGTTGGAAGAACTTTTTCTTATCAATCTTTTGAATTTGTTCCTGTTTGATGAATTCTTCCTGAATCTTGTGTAGCTCTGCATGAGTAGTAGAATGAAGACCTTGTAGATGTTTAGTACTTAATGCAGTGACTCTAAGCTGTGTTTTGAAATCATCAGTATTTAACATCTCATCAGCTTTTGTCTATTGCTCAGCCAGATTCTTTGCAGATGGAACACAAGTAATTGAGTTCCATTCCTTAGTCCACTCCTGTCCTGCAGGAGTTTCACTCCAAGGCACTGGTCCTTCTCTTATAACAAACTTCTTAACAAGATCAGATTTAAGAACAGTTTGTTGAGGGGCATGTCCTGAAGGACCTCGCTTCATCATCATCTGCATTTGGAGCAGCATCATCAGTATCTCTAGCATTTGCAGCATCAGAACTTATAGAATCAGTATCTTCTGATAAAATAACAGTATGAGTAGCAATGGAGACTTCAGCATCCTCTAATTGCCGATCTGGTTCCAAGTTCTGATCAACAACCATATCTTGATGCTCACATATATTCTGATCATCAGCATCTAGATGCAGAGAAGGTGTAGTAGATAATTCAGGAGTTTGAGCAGCATCAGTAACAGGTGTTGTTGATGGATTAGTTGCTGTTGGAGCTTCTAAGCAAATTACTTCATGCACAACCAAGGTCTGGATATCTATATCAGCACTTGTTCCTGTATTAACAGGAGATACAGTCTTAGGAGACATAGATGGTGTGTTGGCATTTTCAGTAACAGCTTCCTGAGTTGGAGTTGATGGAGAAACAGTGGCTTTAGCAGATTCCAATTCTTGCGAGATCAGAGATTCCTGATCTCCTTCCTTAGCTGCTACTTCCTCATCATCTGAAATTGGCCTTTTTGCCCTCTGTTTCTTGTATCTCTTTGAAGATATGGATTCCTTGGGAGTTTCAGCAACAGTCATTCTTCTAAGCCTTTTGAGAAGCTTAGATCCCCCAATTCCAGAATCCTTCTGAGAAGTCACTTTCTCAGCTTCTTTGACAACAGGTTCTGATGTAGAAACCTGTTCCTCACTGTCTGACTCATCTCTCAAAGCAATCCTCCTTCTCTTTTGAGGTGTTTGAGGAACAGTCTTTGTCCTCTTAGGCTTGGAAGATGAAGGCTTCACAGTAGGTTCTGAGGATGAAGATTGAACTCTCTGTGAAGTGGTGAGATATGATTTGAGATATTGCCTGAGGGTTGGTTGAGTAGTATGGGTGGTATGTTCTGATGGTTGTTGTGGTGTTTGGGAGGTGGTTGTTGGTTGAACATCAGGATAAACAGATCTATAGGATTCAGGATCAGCATTTACTAAGATCTGTTTTACAGACTGAGGAATCTGTAAAGGTCTAACCACTTGTTTCTTAGTGTCAGCATTTACCAGGTCATTAAAGTAACGTTTTGCAACTTTGAAAGGTGGAGTTAAGGTACTGGCTAGTCGAGGTTCATCAATACAAAAAGTATATATAAGTTGACAGAATCTAGCAAAGTAGACAGCATTCCTATCCTCTGTCATCCTATCCCCAATAAAACCTATTACAGCAGTTGCAAAATCAAAATGAGTTTGGTTTATGATGGCATACCCGATGTGCTGACTCATTATAGGGATGGCATCAAAATTTGAACACTTGTTCCCAAAAACTTTAGTGATGCAGTCGAAGAAGAAGCTCCATTCCCTCCTGATATGAGCTCGTTTCAACAGCCCAAGCTTGGCCAAACTCTGCTCATACCCCAAACTGGCCATTAACTCCTGAAGAGCTGATTCCTCTGGAGTTGAAAAAGTACATCCTTCTGGTAGATGTAGAGCCTTGCATATTGTACCAGGAGTGACTGCATATGGAGAATCACCCACTTCGAAAACAATACTAAGAGTACCATTTTGACCACCATTATCAAACTTTCCAGTCCTCCAAAATGCCAGAACTTGTTGGCTTGAGAAGACTGAAGGTTGGGTCAATGCATACCCGATTTCACTGTGTGCAAGAAGATCTTACACAAAATGCAATTCAGACGGAGCTTCAGCATTATCAAGAATTGCAGCATAGTTGTTTGGAACAAATTTAGCTCCATCAATGATTAAATCCTTAGGTGCCATGAAATTAATCGAGATTTATAAGTGCCTGTTAGGTGTTTGATAGAATGTCTATATGAAAAACCAACGTTAGAAGAAGAAAGAGAGTAAAAGCAAATAGAGAGAAAAAAAATATAAAAGTGAATAAAAGATTAGAAATCCTCTCTCTGTCTTACTTATACGTTTGAAAAAAATGTAACCGTTGGACACCTGTCAGACATGCAGTAATAACGAATAGTTAATAGGCACGGGAAAACAGTAATCATTACTTACCAACTTGCAGTTTTTCAAGGAGAACCCATTCCATTTACCCAGTTATTCCATGAATCAAGGTAAATCAGTTTTAATTCAAAATTGAAACGGTTCCCACTTATTCAATTTTTTCACTGCAACACCAATATTCTGAAAACAATTCGAGTGAAAATGACCAAAATAAATCAGATGAGCAAGTACTGATAAAGTAAAATCAAAACTTAATTTAAAACAAAATTTATATGGTTAACATAATATGAATATTTATCAAGATTTATCAATGCATTACAAAATATCGCAGAGACAAGATCTTGAAAAAAAACAAATTTCATTAATATATTAAGAGAATACATTCATGAAATTTAAATTACATCAGAACTTTTACAAGATTGCCCTAAGCTGCTAAACCTAACATCAACAGCCTTTGTCCTAGCTCAAGAAGCAGGCCAAGGCTGATGATGAAGAAAAACAGGAAGAAGAAAATAAATCATTTCTTCTTCCTACTCTCGACAAACAGAATAGCGAGTTGTATGATTCGCTCTTGCTGGCGGAGAGCTTCCAGCCTTTCCTCCTCCAATCGCTCCAGATGGCGATGGTAGTCCATGTAGAAGAACAGGAGGTGGGTGAGTACCTCTTGGGGAACTGAGTCCCATATCTCATCAGGAATGGCAGTGACGTGCCATTCCTGCTGCCAATCGGCACAACTCAGCTCCATGTTGAATATTTCATAGTTCAAAAATATATTGTAATTGACCATGGTGTTTTTGATATAAAGATTATGAAGATGAGTTTGTGATAAAAGATTTGATGGGAAGGCTGATGTGAAGTGGTTGTTTATATAGGCAAGAGAATGCCAGGAGACGCAAAGAAATTTAATTCTGACAGGTAGAATTATTTGTTTTTCTGATGCATATTACTTAATACTAGCAATGCACTTGGGTCTTCCCTTCCACATAAATAATTACTTCTAACATGGGATCATTAGTATATTGAAGATTACTAGGTCAGCATCTAGCACAAGTATTCTCATAGGATTGAGTAATTATATTAACAGACATATCACAATCAGAGTTTAGAAACTTACATCAGACAACAGTCACTACTTTAGCAAATTTTCAATTAAGCACAGAATACATAAAGAGAGTAATTTTTATAAATACTGATCATAAAGTCTGATGCATCAGAACAAAACTAAGCAGATTTAGAGAAAGAACCTGAAACCATTCCAAGTTCATTTACCAATCTTGTAAAGGTAGCTTCACACAGTGGTTTTGTGAAGATATCTGCTAGTTGTTGATCTGTTGGAACAAAGTGCAATTCCACTGTACCTTCGTCCACATGTATCCTGATGAAGTGGTACCTGATGCTTATGTGCTTTGTCATAGAGTGTTGAACTGGATTACCTGTCATAGCAATAGCACTTTGATTATTACAGTAAATAGGGATTTTGAAATATGTTAACCCATAATCCAGTAACTGATTCTTCATCCAAAAAATCTGTGCACAACAGCTTCCTACAGTAATATACTCTGCTTCTGCAGTTGATATGGAAATTGACTTTTGTTTCTTGATAAACCAAGAAACCAATCTACCTCCAAGAAATTGGCAGCTTCCACTTGTGCTTTTCTTGTCAATTTTGCAACCTGCAAAATCTGCATCTGAGTAACCTATTAGTTTAAAATCTGATTCTCTGGGATACCACAATCCCAGATCAGTAGTTCCCTTAAGATACTTGAATATTCTTTTTACAGTTGTTAAGTGAGGTTCTCTTGGATCTGCTTGAAATCTTGCACAAAGACAGGTAGCATACATGATATCAGGTCTACTAGCAGTTAGATAGAGTAGAGAGACAATCATACCTCTGTAATCAGTAAAATCTACTGATTTACCAGTATCCTTGTTCAGTTTTGTTGCAGTGGCCATGAGAGTGGATGCACTTGAACAATCTTGCATTCTAAATTTCTTCAGCAAGTTTCTGGTGTACTTAGTTTGACAAATAAAAGTGCCTTCTTCATTCTGCTTGCTTGAAGGCCCAGAAAATAGCTAAGTTCCCCCATCATACTCATCTGATACCTTGACTGCATCAGTTTGGCAAACTTTTTGCAAAGTCTGTCATTTGTAGATCCAAAAATGATATCAACAACATAAATCTGGACCAGAAGTAAGTCCTTTCCATGGTTGAGGTAGAACAGTGTTTTGTCTATTGTTCCTCTGTTAAATCCACTTTCGAGAAGAAACTGAGCTAAAGTCTCATACCATGCTCTAGGAGCTTGCTTAAGTCCATAAAGTACTTTATCTAGCCTGTAGACATAATCTAGATATTTGGAATCTACAAAGCCTGGATGTTGTTCGACATATACTTCCTCCTCCAATTCTCCATTGAGAAAAGCACTTTTCACATCCATTTGAAAGACAGTAAACTTTTTGTGAGCAGCATAAGCCAAAAATATCCTTATGGCTTCTAACCTAGCAACTGGTGTAAATGTTTCATCATAATCAATTCCCTCCTGTTGAGAATATCCTTTTGCAACCAGCCTTGCCTTATTCCTTATAATTATGCCATCACTGTCAGTTTTGTTTCTGAATACCCACTTTGTACCAACAACAGATCTATTCTTTGGTCTTGGCACTAGGGTCCAGACTTTGTTTCTTTCAAATTCATTTAGCTCATCCTGCATTGCTTGCACCCAATCAGCATCTTGAAGAGCTTCTTCCACTTTCTTTGGCTCAGTCTGAGAGAGAAAAGAATTGTAAAGACATTCATTTGAAGTACCTATTCTAGTTCTGACACCTGCATCAGGATTACAATTATCAAATCAGGTGTATGTGATTTAGTCCACTTCCTTGCAGATGGAAGGTTTTCTCTAGAACTGGATGCTCCCCCATGATCCATGTTGTCTTCATTTTCATTTTCTGATGCTCCCCCTGAAACTATGCTCTCTGAGTTGGATTCTTCAGAATTTAGATTTTCAGAACTATCAGAACTTGGCTTATCAGAACTTGACGGATCAGAACTTGAAGAGCCAGATGTATGTTCTGATGCTTCTTGAGATGTGGTAAGATCTTGAGTATGCTCCCCCTGCATAGGTGCATCTTCCTTTGGCGTAGTCATCACAGTTTCAATAACATCAGAGTTTAATCCATCAGAGTTTACAGTATCAGGACTTAGACTGTCAGGATTTTCAGTATCAGAATTTGAGTCTTCATTTTCAAATCTCAGCTGATCATGATCAATAAAATCTTCAAGTCCAGTAATCTTCTTGTCATCAAAAGAGATATTGATAGATTCCATGACCACTCTTGTTCTCAGATTATAGACTCTGAAGGCTTTTGTGGAAAATGGATATCCAACAAAGATTCCTTCATCAGCTTTTAGATCAAATTTGGATAGCTGTTCAGGATGAGTCTTGAGAACAAAACACTTGCATCCAAATACATGAAAATACTTCAGATTTGGCTTCTTTTTCTTCACCAACTCATATGGTGTCTTTCCTTGCTTGTTAATGAGTGTTGCATTTTGAGTAAAACAAGCAGTCTGTACAGCTTCAGCCCAGAAATAGGTTGGAAGCTTTGCTTCTTCAAGCATTGTACATGCATCTTCAATGAGAGTTCTATTCTTTCTTTCAACAACTCCATTTTGCTGTGGAGTTCCAGGAGCAGAGAATTCCTGCTTAATTCCATGGTTTTTGCAGAACTCTTCCATTATCAAATTCTTGAACTCAGTGCCATTATCACTCCTTATGGTTTTCACAGAGTCTTCGACCAATTTATCCAGTTGTTTGACATGATCAATCAAGATAGATGCAGTTTTATTTTTTGTGTGCAAGAAATACACCCATGTGTATCTAGTGAACTCATCTACTATGACCAAGGCATATTTCTTCTTTGCAATAGACATGACATTCACTGGACCAAATAGATCAACATGTAGTAGATGATAAGGCTCAAGAATTGATGATTCAGTCTTGCTCTTGAATGAAGATTTTCTTTGTTTGGCCTTCTGAGAAGAATCACAAAGGCCATCAGGAGCAAATACTGACTTTGGCAGTCCTCTTACAAGATCTTTCTTGACTAGTTCATTTATATTGTTAAAATTTAAATGAGAGAGTTTCTTGTGCCAATTCCAGCTTTCTTCAATTGATGCTCTACTCATCAGACAGATTGCAGAACCATCAGTACTTATTGAAAGCTTAGCTTCATAAATGTTACCACGCCTGTATCCTTTCAAAACAACTTTTCCTTTAGATTTACTCACAACTTCACAGTGTTCTTCAAAGAAATCAACATGATAACCTCTGTCACAGATTTGACTTATACTCAGCAGATTGTGTTTAAGTCCTGAGACTAGAGCTACTTCTTTAATGATGACATTCCTAAGATTGATATTGCCATATCCCAATATTTTTCCAATGTTGCCATCTCCATAAGAAACACTTGGGCCAGCTTTCTCCACAAAGTCTGATAGCATGGCTTTATTTCCAGTCATATGTCCTGAACATCCACTGTCCAGAACTAGGATATTTTTCCTATTGCCCTGCAATCACAAAGACCACTAATGATTAGTTTTAAGGACCCAGGCTTGCTTGGATCCTTTGGCCTTATCAAGTTTGTTAACATTTGCAACGGATTTAGCATCAGAGTTTATGTTAACATTTTTCTTATCAGAACTTACACTATCAGACTTTGAATCAGAATTTTCACTAGAAGTAACAATGGAAACTCTCTTTAAAGAAGGTTTTATTTGATAATAATCATAGTACAAACTATGATATTCCTTACAAGTATAAATGGAATGCCATAAACTACCACAATGAAAACAAGGATTTTGTGGCTTATATCTAACAGACTGACTCTTAACTCCTGACTTTGAAGGTAAGCAGTTTATGTTTTTATTCTTCCTGCAAAAAGAAGCCAGATGGTTAGAACTTCCACAGTTATGACACGTTTTCCTAGGAGCTTCAGGAACAGGCTTATAATCATTGCTTTTATTCACACCTTCCTTTCCATTCCTATTTTTCCTAGGTGATTTTACCTTGTTTGCATTCTTAACATCTTTCAGCTTATGCTTAAGCTGCTTCTTAGTCATTAAGCCTATGTTTACTTCAGCTGTCTTTTCCTGTTTTAGTTTGTCAGAAGTTAATCCCTCTTTAACTTCTGATTTCTCATTATCAGACTTTACAGTTACAAACTTAACAGGTTTTAACTTTGGCTTTTGCTTAACAACAGGCTTAATTTATACAGTTCCTTTATCATTCTTATCATCTCCATAACCTAAGCCCTCTTTCCAATTTTCACTGCTTAGCAAATTTTGAGTTGTTCTGCCAGAGTTAGTCCAAGTCCTGATAATCTCTCTTTCCTTTTCTAACTCAGTTTTTAGAGGTTCATTCATTTTTAGCCCTTCATCCCTAACATAAAAAGCATCATCTCTATCCTTCTGAGTTTGATGGAACATAACTAACTCTTTTTCTAAGAAATCATTTCTTTTCTTAAAAGCAAGATTTTCATAAGTTAATCTTTCACATGTTCAAGTTTGATCTCTATAACTAACAAACATGGTTTTAAGATATCTTCTCAACTCATTAATATCATTAGTATGAAAAACATAAGTAGTCTGAGGTACCTTTGTTTCAGCAGCTTCAGAACTGCTCTCAGCACTTTCTTTATCAGTATTTGCCATCAAAGCATAGTTCTCCTCACTTTCAGAGTCTGAGGTGTCTGTCCAGATTTTCTTCTTTGTGATAAGAGCCTTGCCTTTGTCACCCTTCACTTTCTTGCAATCAGGAGATATGTGGCCTTTCTCACCATAGTTATAGCATTTGACATTGGTATAATCTCCTCTATCAGACTTTCCTCCTCTGCCCTCAGATCTTCTGAAATTCTTCTTATCAGAATTTGTGCCTTTCCTGGAAAACTTCTTTCCCACCCTGAACTTCCTGTATGCAATCTTTGTGATCCCTTTCACCATAAGAGCACACAGCTTCATCATCTCCTCATCAGCATCAGTCTCAGGTAAGCTTTCAGAATCTGAGTCATCATCACTTTCAGAACTTGATGACTCAGTATCAGACTTTGTGAAAAGAGCTTTACCCTTGTCTTTCCTTGAGGTAGCTGCCTTGGGGGATTCTTCTTCAGCTTTAAGAGCAACTGTCTTTGACTTTCCTCCTTTCCTCTTGCTTCTTTGTTCCATCTCAAGTTCATGAGTCTTGAGCATTCCATAAATTTCATCAAGAGTTGTTTCATCAAGACTGTAGTTGTCTCTTATTGTTGTTGCCTTCAAATCCCAACATTCAGGAAGAGCTAACAGGAATTTACGGTTTGAATCTTCAAGATCATACTCCTTATTAACCAGTGACAGATCATTCAAGAGTTTGACAAATCTATCATATAAATCAGTCAATGACTCATTAACCTTTGAGTCAAAGTGTTCATACTCTTGAGTGAGTATTGTCTTCCTGTTCTTCTTAATTGTATCAGTTCCCTGACACCTTGTTTCCAGAGCATCCCATATCTCCTTTGCAGTCTTGCAGTTAATTACCCTGTTTGACATTACATTATCAATGGCACTATGCAATAAGTGTCATACCTTAGCATCCTTAGCAATTGATGCGATATCTTCAGCAGTATAATCACTCTTCTCCTTTGGTACAGTCTTTGCTGCTTCACCTGCAACTGTAACAGCAAGCTTGGTTGGTTTGTGAGGTCCTTCCTTGATTCTATCAAGATATTCTGGATCTGTAGCTTCCAGAAACATGGTCATCCTCACCTTCCATATGGCATATTCAGATGGTCTTAGTATGGGAACTCTGATGGTCTCATACCGACTTTGAATTTGTGTCTTTGGAGGTACTTCAGTTTTGGTAGGCTTAGTTGGAGTTTCTATGTCAGACATGATTGTGTTTGGATCTTAAACTGTATGTGCGTTAACAGAAGGGCTCTGATACCACTTGTTAGGTCACACACACTGTAGAGGGGGTGAATACAGTGTAAAGTACAATCAAATCGAACTTTAATATCTCAAGTAATAGAAAACAAACTTTATTGAAACAATAAACTCTGTTACAGTATGGAACTGTTACCTCTCAGTGATGAATAAATATCACGAGAGCTGCTAGGGTTACAATGAATAATCTTCTCGAATATGATAACACTTATAGTGTAAACCCTATGTCTGTGTTTATATACTACACAGTTACAAGATAATCGCTAATTGATATGGAATATAATTCTGCTTCCTAAAATATATCAATCAGATATCTTTTCTTCCAAGTATTCTATTCTTCATAGAATTCCTTTTTCATGCATATCTCTTCTTATGTTTATCTCGATCTTCTTTCCTTTAATCAGCTACTGTCCTTATCTGAACGTCCTTCAGCACTTAAGTTCTGATATCCATCTTCTGATGATTATCTCTTGATAATATAAGTACTGATATCCTTAAGTCCTTACCTACAGTAAGTACTGATTTATCCTGTTTAAGTAAGATCTAAACATAAATCATATTAGCCATGACATTATCAAATATATCTAACACAGTCAATGCTAAGGGCTAAGGATGCCATCACAGCTTTTCCCTCAACAGCTGGTGATGTTGATTATGAGACTGGTGGTTCAACAGATTTCTTTGGAGATGAAGGTGGAGATAGTGAAGAAGAGCCATTGGACATAGGGGGAGAAGTAGGTTCTAGCTCAAGATCAGGCATGCCATCATGGGCATTTTCAAAGCATTGTGATGAACACTACTTCAAGACAACCCTGATTCAACTCATAAATCAGATAAATTCTGCTCTTCAAACCACCACAAATGCCAACACCAAGAAGCTCCTTCAAGCACATCTTGCTTCTCTGTAACTATAACAAATTCAAGGCTTCCAACATGCTAGAGATGTCAACACCATCAAAGGAGATATTGATGAGATGAAGAAGGCTATTTCTGACAAAATGGACTCTAAGCTTCCAAAAGCTACAATGCTTGATATTAAGAGACAACTCAGGAAAAATTCTGATCTTGCCACAAAGATAGATGCCTTGGATACAAGGATGACAGCTATGGAAGCATCTCTTACAGCAATTCATCTGCATCAAGCTCAACAGACAAACTTGCTTCAGAAACTGGTGGCTGCACAAACCTCCTCTTCTACTCAACTTGATGATAACAAAAAGGGGGAGAAAGGACCAAGTGAGGGGGATAAATAGATTAACATTCAAATCAGTAAAGTAATTGTGCCTACAATTGCTTTCACCAAGTCACCAGTTACAGATAGCATTGATCTGATAAATGAAGCAGCAGCCAATATAAGAGTAGCTGAAAAGAAAGAGTTGAGTCCAATCAACTGGGAGAAATTTGATGAGGACATTCAAAAGAAGTTTGGTCTAGTAAAGAAGTCAGAAAAGTCAGCCATTCATCACTCTCAATTCAGGCAAATCTCTGTGAATGAAATGAGCATGAACTATCTGGAAAGGGGACAGCCATCCTGCATCAAATCTCCAAAGGCTGAAATAATTCTGAAGCCAAGGGTGAACTGTCCAAAATTATCATTAAAGAACTCTTTGGATACAGTGTATGAGATACTTAATCCTGATGAGAAGAAACTGTTGTCAAGGTCAATTGCCTTCTACAGGGATCCAGCTGATTCAGCCTTAAAAAGGAGAATTGCTAAAGTTTTCAGGAATGGGAAAGAAATTTGTGTGGTGGCTGGACATCCTTAATTTTCTCAAGCAAAGAGAGAAGAAAATGAAAGATTGAAGTAAGAAAAGAAGCAAGCTGCTCTAGATGATAAAAAGGCTAAACAAAAGAAAGAGCAAGCAGTTTTCTTGGTCAGGCTATAAGCTGTGAAACCAACACAACAAATTTCTGCTCAACCATCTGAAATCACTGAATCTCAAGATCCAAAGAAGCAAGTTGAACCACAACAGAAGAAACCTCAAAGATACAAGGAATTGGCCAAAAGAACCAAAAGGAAATTGGACTTTGTTGATAAGGAATTGGAGGATCAGTTTTCCAAGGAATCCACTCCAACTACAACTCAAGCATCAAAACCCTCTGTGGTATTTTGTAATAACCCCAATTTTTGGAATTTTTGAAACCCTTATGAATAGTGATTTTGCTGATTATGCTGAATAAGAAAACTTTTCATACCACACTATGTAGGGGTTCTTTTATTGTTATTCTGAGATCTTATTAGCACTCTATATGATATATAAGTGTATGTAAAGATCGTCAGAATCCAAATTCAAACACTTTGATTTTTCCCGAAAATCCACCAGATACCGAAAGAATTGAGTATAAGGTAACAGGATAAAAAGGATTTGAATTCAAGGATATTAAGAGAGGATCATAAAAGGAATATAATGTATTGAGAAAGGTTAAGGAAACCCAAGTAATAAGATCCCGGGTATGATCCCTCAAACGATAAACGAAAATGAAAGTTAAGCGAACCGTATAACAGATCAGCGGTCATTAGCCAAATAATTAGAAGCTAATCAAAGAGGTTAGTGAGGATGATGTCATCAACCCAATAAGAAGAGGACAAGTGTGGGAGGATGACATAACAAGGTGACATAAGCATGACAAAAAGGAAGTGTGTTGTTGGTTGATTCTTGGCCATGCAAAAGTTACCATGGTTAAAAGGTAATTAAGCAAAACAAAACAAAACAACCAAGCAAAACAAATCACAAATTACAAAACACAAAGTTGACTTCATTATTCAAGAAGAAGCTCTCGGCCTCTTTTCATTTTCAAAGGAAAGAAAAATCCAAAACCAAGATCCAAGCTTTGTTAAATCATGAGGTAATTATCCAAGGTTCCTTATGCATAGATATAGCTATCCTATAAGTTTGAGCTTCAAATTCATTCACAATCTCTTCCTAAAAATCATGGAAGAAGAGGGTGAATAGTGTTTTTCAAGAACTTAAATTTTTGTTCTTGAGTTTTTGTTTAGATTAAGCTTGGATAAGGACTTTTAAGGGTGATTCCAAGCTAATTACTTGATTCTCCACTCTCCAAGGAAGGTATAACCCCTCCAAACCCTAACTTTATTTTTAGTATTAGGTTTAGTTTTGTTGTTATGGTTCATGAGAAGCATGATTCTTGTAGACTTAGAGTGAGGTTGGTTTTGTAATGAGTTGGAGTTGTAATTCTTGGATTATTGATTAATGAACTTAAGTATAGTTTTAATTCATGTTTGAGAATAATATAAATTGGAGAAATAGAGGTGTTGGGGCTGTTATAGTATGATATGGATGGATTTTGGTTGTATGAATGAATTGTGGTTGATTGGTGGTTGGTTTGGAGTAGAATAAAAATTGGTAATCGCGTAAACATAGTCGTCGTAATGTCCGATTTACTTTAGACAGTTTTTATTCTTAACATCAGGACCCGAGAACTCACTGTTAGGTTTTGACCATTGCCATTATTAGATAGTTCATGTTACGAGCTTCGTTTTGATATGTGGTTCATTTGAATCCGATATACGATTTAGGAGAAACGACTGTTTTAAGTAACGGCATTTCGCGAACGAACCATTACCCTTCGCCTTACTTTGAAACATAGGTTAAAGACCTTAAAGGACTAATTGGAGTATGAAACATTTATGTGAAGTGTATAATGCTGTTGGTAAGGCACTCGCAAAAGAATCTCCTTAAAGCCCCTAATGGTTAATTTATTAAAAATGGTGGAGCCGAGGGTACTCGAGCGACTTAAGTGAATCGTTAAGCGCAAAAGCGAACGTTAGGGTCTAATTGGTTAAAGTATAGATTCTTAAGCGACTTTGGTTTAATTCCAACTTATATGTGGTTTATAGGTTACCAGACTCATCCCAGGACTTTTACCACCCCCAGTCGCTCAGGCAAGTTTTCTACCCGTTATACTGTTGTTGTGATGTATACATATGTATATGCATTATCTTGTGATAGATGCATGGTGGTTAATTAGCAAGTCTTGCGATATATTGGAGCATGTGATATGGTATATATGCATGTTTGTTTCGTAATCTGGTTATCTATCTGTTGATTTCAATGCTTATAGTTGCATAATACCTATGCTAGAGATAAGCAGTAGTTGCGTATACCCTTAGTATAGGGGACCCAAAGGTGAACATTTTTCTAAACCGGGAATCGATGTTCCCGAGTATAATATATATATATATTGATATAGTTTTCAAAGCTATTAATCGAATAAGGTTTATTCGATAACTTTATTTTATTTATTTAATGAATATTATTTTGAATATTCATTCGAGGATTTATGACTCCGTTATTTTAATTAATGAATATTATTTTTGAATATTCATTCGAGGATTTATGACTCCGTTATTTTATTTAATGAATATTATTTTTTTGAATATTCATTTGAGGACTTATGACTCCGCTTATTTACTAAATATTATTCTTTATTTTATTAAAGAATAATGTTTCGATAATCAAACTTATTTTCGATTATTCAAATAAAGATAGTACTTTCGTATAAGTATATCTTTGGTTATTTAATATTCATTTCAAGTATGAGTTTTAAAACTTCTACTTCAAATTATTTATATAGAGATTATCATTTTGGGAATATTATTTAAATAATAATATTCAGATATTTTCTAATATATCGGGGCTGATTTATTTCATTAAATATGCATTACTCCAAACATTCTTAAAAATATTTTCGAGTTTCAAAATGATTTTAAAAGTTAGAGCGGATCCCAAAACTCGTTTTCAGATTTAAGATCTTCCTTTCGAAGGAGACTTGAATATTCGCTCAAAAATTTTGGGGATCCAGCTCTGTAGTGTATTTTATATTCACAACGAGGTTACTGTTTTGAGAAAACAATTTGATTACTTGCCCAACGTTCGGGAAGTAAGTCCATCTAATTGAGTCGGCATAAGCGACAGGCCGGGGTACGGTCTATGAAGGTGTAAGAGGCTGGGTAACAGTCCATCCACGCGTGAGTGGCCGGGTAACGGTCTAGCGCGAGGTCCTAATGCGGCCAGGGTGATGACCAGCGAGGAATTCATCCATCTACAGTACAAAAGGTTACTTATTGGTATCTTTGCCTGATCAGCAAGATATCGGGTTTATGCCAAAATTCTTTTCCTTTCCAAAATTTATTGGATGTTACAAACTCTGTTCATACTTTACATGACAGAGGTTTTCAGGAAATGTATGAGAGATATATATATGGATATATATATTGTGACTTAATGAAGTATCTCGTAACTTCATTTCTTTTGAATGATATTATAAAGATTGAATCCATTCAAATCTTGTCTTGTAGTCTCATCTATGTGATGAACTTTTGAAACTAATTATAACTTGAACGGTGGTAGTTCAAGTAGTATTCGGAAAAGATATAAGTATATTAGAGTATCTTTTAACTTCATCTTTTAAAATTATATCTAGTAAATGATTATCTTATGCATGTCAAAGATTTTCAGAAAAACGTTGAGACAAGATTAGATATATGAGATCACCTTGCAACGATATTTTTATACAGTTATAAACTGGAACTCTGTGTTTATTATGCATGGAAGAGGACTTCCAAGATTTTGAAAAGTATATGTACATATATACTGAATATTTTGCGACTTGGTCGCATTAAGAGATCAAACTTGGTTCATTTCTTCTTGACCAAGACTTTCATGAGTACTATGAGAATGCTCATATATTGTTAATTATTATACATATTATTTCGGTGGACTTGTTGCTCACCCTTGCTTTCTTCTTTCATCACACAACAACAGATAGAAAGGATGAACAGGACCAAGCTCCCAATTCGCAAGCGGTTAGGAAACGTTCCGCAGTTTTCGGGAAGCGTTGATGCCGCCGTAGCTGAGGTAGGAGCTACCAATAGGCTAGGTTTTCAACTATTGATGAACCAGACTTATGTATAATATGAATTGTAATAATGGCAAGGAATACGTAAATTATTCAGAAACCCTTTTTATGGTGAAATGGTTTATAATTGTGGAATAAGATGACTTGTGTTATTTTTGGATATTCATCTCTGAGACTATAACTTGTGGTGTGTGTGTGTGTATATTATGGGGTCACAGTACGCAGTAGTTGGTTGACTGTTAAGATTAAGTATTGATAGGGGAAATGGAACTCGTGACAACCCGAATCCCCGACCCCGGATTTGGGGGTGTTACATAAATGGTATCAGAGCTAAGCGTTATAAACCTCAGAGATGATGTGACGTTAAGATAATAAGTTCACTAAGATAATAAGAACTCTTGCCAAGTTTATAGTCGGGCTAACTAACGTAGTACTGACAGTTAAAATCCTTATGGGAACCCTTATAAATATCGTGATAGAAGCGTAGTTCGTTATCGTATATGGTAGCGGGACTCCGAACCCTGAGGTTGAGGAGCAACAACGCGATGATGTTTTATTACTTATTGGAGATCAGATTGTGGATCCGATAGAGCGTCCTAACGCAGGACCGGATGATGTTCATATTGAGGATGTAGCGGTTGAGGATGTTATTCTAGAAGGGATTGTTGCTGAGAAAAATCCCGTGGAAGATCCTGACAAGAATGAATAAAGGACCACTGAGGAATTGATGACTATGGTTAGGGCGACTACCATAGGTAAGATTGGCCGGTCACTACCGGAGGTGCGTTCAAGTTTGTAAATATAGTAGCCCTTTAACGCGGCTTACTCGTAAGACTGAGAAGTTTGAATGGACAGAGAAATGCGAGAACAACTTTCAAGAACTGAAGCAAAGATTGGTGATGGCCCCTATGTTGGCATTGCCGGATGGAAAAAGGAGATTTTGTGATTTGTATTGACGCTTCGCATAAGGAATTAGAGTGCTCTTATACAGCACAACAAGGTACTCACGTACGCGTCAAGAAAATTAAGGGAATATAAAATTCGATATCCCCACCCATGAGCTTGGGCTCGTGGCAATAGTTTTGCCCTAAAGATTGGAGGCACTACTTGTATGGAGAGAAGTGCGAGATTTACCTAAGCCATAAGTGCTCTAGTACATTTTCCCGTAGAAAGAGCTCAACATACGCCAGAAGAGGCGGTTAGAGCTAATCAAGAATTATGATTTGGAGATTCTTTATCATTCGGGGAAAGCTAATGTGGTGGCTGATGCCCTTATTAAAAAGGAGAGATCTTAGATGAAAGCTAGTTTGAGGAATAAGATTTAGAGCAAACCCTGAACATGATAGTCAGGGAGGTCGCCATCAAGATAAAAGGAACCCATAACATAATGAAGTGGAAAATGAGGATTTAAAACATGTAGGATGACCCCGATTATGGGGAGGAGGGAATGGTCAGACTAAGGAAACAGAAGTCGAGTAAGGAAAGGAGACCCGAGACGGTACTCCTATACGACAATTTATGGACCTTTCTAGACAGAACTTAGACTATTATCCCCAACCACCACCCTGAGGAAACAATGCGGTGGGAAATTCTTTCAGGACCTTTAAGTCGCTAAGCTCTCAGAGTTCCAAGGAACAAGCTGAGCTAGCCGAGGAAAGAGCCTGGCTAAAGGAAATAGAGGAATCATTTGAGATTCTAAATGATTGACGAATCACAAAAGACTGTTTTTGTCACTTACCCTCCTAAGAGAGAGACCACCCGCTGGTGGAAGGCTAAGGAAGATAGAGAGATAGTGTAAAAACTTTAGAGCCAGAACAAAGGCAGGCGAGTATGATGAATTATGAATCTAAGTTGTAAAAGTTGTCAAGATTCGTTCTGAGGACACGAATCCAGAATGACGAGATGTTTGAAATCAATGCTTATATTGTGTTGGTTCATGAAATGATTGTAAGAGAAAGGAAAAAAAAAAGAAACTGAAGTGGAAAGGAATATAAAGGCAATAGAGTTTGAGGAATGATGAGGGAGTTGGATATGAGGAAACCCTAAAGAATCATAGTAATAGAAATAGAAAAGTATGTGATCGTCAGGATGAGGATGATTCACTTTGAGTTAAAAGTTGATGGTTGAAGGCATATGAGATGTACATATTGTACCCCCTTTAAGTTGGGAGAATTCGAGGAAACCTTGAGATAGTCCGAAGGATAAACAATGAGACGCGGATAGACTGGGGAGACAAGAAAGTAGGAAATTAGGAAAATTGGATGAAGGAAGTGACCTTCAAGAATATGAAGTGTAAGACCGGTGGCATGATACCCAGAAAGGGAGACGCCAGGTATGAAAGACATCCCAACATTGAGATGACTGTTGAGATAAACAACAAGAGTAAATGAGGAATTATTAAGAAGAAGTTCACGTTGAACACAACCAATATCTTCCAGGACATCCTTGCTGTCATTACCAAATTAGGAAAGAAAAGCGGGTAACCATTATTATCTTTTGAAGGCCATATGTGTTGACCTCAGTTTGAATAAGGATGCTATTGTGAAATTGGTATAGACTATCTGGGTGGGAATGATTGAATAAGACACCCTTATCATGGATATATGACTTGATTTATCCATGGAAGGATGCATGTACCTTTTTAAAGGTTGAATTAAGGATAGAACATCTGTAACTTAGAATGAATCCTAGGGGAATGCATAAAGGTTGGCATTTCACCCTTAATAGGGATAGTATGAGTTTTGACAGTATAAATTGGAAAGGATTAAGGTAACAACAACCTTTAAGGATCAGTGGAGAAATTTTTCAGAAGTATATAGACAATGATTCTGGTATTAGTAAACGGTATCTTGATATGCCCTGTGCCTAGGGTGTACCTGATGAAGGATTTAAGGATAACCTTAGAGGTTTTACAAGTAGAAAGGTAATATTCAAAATTCTCAAGAATAAAAATGTTGATAAAGGAAATATGACGTAATTATAATGATGCCAAGTGGGGCACGTGTTAAACCACGAGAAAGTATGGATCGAACCAGTAAAGGTCAAAATTGTTCAGGGCAATTAGGACCTGAGATAAAAGATGTTCTAAGTATGATTGAGAGTCAGTCGTGACAGTGATTAACCTCTAAAGACTGAGGCAATAACTTATGGAAAAATGATGATATTTTTTTTTACTCATCAGATTTTAAGGAAAACATCTTCACATAAGCAGTGATTGAAATGAGGTAGAAAATTTATTTGGAGGTGTTTAAAATGACATTGACTGTAAGGAAATTTTACTATCAAGAAAGGCCAAAGAGGTGGCCGACACCTTAAAGGTAAGAGGATAATTATAGACGCTTGTGCCAAAGGAATACAGTGATGATGGTTAAAGCTGTGAAGGTTGTATTATGGTTTGGAAGATTGACATTCCTTCTGATGACTGTGCAATACCCAACCGTAATAGTAGTTGGTAAAGGTTTAACTCGTGTAATCGCCATGAGCGGGCTATCTATCTCAGAAGGTACTATCTTGATATAATCCAGGACCATGTTTCAAAAAGGACTAGACGAACCTTTGAGTTAAGTCTTCTATTTAAGGCATATGATTAAGAATGGTATTAACCTGCTATCATTGCTTTGATTGAAACTCTTCTACAATTTTATCTGCTTCATGTCATGAAAGTATATCAGAATTTGGAGTGTTCTTCATGAATTATGAATGGTGATTATGTTAACTCCTTAGAAGAATTCTATACGACATGTATGGACTCCGTATGGTTAGATATTAAGATTTCATGGAAAGTAAATGACGACAGTAGGTCAGTGGTGGACCATAGTAATGCAGCAATGATTCTGCGAGTAATGAGCTGATTACAACCGTGAGAGTTGTATTGGAATGGATGTTGAGATTGTGTAGCACTAATCGGGTCGTGTTGACGTATAAGTTATCTTTGATAGAAAAACTAGGTCGATTATTTACCTTTTAAATATTTATTCTTCTTATCAATAGAGAGTCGTATTACTATACGAGGAAGGTTGCAGTGCAAACATAGAATTCTAGTAACGATGATGTCTAGAATGAGATCCCAGATTTGATTTTTGATGTCGAGGGAGTTTCAAAGGTGATTATATATAAGCTCGAGGAAGAGCATGGGTCCATAGAATGATGGACAGAATAGAAAAAATATTTAGGCATGTGAAATACGATGCTATAATACTTGATGTTGATATATATACGTATATGTTTTGTTCTCCTATGACAAACCTCTATAGTTCAGAGGTAGATTCCAAGCCAGATATTTATGGCAACAAAGTTTTTACGTATATACAATTCTCTTCAGTTCGCTCTTTTCTCTTCTTTTCATTTCATGTAAGCTGAGAAGAATAACCCTTCCAGAAGGGGAGGTATTGCCGAATGACTATCTATCTGTGTGATAGAAGCCTAGTAGGATACCACATGTTGTTTAATTGCTTGTCAAGTACTAAAGGCTGGCCACCTCAAACGATAAACGAAAATGAAAGTTAAGCGAACCGTATAACAGATCAGCTGTCATTAGCCAAGTAATTAGAAGCTAATCAAAGAGGTTAGTGAGGATGATGTCATCAAACCAATAAGAAGAGGACAAGTGTGGGAGGATGACATAACAAGGTGACATAAGCATGACAAAAAGGAAGTGTGTTGGTTGATTCTTGGCCATGCAAAAGTTACTAGGCTTCATGCAAAAGGTAATTAAGCAAAACAAAACAAAACAACCAAGCAAAAGGTAATTAAGCAAAACAAAACAAAACAACCAAGCAAAACAAATCACAAATCAAAAAACACAAAGTTGACTTCATTATTCAAGAAGAAGCTCTCGGCCTCTTTTCATTTTCAAAGGAAAGAAAAATCCAAAACCAAGATCCAAGCTTTGTTAAATCATGAGGTAATTATCCAAGGTTCCTTATGCATAGATATAGCTATCCTATAAGTTTGAGCTTCAAATTCATTCACAATCTCTTCCTAAAAATCATGGAAGAAGAGGGTGAATAGTGTTTTTCAAGAACTTAAATTTTTGTTCTTGAGTTTTTGTTTAGATTAAGCTTGGATAAGGACTTTTAAGGGTGATTCCAAGCTAATTACTTGATTCTCCACTCTCCAAGGAAGGTATAACCCCTCCAAACCCTAACTTTATTTTGATTATTAGGTTTAGTTTTGTTGTTATGGTTCATGAGAAGCATGATTCTTGTAGACTTAGAGTGTGGTTGGTTTTGTAATGAGTTGGAGTTGTAATTCTTGGATTATTGATTAATGAACTTAAGTATAGTTTTAATTCATGTTTGAGAATAATATAAATTGGAGAACTTGAGGTGTTAGGGCTGTTGTAGTATGATATGGATGGATTTTGGTTGTATGAATGAATTGTGGTTGATTCGTGGTTGGTTTGGAGTAGAATAAAAATTGGTAATCGCGTAAACATAGCCGTCGTAATGTCCGATTTACTTTACACTGTTTTTGTTCTTAACATCAGGACCCGAGAACTCACTGTTAGGTTTTGACAATTGCCATGATTAGATAGTTCATGTTATGAGCTTCGGTTTGATATGTGGTTCATTTGAATCCGATATACGGTTTAGGAGAAACGACCGTTTTAAGTAACGGCGCTTCGCGAACGAACCATTACCCCTCGCCTTACTTTGAAACATAGGTTAAAGACCTTAAAGGACTAATTGGAGTATGAAACATTTATGTGAAGTGTATTATGCAGTTGTTAAGGTATTCGCGAAAGAATCGCCTTAAAACCCTTAATGGTTAATTTATTAAAAATGGTGGAGCCGAGGGTACTCGAGCGACTTAAGTGAATCGTTAAGCGCAAAAGCGAACGTTAGGGTCTAATTGGTTAAAGTATAGATTCTTAAGCGACTTTGGTTTAATTCCAACTTATATGTGGTTTATAGGTTAACAGACTCATCACAGGACTTTTACCACCCCCAGTCGCTCAGGCAAGTTTTCTACCCGTTATACTGTTGTTGTGATGTATACATATGTATATGCATTATCTTGTGATAGATGCATGGTGGTTAATTAGCAAATCTTGCGATATATTGGAGCATGTGATATGGTATATATGCATGTCTGTTTTGTAATCTGGTTATCTATCTGTTGATTTCAATGCTTATAGTTGCATAATACCTATGCTAGAGATAAGCAGTAGTTGCGTATACCCTTAGTATAGGGGACCAAAAGGTGAACATTTTTCTAAACCGGGAATCGATGTTCCCGAGTATAATATATATATATATATATTGATATAGTTTTCAAAGCTATTAATCGAATAAGGTTTATTCGATAACTTTATTTTATTTATTTAATGAATATTATTTTGAATATTCATTCGAGGATTTATGACTCCGTTATTTTAATTAATGAATATTATTTTTGAATATTCATTCGAGGATTTATGACTCCGTTATTTTATTTAATGAATATTATTTTTTTGAATATTCATTTGAGGACTAATGACTCCGCTTATTTACTAAATATTATTCTTTATTTTATTAAAGAATAATGTTTCGATAATCAAACTTATTTTCGATTATTCAAATAAAGATAGTACTTTCGTATAAGTATATCTTTGGTTATTTAATATTCATTTCAAGTATGAGTTTTAAAACTTCTACTTCAAATTATTTATATAGAGATTATCATTTTGGGAATATTATTTAAATAATAATATTCAGATATTTTCTAATATATCGGGGCTGATTTATTTCATTAAATATGCATTACTCCAAACATTCTTAAAAATGTTTTCGAGTCTTCAAAATGATTTTAAAAGTTAGAGCGGATCCCAAAACTCGTTTTCAGATTTAAGATCTTCCTTTCGAAGGAGACTTGAATATTCGCTCAAAAATCTTGGGGATCCGGCTCTATGGTGTATTTTATATTCGCAACGAGGTTGCTGTTCTGAGAAAATAATTTGATTACTTGCCCAACGTTCGGCAAGTAAGTCCATCTAATTGAGTCGGCAAAAGCGACAGGCCGGGGTACGGTCTATGAAGGTGTAAGAGGCTGGGTAACAGTCCATCCATGCGTGAGTGGCCGGGTAACGGTCTAGCGCGAGGTCCTAATGCGGCCAGGGTGATGACCGGCGAGGAATTCATCCATCTACAGTAGAAAAGATTACTTATTGGTATCTTTGCCAGATCAGCAAGATATCGGGTTTATGCCAAAATTCTTTTCCTTTCCAAAATTTATTGGATGTTACAAACTCTGTTCATACTTTACATGACAGAGGTTTTCAGGAAATGTATGAGAGATATATATGGATATATATATCATGACTTAATGAAGTATCTCGTAACTTCATTTCTTTTGAATGATATTATAAAGATTGAATCTATTCAAATCTTGTCTTGTAGTCTCATCTATGTGATGAACTTTTGAAACTAATTATAACTTGAACGGTGGTAGTTCAAGTAGTATTCGGAAAAGATATAAGTATTTTGGAGTATCTTTTAACTTCATCTTTTAAACTTATATCTAGTAAATGATTATCTTACGCATGTCAAAGATTTTCAGAAAAACGTTGAGACAAGGTTAGATCTAACACCCCCAAATCCGGGGTCGGGGATCCGGGTTCTCACGAGTTCCATTTCCCTTAATAACACCCAATCTTAATAAATAATCAACTATTCTGTACTATGACCCCACCATAAACACACACACCACAAGTTATAGTCTCAGAGATGAATATCCAAAAATAATCACAAGTCGTTTTATTCCACAATTATATGCCAATACACCTTAAAAGGGTTTCTGAATAAATTTACATTTCTTTGCCATTATTATAATTCATAAATATACATAAATCTGGATCATCAATAGTTGAAAACCTAGCCAATTGGTAGCTCCTACCTGAGCTACGGCGACATCAACGCTTCCAGAAAACTACGGAACATTTTCTAACCACTTGCGAATTGGAAGCTTGGTCATGTTCATCTTGTCTATCTGATGTTGTGTGATGAAAGAAAAAAGCAAGGGTGAGCAACAAGCCCACCAAAATAATATGTATAATGATTTACAATATATGAGCATTCTCATAGTACTCATGAAAGTCTTGGTCAAGAAAAAATGAACCAAGCTGATATCTTAACGTGACCAAGTCACAAAATATTCAGTACATATATACATATATACTTTTCACAATCTTTGAAATCCTCTGACATGTATAATATACACAAGGTTCCAGTTTATAACTGTATAAAAATATCATTGCAAGGTGATCTCATATATCTAACCTTGTCTCAATGTTTTTCAGAAAATCTTTGTCATTCATAAGTCAATCATTAACTAGATATAAGTTTAAAAGATGAAGTTACAAGATACTCCAATATGCTTATATCTTTTCCGAATACTACTTGAACTACCACCGTTCAAGTTATAATTAGTTTCAAAAGTTCATCACATAGATGAGACTACAAGATAAGATTTGAATAGGTTCAATGTTTGAAATATCATTGAATGAAATGAAGTTACGAGATACTTCATTAAGTCCTGATATATATATATATATATATATATATATATATATATATATATATATATCCATATATATCTCTCATACATTTCCTGAAAACCTCTGTCATGTAAAGTATGAACAGAGTTGCAATATCCAATGAATTTTGGAAAGAAAAGAATTTTGGCATAAACCCGATATCTTGCTGATCAGGCAAAGATACCAATAAGTAACCTTTTCTACTGTAGATGGATGAATTCCTCGCCGGTCATCACCCTGGCCGTATTAGGACCTCGCGCTAGACCGTTATCCGGCCACTCACGCGTGGATGGACTGTCACCCAGCCTCTTACACCTTCATAGACCGTACCCCGGCATGTCGCTTATGCCGACTCAATTAGATGGACTTACTTCGCGAACGTTGGGCAAGTAATCAAATTATTTTCTCAAAACAGCAACCTCGTTACGAATATAAAATACACCACAGAGCCGGATCCCCAAGATTTTTGAGCGAATATTCAAGTCTCCTTCGAAAGGAAGATCTTAAATCTGAAAACGAGTTTTGGGATCCGCTCTAACTTTTAAAATCATTTTGAAGACTCGAAAACATTTTTAAGAATGTTTGGAGTAAAGCTGATTTAATGAAATAAATCAGTCCCGATATATTAGAAAATATCTGAATATTATTATTTAAATAATATTCCCATAAGGATAATCCTTATAAAAATAATTGAAGTAAAAGTTTTAAAACTTATACTTGAAATGAATAATAAATAACCAAAGATATACTTATACGAAAGTACGATCTTTATTTGAATAATCGAAAATAAGTTTGATTATCAACACCTTATTCTTTAATAAAAATAAAGAATATATTTCAGTAAATAATCGGAGTCATAGGTCCTCAAATGGATATTCAAATAATATTCATTAAATAATATAAACTGAGTCATAAGTCCCCGAATGAATATTCGAAATAATATTCATTAAATAAAATAAAAGGAGTCATAAGGCCCCGAATGAATATTCGAATAATATTCAATAAATAAAATAAAAGGAGTCATAAGCCCCCGAATGAATATTCGAAATAATATTTATTAAATAAAATAAAAGGAGTCATAAGCCCCCGAATGAATATTCGAAATAATATTCATTAAATTAAATAAAAGGAGTCATAAGCCCCCGAATGAATATTCGAAATAATATTCATTAAATAAAATAAAAGGAGTCATAAGCCCCCGAATGAATATTCGAAATAATATTCATTAAATAATATAAAGTTATCGAATAAACCTTATTCGATTAATAGTTTTGAAAACTAAATCAATATATATATATAAATATATATATAATATACTCGGGAACATCAACTCCCCGTTTTAGAAAATGGTTCACCTTTGGGTCCCCTACACTCAGGGTATACGCAACTACTGCTTATCTCTAGCATAGGTATTATGCAAGTAATAAGCATTTGAACCAACAGATATATTAATCAAGAATACGAAACATGCATGCATATATATCATATCAACATGCTCCAATATATCGCAAGAATTTGCTAATAACAATCATGCACTTATCACAAGATAATGCATATACATATATACATCACAACAACAGTATAACGAGTAGAAAACTTGCCTGAGCGACTAGGGGTTATAAATGGCTTGGGACGAGTCTGGTAACCTATAAACAACATATAAGTTGGAATTAAACCAAGGTCACTTATAAATCTATACTTTAACCAATTTAGACTCTAACGCTCGCTTTGCGCTTAATAATTCTCTTAAGTCACTCGAGTACCCTCGGCTCCACCATTTTTAATAAATTAACCATTATGAGTTTTAAGGCGATTCTTTCGCGAGTACCTTACCAACTACCTAATCCATTTTCTATAAATGTTTCATACCCCAATTAGTCATTTAAGGTCCTTAACCAAGGTTTCAAAGTAAGGCGAGGGGTAATGGTTTGGTCGCGAAACGCCGTTACTTAAAACGGTCGTTTCTCCTAAACCGTACATCGGAATCAAACGAACTACATATCAAAACGAAGCTCGTAACATGAACTATCTAATAATGGCAATGGTGAAAACCTAGAAGTGAGTTCCCGGGTCCTAATGTTAAGAACAAAAACAGCCTAAAGTAAATCGGACATTACGACGGCTATGTTTACGCGATTACCCAAATTTAAAACACTCCATTTCAACCCACAATCAATCCACAATCACAACCCAATCAAAACTCCATCCATACTACATCATAACATCCCCAAAAACTCAACATCAACAATTTATACTTATTCTTAAACTTGAATTTAACTACACTTAAGTTCATTAATCAACAATCCAAGAACTACCACTCCAAAAACTTCACAAAATCAACTAATCTCTACATTTACAACTAGCAAACCTCTCATGAATTATAACAAAACTAAACCTAATTACTCAAATAAAGTTAGGGTTTGGAGGGGTTATACCTTCCTTGGAGAGTGGAGAATCAAGAGAATGGCTTGGAATCACCCTTAAAGTCCTTATCCAAGCTTAAACTAAACAAAACTTCAAGAACAAAAATTTTAGTTCTTGAAAAACACTATTCACCATCTTCTTCCTTGATTTTTAGGAAGAGATTATGAAGGATTTAGGAGCTCAAACTTATAGGATATCCATAACTATGCATAAGGAGTCTTAGATAATTACCTTGTAATTTAACAAAGCTTGGAACTTGGATTTTGATTTTCTTGCTTTGGAAAAGAAGAAGAAGCCGAGAGCAAGGTGAAGAAAATGGAATGATCTTTGTGTTTTGGGTGAAATGATTGTTGGTTGGTTGTTTTTAGCTTGATTTTGGTTAATTACCTTTTTAACCATGAACTTTGTGTGGTTTTAAATCAACCACACCTCCTTCCCCCTTATGTCATGCTTATGTCACCTTGTTATGTCATCATCCCTTACTTGCCCTCTTCTCATTGGCTTGATGACATCATCCCCACTAATCTCTTTGATTAGCTTTTAATTATTTGGCTAATGATCGCTGATCTGTTATACGGTTCGCTTAACTTTCGTTTTCGTTTATCGTTTGAGGGATCATACCCGGGATCTTATTACTTAGGTTCCCTTAACCTTTCTCAATACATTATATTCCTTTTATGATCCTCTATTAAAATCCTTGAATTTAAATCTTTTTTATCCTGTTACCTTATACTCAATTCTTTCGATATCTGGTGGATTTTCGGGAAAAATCAAAGTGTTCGGATTTGGATTCTAACGATCTTTACATACACTTATCTACCACATAGAGTACTAATAATATCCCAGAAGATCAATAAAAGAACCCCTACATAGTGTGGCATAAAAAGTTTTCTTATTCAGCAAAATCAGCAAAACACTATTCATAAGGGTTTCAAAAATTCCAAAAATTAGGGTTATTATAGTCTCCCCTCCTTAAAAGGATTCCGTCCCGGAATCAGATAGAAAATGAGTAGGGATACTTTCTTACCATTGCACTTTCTAACTCTTACGTAATTTTCCCACATTGTGGTTCTACCATCAAATTCTGACTAGTTTGATAACTCTTCTCCTAAGCACTTGTCCCTTTTTCAGTCTTTAACCCTTTCTGGTTGCTCCATATAGGTTACGTCTGGTTGCATGTCTATGCGCTCATATGCCCCTATTTATCTGTCATCCGAATTACACTTCCTTAACATTTATACGCGAAACACGTTGATAGGGATAAATAAATTATGATTGTATAATTAAATACTGCATTAATTGTACAAGCTGTGGGCTGCTAGGCCCAATAAAAAGATATATGAAACTCAGACCAGAAAGGTTAAGCCTGATGGACCAGATCAGGCCTGATGGAATAAAAAAGGCCCGAAAGCCCTAATTATTAATTAATTTCGTAATTAATTAATAAGGGAAAAATCAGCTATTGAGAAGAGTCCCGATAAGGATATAAATCCTTATAGATTAGCCTCAAGGGGACCTAAAAGGATAAGGAATCAGCTTCCTACTTCCTAGGACTCCTAAGTCTATCCTAATTCAGAGGCTTGTCCACCAAGTCTCCTATACCAAGTCCAATTCAAGGACTCCCACATCTATATAAGGGGCCTCACCCCACAAATCAGAACTACGTTTTTTGGCTTGATTCTCTAATTCACAGAGATACGTAGGCATCTCGTAAAGGCAGAATTAAGCTACGAAGTACGAGAGCAGCCATTAAAGGCCTTGAGCTCCCGAATCTTAGTATTAAATACAGCAAGTAATAGCCTTAGCTTTTTATCCATAACATTTGGCGCCGTCTGTGGGAATCAACAACAACAACCATGGCGAGAACACGGAGAACAATTGGAGCTCTAGAGGAAGGAACACCATTAGAGACAACCCAGGTGATTTCATCAACCGTGGAGGTTCCTCCCCATTCAACTTATGCGTCTACTCAGGGGGAAGCCCAGACAGGGGCAACTCAACCTCAGCCACAAGGGACAACTCCCCCGACTATTCAAGGTACGAATCCTCAAGTTCAACAAGTACATATACCTGTGAATTCTCGACCCGTCGGGTATGAATATTCAACTGTTGTTACTACTAACCCCCCTTATGGGATGCCCCTTCACCCTGAGGTTGGAGGAAGCGGATATGCTGGGCGAAGTGAAGCACGAGGGCGGTCACCCCCCTATATACGAGGTTTGGATCCTATCCCTGAGGATCGGGAATTTTCTGGTCCATACACTGAGAGAGACTCCGAATCTTCGGATGATGAAGTGGCCCCGAGAAGGAGGCATCCTGGAAAAGAGCCAATGGCCGATGGAAGGCAACGCCCCCAAAGCACCCCAGGGGTGAATCCCCAAGAAGTGCAGGAAAAGATCAGGGCTCATGAGGCTGAAATCCAAAGGCTGAGGCGTGATTTGGAGGCTCACCAAGCCACCAGACCCCACATACCTCCTAGGGGGAGAAATCCTCCTCCTATCATAGACCTGGATGGTCCGGTAAGAAGAAGGGCTGCTGTCCCAAGAACTGATCCAAGCAATCTCCTTCCCCTTGGAGATCCTGACGATCCAACTCCACCCTTCACAGAAGAGATAATGAATGCCCATATCTCAAGGAAATTCAAGATGCCCACTATCAAAGCCTATGATAGCACGGGAGACCCCGCTAATCATGTTAGGACATTCTCTAATGCACTATTGCTGCAACCCGTGAATGATGCTATAAAATGTCGGGCCTTCCCTCAAACCCTGTCGGGTATGGCTCAAAGATGGTACAGTCGCCTGCCCCCAAATTCTATTGGATCGTTCAGAGAATTAAGTCAGGCTTTTATTAAGCAATTCATCAGTGGAAGAGTCCATGAGAAAAGTTCAGCATCTCTTATGAGTCTTGTGCAGGGAGCTAAGGAATCCTTAAGAGATTGCCTGAATCGTTTTACAAAGGAGGCTTTAAAAGTCCCAGACCTTGATGATAAGGTAGCCATGATAGCACTGCAACAAGGAACTAGGGATGAGTTTTTCAAGATGTCTTTGGCCAAACGACCCCCTGAGAGCATGTTGCAGCTCCAAGAGAGGGCAGGGAAGTATATCAAGGTTGAAGAAAGTATGAGGAAGACCGTAGTAAGTAATGAGCCCACTGGAGGCAAGAAACGAAAAACTGATTTGGAGTATATCGCTAAGGATAAATATCCTAGAACTGAACAAAACCCTGATTCAACCCCCAAGAAGGGAGGACCTGGGCAAAAGTTCACTGAATACGCTAAGCTGAATGCTCCCAGAAGTCAGATTTTGATGGAGATTGAGAAAGACAGAGATATTCGCTGGCCTAAGCCCTTGAAGGCTGATCCCGCCAAGCTAGATAAGGGCAAGTATTGCAGGTTTCACAAAGATGTTGGCCATGACACCGATGAGTGTAGGCAGTTGAAAGATGAAATTGAGTTTTTGATTCGAAAAGGAAGATTGAACAAGTATACTGGAGATGGAGGAGACAGAAATAATAATGGAAGGAAGAACTTTGAAGATCGTAGGAGGGACCAAGATGATCAGGGGCGGAATCCCCAACCTAGAGGACCAGTTATAAACACCATTTATGAAGGGCCGAGACCTCGAGGGCCTGTGATAAACACGATCTTTGGAGGTCCAACTGCTGCTGGATTGTCCAAAAATTCCAGAAAGGCATATACTAGAGAGGTTATGCATATTGTTGGAGAAGCCCCGAAGAGGGCCAGGACAGAAGTAACATTGGCTTTTGATGATTCCGACCTAGAGGGTGTGAAGTTTCCCCATGACGACCCGCTGGTCATAACGCCGATAATAGGAAATAGCCCGGTTAAGAGGGTCCTTGTGGATAATGGTGCTTCTGTGGATATCTTGCTCCACGACACCTTTCTAAGGATGGGGTATAACGACTCCCAGTTGACACCAACCGACATGCCGATATATGGATTTGCTGGAGTAGAATGTCCTGTGGAAGGGATAATTAAATTGCCAACCACCATAGGTACGGAGCCAAGGCAAGCAACGCAGATGCTGGATTTTGTGGTGGTAAAGGCTAGTTCAACTTATAATGCTATCATGGGGAGAACAGGGATACATGCCTTCAAGGCAGTCCCCTCTTCCTACCATTCAGTCATGAAGTTTCCCACCCGAAACGGGATTGGAGAAGAGAGAGGAGATCAAAAAATGGCTAGAAGCTGTTATGTGGCCTCTTTGAGGGCAGATGGAGTCGGGGGACAGGTTCTTCCTATTGAAGATATGGATGTTCGAGAAAATGATGAGAATAGAGGAAGGCCAGCAGAAGAATTGGTTTCGGTTCCTTTAGATCCCAAGAATCCTGAGAGGATGACTTTCATTGGAGCCACATTAGAGGGGCCCCTTAGAGGGAAGTTAGTGAAATTTTTGCAAGAAAATAGTGATGTGTTTGCATGGTCAGCAGCTGATATGCCAGGCATAGACCCGGAGTTAATTACTCACAAGTTAAACGTGGATCCAAGCCGGAAGACAGTGAAACAAAAGAAAAGAAATTTTGCCCCGGAAAGACAAGAGGCTATAAAGCAGGAAGTGGAAAAGCTCTTAGAGGCTGGTTTCATTGAGGAGATTCAATTTCCGGAGTGGTTAGCAAACCCTGTAATGGTGAAGAAGGCTAATGGAAAGTGGAGGATGTGTATAGACTTCACCGATCTGAATGATGCATGCCCCAAAGACTGTTTTCCGCTGCCTAGAATTGATACTTTGATTGATGCCACCGCTGGACATGAGATGCTGAGTTTCATGGATGGGTTTAGCGGATACAACCAGATCAAAATGCATAAGGATGACATTCCAAAGGTATCATTTATCACTGACTTTGGTGTTTATTGTTATCTTGTTATGGCGTTTGGTCTCAAGAATGCAGGAGCCACCTATCAAAGGTTGGTGAATAAAATTTTTAAGGATCTTATTGGGAAGACTATGGAAGTCTATGTTGATGACATGCTAGTCAAGAGTCTAGTAAAGACTGATCATATAACCCATTTGAGGGAAGCTTTTGAGGTCCTGAGGTACCACAAGATGATGTTGAATCCCACGAAGTGTGCTTTCGGAGTAGGATCTGGAAAATTCTTGGGATTGATGGTCTCAAAGAGGGGAATTGAGGCTAACCCCGATAAAATAAAGGCAATCCTGGACATGGAACCCCCAAAAACTGTCAAGGATGTTCAGAAACTCACAGGAAGGGTTGCTGCGCTAGGACGATTCATCTCCAAGTCAGGAGACAAGTGCTTGTCATTCTTCAAGTCATTAAAGAACATTAAAGACTTTGTATGGAGTGAGGAAAATCAGAAGGCATTTGAAGAGTTAAAGAAGTATATGGGCCAGGCCCCGTTGTTGGCCAAGCCAGTTCTGGGTGAAGTTTTATTCTTGTACTTGGCTGTTTCAGAAAGCGCCTTGAGCGCGGTGTTGGTTAAGGAGGAACTGAAAGTCCAGAAACCCGTATACTATGTCAGCAAAATTTTGCATGGTGCTGAGTTGAATTATTCAGCCATTGAGAAATTCGCTTTAGCCTTGGTAATGGCTTCAAGAAAGCTGCGTCCTTATTTTCAAGCTCACCAAATTGAAATGCTAACAAATCAGCCACTGAGAAATATCATTCACAGTCCCAAGGCAAGTGGGAGACTGATTAAGTGGGCAATAGAGTTGGGAGAGTTCGATCTCAAGTATAAGCCACGTATGGCCATAAAAGCCCAGGCACTAGCTGACTTCGTGGTGGAATGTACCATACCCAACCAAGAAGTCGGGGGGCAGGAAGATACCATACCTCAAGACAAGGGAGTCGACAATGGGGACAAGGAGAAAGAATATTGGGTTCTCTATTTTGATGGAGCATCAAAAACAAATTCCAGTGGAGCAGAGTTGGTTTTGCAAAGCCCTGATGGATTCTTAATTGAGTATGCCATGAAGCTAGACTTCCCAACCACAAACAATGAGGCAGAGTATGAAGCCCTGATTGCTGGCCTTGGTCTAGCTGGGACACTTAGAGTCAAAAACTTAAAGGTCCGTGGAGACTCGAAGTTGATCATATCCCAGGTAAAGGGAGAATTTGAAGCAAGGGATAATACGATGGCTAAGTATGTTCGCCTAGTAAGGGCTGTGATGACCCAATTTAATGAATGCCATGTTGAACACATTCCAAGGGAAGAAAATGCTAAAGCAGATGCGCTATCAAAGTTTGCTTCATCTGAGATTGAAGAAAGTTCAGGAAGTGTGTACTTCCGTGTTTTGAAGACACGAAGCATAGATGTTAAGCTTGTGGCTCCCGTAGGCTTGGGGACGTCATGGATTGATCCCATCAAGGCTCACATTCAGACCGGTTGGTTGCCAAGCGATGCAATTGAGGCACGGAAGTTAACTGTTCGAGCACTAAGGTACTCTTTGATAGATGGGATTCTATATAAAAGATCTTTCGTGGTTCCTTACTTGAGGTGTCTCAGGCCCGATGAGGCACGCTTAGCTCTTGAGGAAGTGCATGGAGGTATTTGTGGGCAACACTTGGGGGGCAGGGCCTTGGCTCATAAGATAACTCGTTTAGGCTTCTATTGGCCAGAAATGATGGCTGATGCCAAAGAATATGTAAAGAAGTGTGATCGTTGTCAGAAGCATGCACCAGTCGCCAGACAACCCCCCGAGATGCTGACCTCTATCAACTCACCTATTCCCTTTGCTATGTGGGGGATGGATATTCTAGGGCCTTTTCCTATGGCCACAGCACAAAGGAAGTTTCTGATTGTAGCCATTGATTATTTCACCAAGTGGATCGAAGCCAAACCTTTGGCCAAAATCACAACTAAGCAGGTTGCACAATTCCTGTGGGAAAATATTATGTGCCGATATGGAATTCCCCGTATCCTCGTCACTGACAATGGAACACAATTCAACAACGAGGAATTCAAGAAGTATTGCGAAGAAAATGAAATTGAGTTACGGTTCACCTCTGTGGCTCACCCGCAAGCCAATGGGCAAGCGGAGGTAGCAAATCGGATAATCCTGGATGGACTAAAGAAGAGGATCGAAAAGTCAAGAAATAATTGGGTGGATGAGATACTTCCCATATTATGGGCCTATAGGACTACCTGTAGAGTCACGACAAATGCAACTCCTTTCATGTTGGCATATGGGGCAGAAGCAGTAGTTCCCGTGGAGATATCACATTCCTCTCCAAGGATTCAGGCTTTTGATGAAAAAGAAAATGAGGAAGGGCAGAAGTTAGCCCTGGATTTAATCGATGAAGTGCGAGATAAAGCACACGCAAAGATAGTAGAATATCAGAAAAAGGCTTCATTCTACTACAACCTAAGGGTTAAAGAGAGGTTTTTCAAACAAGGTGACCTAGTCTTGAGAAAAATAGAGGCTTCTGGTGTCGGACAGAAAGGAAAGCTTGCCCCAAATTGGGAAGGGCCGTATAGAGTCAAGAGCGTTCAGGGTAGAGGAACCTACAAGCTGGAGACTATGGATGGTTTTGAAGTCCCGAGAACCTGGCACGCACAAAACCTGAAGGTTTACTACGTGTGAGATGGTCGAAGTACGATTCTCACTCGTCAGGATGGCGAGTAGGTTGAAAAGCACCTTGAAGCTTTGCTTGCTTAGGATTTATATGTTTTAGTTTTATTACGAAATTTATTAAGACTTGTGTAAGGGACGAATCCCAGACAATTTTATGAAATTCATAAGTTCTTCAAAGTATGTTTGTGGCCTAACAAATAAAAATCAAATGCATGGATGCAAGCATAAAAGGTGATAAATGAAATAGATCTGATAGATGTTACAAAAGTTTGATAAATAAAGTCTCGAAAATAAAAAAAAAAGCCACGCAGGGCTGAAAAAGCTCTAAGGAGCTGAAGTACCCTCGGCATCCATATCATCGTTCTCTCCACTCTCGCTGGATGTCTCTGTCGTCTCGGAGGAGGAGGAAGAGCTGTCGTCCTCAGCAGGTCTGGAAGAAGACTCAGGAGGAGGAAGGAGTGGATCCTGAGGAACATGGTCCGAGACAACTACTCGGGTACGAAACCTCTGTAGCAAAGCCTCGTCATCAGGGCAGATGTAGTCCGCCGGGTTAATATCAGGACAAGCCTCGTTCACGGTCCCAAGGGCCGTGTCCCAACCAGTCCTAAAAAACTCGGGAAAGACTGAATCATCCCTAATCCTCATGGATTGGGCAAACTCCTCCGAGTCCAGATAGTTGTCTATAGCTTTATCCTTCTCCGCCCGAAGTACCACCAGCTCGGCGTTAGACTCTCCGAGTTCTTCCTCCTTGCGCTTGAGCTTCTTCTCCAGGGTAGCATACTTCTTCTGTTGCCTCCTGAGGGCATTATCGGCCTTATTAGAAGCCCGCTTCCATGATTCGGCTTGCCTCACAGCGCCTTGAAAATAGGCGTTAGACTGAAACAAAGCAATTAACAAAGTATAAGGCAATGCTACAAGAACGAAAAATAAGTTCAAAAAAGAGAAGGCATACCGAAGCCAGAGACTGAGCTCCCATGAGCTTGATCCTCTCAAGATCAGGGGTGGCCACCACATCAGTAAAATCCTTGGGGGTCACACTATGGTAAGACCAATCCCAAGCATGTTTCGTGGAACCAACTACGGTGTCCCCTCGGCGGAATCCCCAGAGAGGCTGAAAGGCGCCTGTGGCAGCAGCAGTAGGGGCAACAGCAGTGATAGGAGTACCATGGCCTCCAGCTCCTTCAGTTGAGGCCTCCCCTATAGGCTCTTTGTGCTTCTTCAAAAAGATAGGCTCCGTGGCCTTTCCCCGGGTGTCTAGGCCTGCGAGCCGAGCTTTCTTCATCCTAGCTGTTTCCTCAACCAAAGGAACATTGTCCTCGTTAATCTCCTTAGCAGCTGAAACAAAGCAAAGGACAAAATAAGTGAAGTTAATAATGCATGAAATGAAGTAAAATTGAGAAGGGAAGAAAAATACCCTGTTGAGAAACAGAGGATAGTCCCACATGAATCAGGGAAAACTCCTCTAAGAGAGTCCAGCTGGTGGTCGTGCCATCATCCTGAGTAAGCCCATTATAAATAATAGTTTCTTCAGGAGTTAAGTGAATGGATTTGAGGCTACCATCACTGACCTTCCCAAAGGAAGATCGAAAAAGTGTGCCCCAGTCACCATTCTCCCAACGTAACCCGACGAAACTATTCCTCCAATTTTGATTATTATCAGGAATAGAGGCACTGTTAAAAATATGTTTGCTTTTGGGCCTTTGCTTGACATAGACCCAGCCGCAGATGCTGGAAGAACTATTGTAACACTGAAAGACTTTCCTAAAAACAGCTACAGAAAGAGGAAAGCCCTCCCTAAGACAGCAGACCATAAAACATAGAATGTTCCTCCAGGCGTTTGGAGGAAGCTGACACGGGTTGATTTGTAAATCAGCCAAAAGATGAGGAATAAAGGGGTGAAAAGGAAACCTAAGCCCAGCATTAAGGGCATCTGTGTAAATGAAGAGAGTATCGGGTCTCCAGTGGCAAGTACGATCACCACCAGAGACTAGAACTAATCTAAGGGGAGGAAGGATGTTATAACGAGCATTTAGTTTATTGAAATCTATGTTGTGCCAAGTATTACAATGATTAAAAGAGTCGAGATGTGCAGTGGAGGGATATTCATCCCCCCTAGTGTTAATTATATCGATTAAAGACATATATGAAGAACGGATCTCGATATCCTTACCTCGTTTTGAAGCCGAGGCTATCTTGGCCGCCCTCTCAGAACTCTTGTCAGCCATTAGTAAAGCTAGGAAGGAGAGGTTGGAAAACTAAAGGAGGGGATTTGAGAGAGGAAAGGTTAGAAAGTTGGAGGAAGGATGAGGAGAAGTTGTAGAATGAGTAGAGAGGTGAAATGAGAGGTGTGGAGAAATCAAACTCTCACCCCACCTTTATATAGCCAAGGAAGGGGGATAATGGGCCTTAAAAAGCCCATTTGGGCCCAAAGCTTAGAAGGTTCTGGAACTATCCAAGAAGTTCCTGGAAAAACCAAGTGAAAAATTTTAATTTTTAAAAGATTCTAGAAGAATCCAGAAAAACCTTAGAAGAACCTGGAATTTGGGCTTAAAGATAAAGGCCCAGAACTAAGGCCCAGGTATAAAAGCCATGTTTGAGGCCCAAATACCTTTTTAAGAGGGGTGAAAGAAAAGCCCAGTTAAAAACAGAGGGCCCAAAGATTAGCCCAATAAAACTAGCCCAGAAAAGGGCCCATTTAGTTGAAAATCAAAGGCCCAAAAGGGAAAACCCAGATTTATTAGGGAATGGGCCCAGGATTAAAACCCACTAAAGGGTTGGCCCAAGAAAATCTAATCAGAAAAAGGGATGGCCCAAGATAGAGGCCCAGGAAAGTTAGAAATAAAAAGTTGGTACCCTTTACCCAATTCGATCAGGACTTGCCTTAAAATCCTAGTCGAATGGATTGAGGTAGAATTTCCTTCGACCAGGGCTGAAAAAAGGGGCTAATTCGGTCAAGAAAAAATTCTGACCAAAATTCTTGGTCGAAAATACCGGAATAGTTTTTAACCCTGCTTCTTGACCCAGCTCAACCAGAAATCATAAGAATTCCTGATCGAAATGCTTAAGGTCGAATAGAATTCGATCAAGGCTCAAAACCAGACTTAATTCGATCAGGATTTAGACCCGTTCGACCAAGAAATACGAAGGAATCCTGGCCGAACCAATCCTGCTCGAAATAGCCTCGACCAAGGCAAGAAAGGTGGTTAATTCGGTCAGAAACACAGGAATCCTGACCGAAAGGGACGAAAATTCCTAGTCGAAAATTTCTGCTCAAAAAAATAAAAAAATAAAAAAAAATATTAAAAAACAAAGCAAAAATCCTGGTCGAAATTCGACCAGGAAGTGAGATCGAATGTATCCTCCTCGAATTCTCTTCGACCAAGGCACAACAAAGGCTAATTCGACCAGGATCCTGGTCGAATGGATTCCTGGTCGAAAATTATATATAAAAAAAAAAGAGAGAAAAAAGGAAGAAAAAGGGAAGAAAAAATCCTGGAAAATTACAAAAAATAAGGAAATTCCTTAAATAGTTTCTGAAAAATGTTAATGTTTTCAGAAATAAGGAATAAATCCAGAAATAAAGGGAAAAATCCAGAAATTAAGGATAAATCCCAGAAAAATAAGGAAAAATCCCAGAAAAATTAGGGAAAATCCCAGAAAAATTAGGGAAAATTCCAGAAATTAGGGAAAAATCCCGGAAATAAGGGAAAAATTCCTGGAAATCAAAATAATTCCTAAATAAAAGGAAAAATTCGTTGTAAACGTGTAGGTCGCTCCACACTTTACGGAAAAACGAAACCCTGTAAGGGAACAAATAGACTTAACTTCTGCGAAACCTAATCAATATTTCCCAAAAGTTGGGGGGCAAATGATAGGGATAAATAAATTATGATTGTATAATTAAATACTGCATTAATTGTACAAGCTGTGGGCTGCTAGGCCCAATAAAAAGATATATGAAACTCAGACCAGAAAGGTTAAGCCTGATGGACCAGATCAGGCCTGATGGAATAAAAAAGGCCCGAAAGCCCTAATTATTAATTAATTTCGTAATTAATTAATAAGGGAAAAATCAGCTATTGAGAAGAGTCCCGATAAGGATATAAATCCTTATAGATTAGCCTCAAGGGGACCTAAAAGGATAAGGAATCAGCTTCCTACTTCCTAGGACTCCTAAGTCTATCCTAATTCAGAGGCTTGTCCACCAAGTCTCCTATACCAAGTCCAATTCAAGGACTCCCACATCTATATAAGGGGCCTCACCCCACAAATCAGAACTACGTTTTTTGGCTTGATTCTCTAATTCACAGAGATACGTAGGCATCTCGTAAAGGCAGAATTAAGCTACGAAGTACGAGAGCAGCCATTAAAGGCCTTGAGCTCCCGAATCTTAGTATTAAATACAGCAAGTAATAGCCTTAGCTTTTTATCCATAACACACGTTATGACTTGCTACAAGTTCGGGGGTAGGGCTAGCTCGTATGCTAACTTCCCAATACGTCTTAATATATCCAAGGGTCCAACAAATTGTAGACTTAGCTTTCCTTTCTTTCCGAACCTCATCAATCCTTTCCAAGGGATACCTTTAACATCACTAGGTCCCCTATTTCATAATACTCTTTGTCCTTTCGAGTCAAATCAGCATACTTCTTATGTCCATCTTGGGCTACTACCGGTCGTCCTCTGATTAGATCTATTATATCCTTGGTCCTTTGAACTACTGCGGGTCCGAGCATCTTGTGCTCTACAACTTCATCCTATCATAAGGGAGATCGACATTGTCTTCCCTCAAGGATCTCGTAAGGCGACATCTCGATAATGACATGATCTATTGTCGTGGGAAAACTTAATCCGCGTTAAGTGATCATTCCAAAATATTTCAAGTCTATTGCACAGACTCTCATTATAGCTTTTAGCATTAGAACTTTTGCTTCTCAATACCCATTCTTTTCCAGTTCATAATCGCTACTACCTTCCGTTCCTAATATTATACTGGTTATACTTTTGCTCGTTAGTGTTCTATAACCTTTTAATAACCACGTCAACCTTAGTATCACGAATGTGTTTCCATTCCGGATACCACCATAACTTTACTACTCCTTTTTCAGCTGTTTCTATTTTCCAAAGTTTGATCAATCATATAGAAGTAAAGGAATTTGTTGAGAGATCACTATGATCATGAACACTTGTTATATTGCATCGTTAGTACAGAAGGTGGCCAGCCTTTAGTACTTGACATGCAATTAAACAACATGTGGTATCCTACTATGCTTCTATCACACAGATAGATAGTCATTCGGCAATACCTCCCCTTCTGGAAGGGTTGTTCTTCTCAGCTTATACAAAATGAAAAGGAGAGAAAAGAATGAATTAAAGAGAATTGTATATAAAAAAAATATACTGCCATAAAATATCTGGCTTGGAACCTACCTCTGAACTATAGAGGTTTGTCATAGGAGAACAAAACATATGTGTATATATATCAAGTATTATCACATCGCATTTCACATGCCTAAATATTTTTGCTATTTCGTCCATCATTCTATGGACCCATGCTCTTGCACGAGCTTATACACAATCACCTTTGAAACTCCCTCGTCATCGAAAATCGAATCTGGGATTTCATTCTTGACATCACCGTTACTAGAATTCTATGTTTGCACTGCAACCTTCCTCGTATAGTAATACGACTCTCTATTGATAAGAAGGAATAAATATTCAATAGGTAGATAATCTACTTAATTAGTCTATCAATGATAACTTATACACCACCATGACCCGATTAGTGGTACTCAATCTCAACATCCATTCCAATACAACTCTCATGGTTGTAATCGACTCATTACTCGCAGAATCATTGCTGCATTACTATGGTCTACCACTGACCTACTGTCGTAATTCACTTTCCATGAAATCTTAGTATCTAACCATACGGAGTCCATACATGTCGTATAGAATTCTCCTAAGGAGGTAACATAATTATCATTCATGATTCATGAAGAACACTCTAGATCCTGATGTACATACATGACATGAAGCAGATAAAATTGCAGAAGAGTTTCAATCAAAGCAACGATAGCAGGTTAATCCCATTCTTAATCATATACCTACAATAGAAGACTTAACTCGAAGGTTCGTCTAGTCCTTTTTGAAACATGGTCCTGGCTTATCTCAAGATAGTACCTTCTGAGATAGATAGCCCGCTCATGGCGATTACACGAATTAAACCTTTACCAACTACTATTACGGTTGGGTATTGCACAGTCATCAGAAGGAATGTCAATCTTCCAAACCATAATACAACCTTCACATCTTTAACCATCATCACTGTATTCATTTGGCACAAGCGCCTATAATTATCCTCTTACCTTTAAAGTGTCGGCCACCTCTTTGGCCTTTCCTGATAGTAAAATTTCCTTACAGTCAATGTCATTTTAACCACCTCCAAATAAATTTTCTACCTCATTTCAATCACTGCTTATGTGAAGATGTTTTCCTTAAAATCTGATGAGTAAAAAAAAATATCACCATTTTTCCATAAGTTATTACCTCAGTCTTTAGAGGTTAATCACTGTCACGACTGACTCTCAATCATACTTAGAACATCTTTAATCTTAGGCCCTAATTGCCCTGAACAATTTCGACCTTTACGGGTTCGATCCATACTTTCTCGGGGTTTAACACGTGCCCCACTTGGCATCATTATAATTACGTCATATTTCCTTTATCAACATTTTTATTCTTAAGAATTTTGAATATTACCTTTCTCCTTGTAAAACCTCTAAGGTTATCCTTAAGTCCTTCATCATTTACTCCCTAGGTACATGGCATATCAAGATACCATTTGCTAATACTAGAACCATTGTCTATATAGTTCTGAAAACTTTCTCCACTGATCTTTAAAGGTTGTTGTTACCTTGATCCTTTCTAATTCATACTGTCAAAACTCATGTTGTCCCTATTAAGGGCGAAATGCCAACCTTTATGCATTCCCCTAGGGTTCATCTCAAGTTATCGAAGTTATATCCTTAATTCCACCTTTAAAAAGGTACTTGCATCCTTCCATGGATAAATCAAGTCATATATTCTTGATAGATTATCTTATTCAATCATTCCCACCTCGATAGTCTATACCAATTTCACAATAGCATCCTTATTCAAACTGAGGTCAACCCATATGGCCTTCAAAAGATAACAATGGTTACCCGCTTTTCTTTCCTAATTTGGTAATGACAACAGGGATGTTCTGGAAGATATTGGTCGTGTTCAACGTGAACTTCTTCTTAATAATTCCTCATTTACTTTTGTTGTTTATCTTAACAGTCATCTCAATGTTGGGATATCTTTCATACCTGGCGTCTCCCTTTTTGGGTATCATGCCACCGGTCTTATACTTCACATTCTTGAAGGTCACTTCCTTCATCCAATTTTCCTAATTTCTTACTTTCTTGTCTCCTCAGTCTATCCGCGTCTCATTATTTATCCTTCGAACTATCTCAAGGTTTCCTCGAATCCTCCCAACTTACAGGGGAAAAAATATATGTATCTCTTATGCCTTCAACCATCAACTTTAACTCATGGTGAATCACCCTCATCCTGACGATTACATACTTTTCTATTTCTATTGCTACGAGTCTTTAGGGTTTCCTCATACCCAACTCCCTTATCGTTCCTCAAACTCTATTGTCTTTATTTTCCTTTCCACTTCAGTTTCTCTTTATTTTCTTTTCTATTATAATCATTTCACGCACCCACTAATCATTGACTTCAAATATCACGTCATTCTGGGATTCTTGTCATCAGAACGAATCTTGACAACTTTTACAACTTAGCTTCATAATTCATCATACTCGTCCGCCTTTGTTCTGGCTCTAAATCTTTTACACTATCTCTATAACCTTGGGAATTACTTTCCCGAAAACAATTGACTGAACTTTAATCAGTTTATTCTAACCTCTGGCTCCGTGCCTTTCTTGGTCTTTCACCAACGGGTGGCCTCTCTCTTAGGAAGATAAGTGACAAAAACAGTCTTTTGCGCTTCATCAATCATTTAGAATATAAAATCAGTCCTCTATTTCCTTTGGCCAGGCTCTTGCTTCGGCTAGGTCAGCTTGTTCCTTGGAACTCTGAGAGCTTAGTGACTTAAAGGTCCTGAAAGAATTTCACACCACATTGTTTCCTCAAGGTGGTGGTTAGGGGTAAAAGTATAAGTTTTGTTTTAGGCAGGTCCATGGATTGCCCAATAGGAGTACCATCCTGGTTCTTCCTATCTTGCTCGACTTCTATTTTCTCAATCTAAATATTTCTTCCTACTCCCCATAATTGGGGTTATCTTTTAATTTAAAATCCTCATTTTCCACTTCATTATATTATGGGTTCCTTATAGCTTAATTACGACTTCCCTGATTATCACATTCAAGGTTTTGCCCCTAATCTTATTCCTAATGGGGGCATAATGCTTGGAATTTTTTTTTTTTGAGAATCTCTGGATATTTGTCTTATTTACTTTGCTTAAGTCTTTCCCTCGTTCCGTCCTTGCATGATTGCAAATTATGAATTCTCAAGTTCCATCAACTTCATGACACTCTCTTAAGTGTTAATAGTGTAATTAACAATATGAACTTATCATAACCAGGCTGATCTGAACTGAAATTAATGAATATATACATAACCATTGGTTCGAGGGTACAACAACTGAACACATTAAAGAGAATTACATCATGTGATCTGATCGCTTCTATCCCAAAAGTATTACCATAGATAATCATCTAGTCATTAAAACTAATCATTCATAACTTAGGCTAATCCTCCAAAAGCGGTGCTACATGAAACCCTTGTCTGATCGCTCTGGCTCTGCACACTACCATGGATCAAGAAATGCGGGCACGCACGACATCCCTAACCTGCTCCATCACAGAGGTGATGAGGTCTAAGATAGTTACAAGTAGAGCTGGATCAATCTGACCCTCAAAATGGCCTCTAGCTGTAACACGGGTGGTAGCCTCAATCCTTTCCATGCTATGAGCTAATCCTGCCGGAAGTACCCCGCCCTCAATCCTTGGTGCAGTAAGTCGATCCAACAGATCACTCCTAACATTACGGGCCTCGGACAGGCCACCCAAAGTCATGTAATAATCGGCGATAAGAGAAGCCTGAGTGGTTGCATCTAGCAGTCTATGGGGTGCAGGTGGTGCAGGCCCAGGGGATCCAAATGGATAACCAAGCACGGTATCAGGTGACAATGGTGCGGGAGATAAAGGTGGCATTTCCTCAGTAGGTGCTGGGCTCTGTACAGGGGAGGGAACAGGAATTGGTGGAACCTCATGGATGTCTTCAGGAACCTCGGGAAGAGGGTCTGATACTGGTATAATTGGTGCCGTGGAAGGCCCCACTCCTTCTACCCTCATTAACCTTTGTGCCCTTAGTAACTCTTCATCCTCTAGTGCCACCCTCGCGGCCATTCTTGCTCTGGTAGTCGCCCTGACTACGGTCATCAATTCCTCAGCGCTCCTCTCTTCACTCTCGTTAGGATCCTCCACGAGATCCTCCTCGGCAACAATCCCTTCTGGGATAACATCCTCAACCGCAACATTCTCAATATGAATCTCATTCGGTCCCTCATTAGGGTACTCTATCAGATTCACAATTTGATCTCCAACATGTAATAAAACATCCTCATGCTGATACTCCTGAACCTCAGGGTTCGGTGCCCCGCTGCCCTATACGAGAACGAACTATGTTACTATCATGATTTTTATAAGGGTTCCCATAAGGGTTTTAACTGTCAGTACTACGTTAGGTAGTCCGACTATGAACTTGGCAAGAGTTCTTATTCTCTTAGTGAACTTATTATCTTAACGTCACATCATCTCTGAGGTTTATAACGCTTCGCTCTGATACCATTTCTCTAACACCCCCAAATCCGGGGTCGGGGATCTGGGTTGTCACGAGTTCCATTTCCCTTAATAACACCCAATCTTAATAAATAATCAACTATTTTGTACTGTGACCCCGTCATAAACACACACACCACAAGTTATAGTCTCAGAGATGAATATCCAAAAATAATAACAAGTCGTTTTATTCCACAATTATATGCCAATACACCTTAAAAGGGTTTCTGAATAAATTTACATTTCTTTGACATTATTACAATTCATAAATATACATAAATCTGGTTCATCAATAGTTGAAAACCTAGCCTATTGGTAGCTCCTACCTCAGCTACGGCGGCATCAACGCTTCTAGAAAACTGCGGAACATTTTCTAACCGCTTGCGAATTGGAAGCTTGGTCTTGTTCATCTTGTCTATCTGATGTTGTGTGATGAAAGAAGAAAGCAAGGGTGAGCAACAAGCCCACCAAAATAATATGTATAATGATTTACAATATATTAGCATTCTCATAGTACTCATGAAAGTCTTGGTCAAGAAGAAATGAACCAAGCTGATATCTTAACGCGACCAAGTCGTAAAATATTCAGTATATATATATACATATATACTTTTCAGAATCTTTGAAATCCTCTGACATGTATAATATACACAAGGTTCCAGTTTATAACTGTATAAAAATATCGTTGCAAGGTGATCTCATATATCTAACCTTGTCTCAACGTTTTTCTGAAAATCTTTGTCATAAAAGACTTGTTTTGTTTTTATTACGGGCTTTCCAAAAAGTTTGGAAAACCCAATTCTCTCCACCTCCTTCCTCCTCCTTAACATCGTTTTCTTGGTGGATACCGGTGGAGTGCTTCACACTTGAGGAGCAACTGCTAAGGATCTCTGATCGTTATCTCCGAATTATTTTTAAAGGTTAGATTCGATCCCTCGAGTTTTTATTCATGATCTGTATGCTTTTATTTGGATTTTATATGTGTAAAAGTGTTTTGCCGTGCCCCCGCTGCGTTTAAAATCCAACAATGGTATCAGAGCATAGGTTGTATGCATATAGATCTGTGGTAAAAATTTCAGGGATCGAATCTAACCTTTAAAAATAATTCGGAGACAACGATTAGAGATCCTTAGCAGTTGCTCCTCAAGTGTGAAGCACTCCACCGGTATCCACCAAGAAAACGATGTTAAGGAGGAGGAAAGAGGTGGAGAGAATTGGGTTTTCCAAACTTTTTAGGAGGCAACGATCAGAGATCCTTAGCAGTTGCTCCTCAAGTGTGAAGCACTCCACCAGTATCCACCAAGAAAACGATGTTAAGGAGGAGGAAGGAGGTGGAGAGAATTGGGTTTTCCAAACATTTTGGGTTTTGTGTGGGTTAGAATAAAATTAGGGTCTATAATAGTGTATTTATAGGCAAAATTTTCAGCTGAAATTTTCCCATAAATATTATTATTATTATCCCATTTATTATTCTCATTAATAATTAAAACACCTTTTAATCATTAATCCTTTTTCTAAACACTTTAGAAATAATTCTCTCTCTTGATTTAATTTCCAAAAATTAAATCCTTTAATTAATAATATTAAGAACTTTTCTTAATTAATTTATAATCAATTAAATCTCATTTAATCAATTATTAAATTTGCCAATTAATTATTTATTTCATAAATAAATAATTATTAGCCATTATTAATTAATTTCTCCACCATTAAATCATTCTCTTTTTATGGTGTGACCCTGTAGGTTCAATATTAAGCTGGTAGTAGAAATAAATAATAATAAAACTATTTTATCATTATTTATATAAATTCTCTAATTTATTAAATATGATTAATTAATTAATCACATTTATTCTACATCGTGAGGGATACTTCTCAGAATATCGCGACTATCCGGATAATATGAATTCACTGCTTAGAATACCAAGAACCTATTCAGTGAATAGTTACCGTACAATAAACTCCTTCTACCCTACAATGTCCCGATTAAATACAAGGCATGTATCTCATGTCAAGCCTATCTAATTCAATCACTTGCTTACCATTTACTATGCGTAGTTCTATGCAAATTAGAAACTTCTTTCTAATTTCATTCACTCTGGCCAGAGATTCCTGAACTAGCATAAGTGGATCAGCCTTGAACATTCGCTTCCTTCCCTGGAAGGGGTAGATCCTTTATTGATCATAAACTATCTTCGTGTACAAATTCCTATACCCAGAAGAGCCCTAATAATTCCGATCTTTGCGGATTATTAATTACCGATTAGTAATCCTATGACCAGGAACTATTTAAGTTTAGAGTTATCATCTTTTTAGGTCTCACTATTATGATCTCATCATAATCCATAAAAAGCTTTACTCTAAACTATGGTATATCTTATTTAAACACTTAAATAGATAAAGCCCGTAATAAAAACAAAACAAGTCTTTTATTAATATTAATGAAATCAAAACAGATTACATAAAAATTATTCCTAAATCCTTATACATGATTGGACTTAGGACATTTTCCTTTCAATCTCCCACTTGTACTAAAGCCAATCACTCTGGTATCTAATACCCATCTTGTCTTTATGACGATCAAAGTGACTTTCATAAAGTAGCTTTGTGAGGGGGTCTGCTATGTTGTTATGTGTGTCAACTCTAATTCAATACAATACAAGAAATGTCACCGCGCTCCCACTAACCCTTTTGTAGACGCATGGTTCATCTACGTTTTTTGATAAAATCAAACTCTTTGATTGTCTCATCAAAACGAATGTTCCATCTTTCGAGAAGCTTGCTTTAAACCACATATGGTTCGCAGCAGCTTACACACTAGCTTTTCATTTCCCTTGGAAAGAAAACCATCTGGCTATTTGCCAGATCACATAGTCGTAGTAAGCAGCATTCGCAAGCAAAATCCGAACTGATTTTAATAGGGCTACAGGTAAAAGGTTTCATCAAAGTCAATCCATTGCCTTTGTTTGAATCCTTTTCCCAAAATCCTGGCCTTAAAGGTCTCCACCTGGCCATCTGCTATAATCTATCTTTTGTATACCGTATACATAGATTCCATTCTGGATTTTATGGCACTATGCCATTTCTCTGAGTCAACACTACTCATAGCCTCATTATAGGTCACAGGGTCGTCATCATTAATGATCGACAACTCATTGTCATTCTCAATGACAAGGCCATATTACCTCTCAGGTTGGCGAGACACTCTCCCTGACCTATGACTGGGCTGTTCCACAAAAGGTTGTTCAGTCAGAACAGGTGTTTCCACTCGATCTGTTGTAGTTTATGCTTCTTGAACTTCATCAAGTTCAATTTTGCTCCCACGGTTTCCTTCAAGGATAAACTCCTTTTCCAAGAAGGTAGCATGTCTGGAGACAAACACCCAATGATCGGTGCAAAAGTAATACCCTAAAGTCTCTTTAGGATATCCCACAAAACTACATTTTCCGGATCGATATTCCAGCTTATCTGGGTCAACTTTCTTGACATAAGCTGGACATCCCCAAATGTTAACGTGTTTAATACTCGGTTTCCTTTCTTTCCATATCTCATACGAAGTTTGAGGAACAGATTTTGGAAGGCACCTTATTCAGTAAATATGCTGAGGTTTCCAATGCATAACCCCATAGGAATACTGGAAGATTTGCATAGCTCATCATGGACCGAACTATGTCTAACAAAGTTCGATATCTCCTTTCAGATACTAATCTGGAGGAGTCCACTGGGAGACTATACCATTTACTTTGAGATAATCCAGAAACTCTCCGTTCAAGTATTCACCACCTCGATCTAATCGAAGAGTTATAATACTATGTTTGGTTGTTTCTCCACTTCATACTTATATTCTTTGAACTTTTTAAAGGCCTCAGACTTGTATTTCATCAAACACATATCCGAATCCAGATCTATCATCTATGAAAGTAATGAAGTATGAAAATCCACCCATGGCTTGCGTAGACATTGGTCCACATACATCTGTGTGTACCATTCCTAGCAAATTTGCAGCCCTCTCTCCATGTCTACTAAATGGAGACTGCAATGCCACTATAAAGTGAGATTTTCATCATCCCTTTTCTTTTATTAGTTTGTTCAATCTGAAATAAATTATGTCACATACATACAGACCATTATTTAAAGCACCACATCCATTAAGAATATTATCTCTAAGAATAGAACATTCATTATTCTCAATAATAAATAAAAATCCAGCCAAGTAAGAAGTAAAATTTAGCAAAAAAAAAAAAAAATCCAGCCAAGTCTAACATGGGAATAATATTCCTCACAATCGAGGGAACAAAATAACAATTATTTCAAACAATAGTCTTGCCCGTAGGCCTATGTAAATGAAATGATTCTACATCTTCAGCAGCAACTCTTGCTCCATTTCCATCAGTAGAATCACCTCCTCTTCCTCAAGAGTCCTACTTCTCCTTGGTCCCTGCAACAAATTACAGATTTGAGAACCACAGGCGGTATCTAATACCCAAGTAGAAATTTAATTTAATGACATATTCATTTCTATCATGAACATACCTGAATCAGAAGCGGTAGTCTCACTACCCTTCTTCTTCTTCTTCAATTCTGCAAGGTAAACCTTGCAGTTCCTCTTCCAGTGCCCCACCTTGTTACAGTGAAAGCAAACAACTTTGCTCTTGGGGTCTTCAGCTTTTGGTGGAACCGGCGTTTTCTCACCTACTTTCTTCGAAGGGTTCCTCTTCCTTTTCTTAGGATTGGGACCTTCACCAATTAGAAGAACAGAACTCTTCTTAGGGGGAAAATTCGATTCCGCAGTCTTCAACATGTTGTGGAGTTCAGGAAGGCTGACATCCAACTTATTCATGTGAAAGTTCACAACAAACTATGAGAACGAACTCGGAAGCGATTGTAAGACCAGGTCTTGGCTCAGCTCCCCATCCATGATAAAACCAAGTTGTCCAAGACGTTCAATCAAATTGATCATCTTAATTACATGGTCATTCACAAATGATCCCTCAGACATCCTACAACCGAACAACTCCTTCGATATCTCATATCTAGCTGTCCTCCCTGCCACATCATACAACTCTTGTAGATGCATGAGGATAGTGTGAGCATCCATATGCTCATGTTGCTTCTGTATCTCAATGTTCATGGAAGCTAGCATGATGCATTGAGCAACATTTGCATCATCTATCCACTTATGATACACAACATGTTCATCATTATGCGCATCGCTAGCAGGTTTAGTAGGCTTAGGTGAGTCAATCACGTATTCCAGCTTCTCAATCCTGAGAACAATTCTCAAGTTTCGAAGCCAGTCGGCATAATTAGGACCAGTCAATTTGTGAGCATCCAGTATGCTCCTGAGTGATAGTGCAGAAGACATAATGTATATTGTAAATCTGTAAATGATAGACACATAACAACACTTAGCAAATATTCGATTTCATTTCAAAACACTATATGAATCGGGTCTTTATTCATAAGTGGCTCCCACTAGTTTTCCAAATTTATTCAACCCCCTACGTGAAAAATTAAGCATTCATAATGCTAGTGGGAATAGGGATCCTACATTCCATTACACAACCCCGGCTGTGGCATGAAACGCCATGTAATGTTCAATAGGCAGACAACTCTTGTCAATTACATCTAATGTTATTCCCTAATCAAACTTTAGCCTTTTGAATAATTGAGTCATGGCTGTGGCACGACAAACTCAATATTCTAAGTCAAGTCAAACCCAACATTCCGTACAATTGAATCAGTCCCCAAAGGCCCACGGCTGTGGCACGTAACGACCTTTAGATTCTTATTCAATGTACACATCCCTATGTAATAGACAAGTATTTCTTATTTCGAAATCAAAGCCCTCGGCTGTGGCACGAAACGACAATGATTCAAAAATAAGAACTACTTTTCTATCATGTTGGAAGGCTATGACCGACACAAGCCCGTTGTGTCATTGGCCAATTACTACTTGATATTATTTAATTTTAGAGGGATTATATTACGTTACAATCATAATCATATTATAAAGAAATTCTTCCTTTAAAATTAAATATTTCAAATCAATAATCAATAATCAGATGATTCCCAGATCGGGTGGAGCATTGTCAAGAGGCATCACTTAATAACCCTTTCTTACAGATAGAAATCTGTTGTTGACAGAATCATCCTTTCTCTCATATCGAAAATTCATATTCAATTACGTGTTTCATAAACACAAGAATCTCATGATTGTATTCATAATATTGTTCTTAAGGTTATGAAACAATTTCACTATACTAGGTTGTCTAACAAACGCCTTATGTGCATTTAAGTTCACCTAAATCTATCATCGCATGATAAACTAAGTATATATCACATATATAAACATGAATAAACATCAAGGTAGGCATGTTACATCATCTAGCATATAGGTCTAAGCATTATACATCTCTATGTATCACATGAAGCATTTAAAAGCAACTAAAATAGTTAAAAATTGCTTTAAAACACTTCATGGAAATATAAACAGTTCAAAACTTTTATATAAACTAAAATTGAGTCCATTAGATCCGTCTCAAAAAAACGAATCCAACGGTATATTGCACGCCTAAAACGGAGTTACGAAACTCCCAGAAAATCAATTTTAAAATCAACAGAAGGGCTGTAACGCATTACAGGAACGCGTTACAGGACCTGTAACGCATTCCGGTGATGCGTTACACCCCTTTTCAGCCATTAAAGGGTGTAACGCATTCCGTGAATGCGCCACAGGTGTGTAACGCATTCCCGGAATGCGTTACACCCCTATATTTTTTTTTCTTTTCTTTCAGCAGCCGCCGCTTTTCCTCGGTTTGCGCACCTGACTGATTCTTCTCTATCCTTTTTCTGTACTTTACCCGTGCAGCACAGAAGCAATAGCAGTATATAGACAATACAAAACATATATATATACTATATATACATATATTTATACTTATTTAATTACGAATTTTAATTACAAGAACTTCAAAAATTCATAATAAAAAATCTATACATCCTAAAATTATGAAAAAAAACCCAGACGATCTATAACACTTGTAGAACCCAGATCAACATTCAAAATTATTCTGAGAAACGATTTCTCATCAGACAAAATTAATCCATGATATAACTTGTAAAAATCATAATTAATTCATACAAGCACAAGTCTTAAACACAAGTCTGAGGCCTTTGAAAGGTTCAAAGAATATAAGTATGAAGTGGAGAAACAACCAAACATAGTATTATAACTCTTCGATCAGATCTAGGTGGTGAATACTTTAACGGAGAGTTTCTGGATTGTCTCAAAGTAAATGGTATAGTCTCCCAGTGGACTCCTCCAGATTAGTATCTGAAAGGAGAAATCGAACTTTGTTAGACATAGTTCGGTCCATGATGAGCTATACAAATCTTCCAGTATTCCTATGGGGCTATGCATTGGAAACCTCAGCATATTTACTGAATAAGGTGCCTTCCAAAATCTGTTCCTCAAACTTCGTATGAGATATGGAAAGAAAGGAAACCGAGTCTTAAACACGTTAAGATTTGGGGATGTCCAGCTTATGTCAAGAAAGTTGACCCAGATAAGCTGGAATATCGATCCGGAAAATGTAGTTTTGTGGGATATCCTAAAGAGACTTTAGGGTATTACTTTTGCACCGATCATCGGGTGTTTGTCTCCAGACATGCTACCTTCTTGGAAAAGGAGTTTATCCTTGAAGGAAACAGTGGGAGCAAAATTGAACTTGATGAAGTTCAAGAAGCACAAACTACTACAGATCGAGTGGAAACACCTGTTCTGACTGAACAACCTTTTGTGGAATAGCCCATTCATAGGTCAGGGAGAGTGTCTCGCCAACCTGAGAGGTAATATGGCCTTGTCATTGAGAATGACAATGAGTTGTCGATCATTGATGATGACGACCCTGTGACCTATAATGAGGCTATGAGTAGTGTTGACTCAGAGAAATGGCATAGTGCCATGAAATCCGGAATGGAATCTATGTATACGGTATACGTAAGAAGATTAGAGCAGATGGCCAGGTGGAGACCTTTAAGGCCAGGCTTTTGGCAAAAGGATTCAAACAAAGGCAATGGATTGACTTTGATGAAACCTTTTACCTGTAGCCCTGTTAAAATCAGTTCGGATTTTGCTTGCGATTGCTGCTTACTACGACTATGAGATCTGGCAATTAGCCAGATGGTTTTCTTTCCAAGAGAAATGAAAACCTAGTGTGTAAGCTACTGCGAACCATATGTGGTTTAAAGCAAGCTTCTCGAAAGATGGAACATTCGTTTTGATGAGACAATCAAAAAGTTTGATTTTATCAAAAACGCAGATGAACCATGCGTCTACAAAAGGGTTAGTGGGAGCGCGGTAACATTTCTTATATTGTATTAAATTAGAGTTGACACACATAACAACATAGCAGACCCACTCATAAAGCTACTTTATGAAAGTCACTTTGATCGTCATAAAGACAAGATGGGTATTAGATACCAGAGTGATTGGCTTTAGTACAAGTGGGAGATTGAAAGGAATATGTCCTAAGTCCAATCATGTATGAGGATTTAGGAATAACTTTTATGTAATCTGTTTTGACTTCATTGATATTAATAAAAGACTTGTTTTGTTTTTATTACGGGCTTTATCTATTTAAGTGTTTAAATAAGATATACCATAGTTTAGAGTAAAGCTTTTTATGGATTATGATGAGATCATAATAGTGAGACCTAAAAAGATGATAACTCTAAACTTAAATAGTTCCTGGTCATAGGATTACTAACTGGTATCAGAGCGTAGGTTGTATGCATATAGATCTGTGGTAAAAATTTCAGAATTTTATGTGCTTGTATGAATTAATTATGATTTTTACAAGTTATATCATGGATTAATTTTTCCTGATGAGAAATCCTTTCTCATAATAATTTTTAATGTTGATCTGGGTTCTACAAGTGTTTTAGATCATCTGGGTATTTTTTTCATAATTTTAGGATGTATAGATTTTTTATTATGAATTTTTGAAGTTGTATCAATTAAATACGTAATTAAATAATTATATATATATATATGAATTGTTTGTATGTATATATCTGTTGTCCATCTGCACATCTCTATTGCTTGTCTGCTTTTGATGTACTGCTGCTACACGGTTAAAGGACAGAGAAGGACGGCTGCACGGAAATCGAGGAAAGCTGTCGGCTGCTGAAAAAAAAATAGGGGTGTAACGCATTCCGGGAATGTGTTACACACCTGTGGCGCATTCACGGAATGCGTTACACCCTTTAATGGCTTAAAAGGGGTGTAACGCATCACCGGAATGCGTTACAGGTCTTGTAACGCGTTTCTGTAATGCGTTACAGCTCGTCTGTTGATATTAAAATTGATTTTCTGGGAGTTTCGTAACTCCGTTTTAGGCGTGCAATATACCGTTGGATTCGTTTTTCCGAGACGGATCTAATGGAGTGATCAATTTTAGTTTATATAAAAGTTTTGAACTGTTTATATTTCCATGAAGAGTTTTAAAGCTGTTTTTGACTGTTTTAATTGCTTTTAAATGCTTCATGTGATACATAGAGATGTATAATGCTTAGACTATTGTGCTAGATGATGTAACATGCCTACCTTGATGTTTATTCATGTTGATATATGTGATATATGCTTAGTTTATCATGCGATGATAGATTTAGGTGAACTTAAATAAACATAAGGCGTTTGTTAGACAACCTAGTATAGTGAATTTGTTTCATAACCTTAATGAAAATATTATGAATACAATCATGAGATTCTTGTGTTTGTGAAACACGTAATTGAATATGAATTTTTGATATGAGAGAAAGGATGATTCTATCAACAACAGATTTCTATCTGTAAGAAAGGGTTATTAAGTGACGCCTCTTGACAATGCTCCACCCGATCTGGGAATCATCTGATTATTGATTATTGATTTGAAATATTTAATTTAAAAGGAAGAATCTCTTTATAATATGATTATGATTGTAACGTAATATGATCCCTCTAAAATTAAATAATATCAAGTAGTAATTGGCCAATGACACAACGGGCTTGTGTCGGTCATAGCCTTCCAACATGGTAGAAAGTAGTTCTTATTTTTGAATCATTGTCATTTCGTGCCACAGCCGAGGCCTTTGATTTTGAAATAAGAAATACTTTTCTATTACATAGAGATGTGTACATTGAATTAGAATCTAAAGGTCGTTACGTGCCACAGCCGTGGGCCTTTGGGGATTGATTCAATTGTACGGAATGTTGGGTTAGACTTGACTTAGAATATTGAGTTTGTCGTGTCACAGTCGTGACTCAATTATTCAAGAGGCTAAAGTTTGATTAGGGAATAACATTAGATGTAATTGACAAGAGTTGCGCCTATTGAACATTACATGGCGTTTCGTGCCACAGCCGGGGTTGTGTAATGGAATGTAGGATCCCTATTCCCACTAGCATTATGAATGCTTAATTTTTCATGTAGGGGGTTGAATAAATTAGGAAAACTAGTGGGAGCCACTTATGAATAAAGACCCGATTCATATAGTGTTTTGAAATGAAATCGAATATTTGCTAAGTGTTGTTATGTGTTTATCATTTACAGATTTACTTTGTACGTTATGTCTTCTGCACTATCACTCAGGAGCATACTAGATGCTCACAAATTGACTGGCCCAAATTATGCTGACTGGCTTCGAAACTTGAGAATTGTTCTCAGGATTGAGAAGCTGGAATACGTGATTGACTCACCTAAGCCTACTGAACCTGCTAGTGATGCACATAATGATGAACATGTTGTGTATCGTAAGTGGATAGATGATGCAAATGTTGCTCAATGCATCATGCTAGCTTCCATGAACATTGAGCTATAGAAGCAACATGAGCATATGGATGCTCACACTATCCTCATGCATCTACAAGAGTTGTATGATGTGGCGGGGAGGACAGCTCGATATGAGATATCGAAGGAGCTGTTCGGTTGTAGGATATCTGAGGGATCATCTGTGAATGACCATGTACTTAAGATGATTAATTTGATTGAACGTCTTGGACAACTTGGTTTTATCATGGATGGGGAGCGGAGCCAAGACCTGGTCTTGCAATCGCTTCCGAGTTCGTTCTCGCAGTTTATTGTGAACTTTCACATGAATAAGTTGGATGTCAGCCTGCCTGAACTCCACAACATGTTGAAGACTGCGGAATCGAATTTTCCCCCTAAGAAGAGTTCTGTTCTTCTAATTGGTGAAGGTTCCAATCCTAAGAAAAGGAAGAGGAACCCTTCCAAGAAGAAGAAAGTAGGTGAGAAAACGCCGGTTCCACCAAAAGCTGAAGACCCCAAGAGCAAAGTTGTTTGCTTTCACTGTAACAAGGTGGGGCACTGGAAGAGGAACTGCAAGGTTTACCTTGCAGAATTGAAGAAGAAGGGTAGTGAGACTACCGCTTCTGATTCAGGTATGTTCATGATAGAAGTGAATATGTCATTTCTACTTGGGTATTCGATACCGCCTGTGGTTCTCATATCTGCAATTTGTTGCTGCTGATGGGAGGTGATTCTACTGATGGGAAATGGAGCAAGAGTTGTTGCTGAAGATGTAGAATCATTTCATTTACATATGCCTACGGGCAAGACTATTGTTTTAAATAATTGTTATTTTGTTCCCTCGATTGTGAGGAATATTATTCCATGTTAGACTTGGCTGGATTTTCATTTATTATTGAGAATAATGAATGTTGTATTCTTAGAGATAATATTCTTTATGGACGTGGTACTTTAAATAATGGTCTGTATGTATGTGACATAATTTATTTCAGATTGAACAAACTAATAAAAGAAAATGATTAATAATTAAAAGGTGTTTTAATTATTAATGAGAATAATAAATGGGATAATAATAATATTATTTATGGGAAAATTTCAGCTGAAAATTTTGCCTATAAATACACTATTATAGACCCTATTTTATTCCAACCCACATCGAACCCGAAAACCCAAAAAGTTTGGAAAACCCAATTCTCTCCACCTCCTTCCTCCTCCTTAACATCGTTTTCTTGGTGGATACCGGTGGAGTGCTTCACACTTGAGGAGCAACTGCTAAGGATCTCTGATCGTTGTCTCTGAATTATTTTAAAAGGTTAGATTTGATCCCTCGAATTTTTATTCACGATTTATATGCTTTTATTTGGATTTTGTATGTGTAAAAGTGTTTTACCATGACCCCGCTGCATTTAAAATCCAACAGTCCAATCATGTATAAGGATTTAGGACATATTCCTTTCATGTCATTCATAAGTCAATCATTAACTAGATATAAGTTTAAAAGATGAAGTTACAAGATACTCCAATATGCTTATATCTTTTCCGAATACTACTTGAACTACCACCGTTCAAGTTATAATTAGTTTCAAAAGTTCATCACATAGATGAGACTACAAGACAAGATTTGAATAGATTCAATCTTTATAATATCATTCAAAAGAAATGAAGTTACGAGATACTTCATTAAGTCATGATATATATATCCATATATATCTCTCATACATTTCCTGAAAACCTCTGTCATGTAAAGTATGAACAGAGTTGCAATATCCAATGAATTTTGGAAAGAAAAGAATTTTGGCATAAACCCGATATCTTGTTGATCAGGCAAAGATACCAATAAGTAACCTTTTCTACTTTAGATGGATGAATTCCTCGCCGGTCATCACCCTGGCCGCATTAGGACCTCGCGCTAGACCGTTACCCGGCCACTCACGCGTGGATGGACTGTCACCCAGCCTCTTACACCTTCATAGACCGTACCCCGGCCTGTCGCTTATGCCGACTCAATTAGATGGACTTACTTCCCGAACGTTGGGCAAGTAATCAAATTGTTTTCTCAAAACAGCAACCTCGTTGCGAATATAAAATACACCACAGAGCCGGATCCCCAAGATTTTTGAGCGAATATTCAAGTCTCCTTCGAAAGGAAGATCTTAAATCTGAAAATGAGTTTTGGGATCCGCTCTAACTTTTAAAATCATTTTGAAGACTCGAAAATATTTTTAAGAATGTTTGGAGTAAAGCTGATTTAATGAAATAAATCAGTCCCGATATATTAGAAAATATCTGAATATTATTATTTAAATAATATTCCAATAAGGATAATCCTTATAAAAATAATTGAAGTAAAAGTTTTAAAACTTATACTTGAAATGAATAATAAATAACCAAAGATATACTTATACGAAAGTACGATCTTTATTTGAATAATCGAAAATAAGTTTGATTATCAACACCTTATTCTTTAATAAAATAAAGAATATATTTCAGTAAATAATCGGAGTCATAGGTCCTCAAATGGATATTCAAATAATATTCATTAAATAATATAAACTGAGTCATAAGTCCCCGAATGAATATTCAAAATAATATTCATTAAATAAAATAAAAGGAGTCATAAGCCCCCGAATGAATATTCGAATAATATTCAATAAATAAAATAAAAGGAGTCATAAGCCCCCGAATGAATATTCAAAATAATATTCATTAAATAAAATAAAAGGAGTCATAAGCCCCCGAATGAATATTCGAAATAATATTCATTAAATAAAATAAAAGGAGTCATAAGCCCCCGAATGAATATTCGAAATAATATTCATTAAATAAAATAAAAGGAGTCATAAACCCTCAAATGAATATTCGAAATAATATTTATTAAATAATATAAAGTTATCGAATAAATCTTATTTGATTAATAGTTTTGAAAACTACAGCAATATATATATATATATATATATAATATACTCGGGAACATCTACTCCCGGTTTTGGAAAAGGGTTCACCTTTGGGTCCCCTACACTCAGGGTATACGCAACTACTGCTTATCTCTAGCATAGGTATTATGCAACTAATAAGCATTTGAACCAACAGATATATATATCAAGAATACGAAACAGGCATGCATATATATCATATCAACATGCTCCAATATATCGCAAGAATTTGCTAATAACAATCATGCATTTATCACAAGATAATGCATATACATCACAACAACAGTATAACGAGTAGAAAACTTGCCTGAGCGACTGGGGGTTATAAATAGCTTGGGACTAGTCTGGTAACCTATAAACAACATATAAGTTGGAATTAAACCAAGGTCACTTATAAATCTATACTTTAACCAATTTAGACTCTAACGCTCGCTTTGCGCTTAATGATTCTCTTAAGTCACTCGAGTACCCTCGGCTCCACCATTTTTAATAAATTAACCATTACGAGTTTTAAGACGATTCTTTCAAGAGTACCTTACCAACTGCCTAATACACTTTACGTAAATGTTTCATACCCCAATTAGTCATTTAAGGTCCTTAACCAGGGTTTCAAAGTAAGGTGAGGGGTAATGGTTCGGTCGCGAAACGCCGTTACTTAAAACGGTCGTTTCTCCTAAACCGTACATCGGAATCAAAAGAACTACATATCAAAACGAAGCTCGTAACATGAACTATCTAATCATGGCAATGGTCAAAACCTAGCAGTGAGTTCCCGGGTCCTAATGTTAAGAACAAAAACAGCCTAAAGTAAATCGGACATTACGACGGCTATGTTTACGCGATTACCTAAATTTAAAACACTCCAATTCAACCCACAATCAATCCACAATCACAACCCAATCAAAACTCCATCCATACTACATCATAACAGCCCCAACAACTCAACATCAACAATTTATACTTATTCTTAAACTTGAATTTAACTAAACTTAAGTTCATTAATCAACAATCCAAGAACTACCACTCCAAAAACTTCACAAAATCAACTAATCTCTACATTTACAACTAGCAAACCTCTCATGAATTATAACAAAACTAAACCTAATTACTCAAATAAAGTTAGGGTTTGGAGGGGTTATACCTTCCTTGGAGAGTGGAGAATCAAGAGAATGGCTTGGAATCACCCTTAAAGTCCTTATCCAAGCTTAAACTAAACAAAACTTCAAGAATAAAAATTTTAGTTCTTGAAAAACACTATTCACCATCTTCTTCCTTGATTTTTAGGAAGAGATTGTGAAGGATTTAGGAGCTCAAACTTATAGGATATCCATAACTATGCATAAGGAGTCTTAGATAATTACCTTGTAATTTAACAAAGCTTGGAACTAGGATTTTGATTTTCTTGCTTTGAAAAAGAAGAAGAAGCCGAGAGCAAGGTGAAGAAAATGGAATGATCTTTGTGTTTTGGGTGAAATGATTGTTGGTTGGTTGTTTTTATCTTGATTTTGGTTAATTACCTTTTTAACCATGAACTTTGTGTGGTTTTAAATCAACCACACCTCCTTCCCCCTTATGTCATGCTTATGTCACCTTGTTATGTCATCATCCCTTACTTGCCCTCTTCTCATTGGCTTGATGACATCATCTCCACTAATCTCTTTGATTAGCTTTTAATTATTTGGCTAATGACCGCTGATCTGTTATACGGTTCGCTTAACTTTCGTTTTCGTTTATCGTTTGAGGGATCATACCCGGGATCTTATTACTTAGGTTCCCTTAACCTTTCTCAATACATTATATTCCTTTTATGATCCTCTATTAAAATCCTTGAATTTAAATCCTTTTTATCCTGTTACCTTATACTCAATTCTTTCGATATCTGGTGGATTTTCGGGAAAAATCAAAGTGTTCGGATTTGGATTCTGACGATCTTTACATACACTTATCTGCCACATAGAGTACTAATAATATCCCAGAAGATCAATAAAAGAACCCCTACATAGTGTGGCATGAAAAGTTTTCTTATTCAGCAAAATTAGCAAAACACTATTCATAAGGGTTTCAAAAATTCCAAAAATTGGGGTTATTACATTAGATATATGAGATCACCTTGCAACGAAATTTTTATACAGTTATAAACTGGAACTCTGTGTTTATTATGCATGGAAGAGGACTTCCAAGATTTTGAAAAGTATATGTACATATATACTGAATATTTTGCGACTTGGTCGCGTTAAGAGATCAAACTTGGTTCATTTCTTCTTGACCAAGACTTTCATGATATTTTGCGACTTGGTCGCGTTAAGAGATCAAACTTGGTTCATTTCTTCTTGACCAAGACTTTCATGAGTACTATGAGAATGCTCATATATTGTTAATTATTATACATATTATTTCGGTGGGCTTGTTGCTCACCCTTGCTTTCTTCTTTCATCACACAACAACAGATAAAAAGGATGAACAGGACCAAGCTCCCAATTCGCAAGCGGTTAGGAAACGTTTCGCAGTTTTCGGGAAGCGTTGATACCGCCGTAGCTGAGGTAGGAGCTACCAATAGGCTAGGTTTTCAACTATTGATGAACCAGACTTATGTATAATATGAATTGTAATAATGGCAAGGAATACGTAAATTATTCAGAAACCCTTTTTATGGTGAAATGGTTTATAATTGTGGAATAAGATGACTTGTGTTTTTTTTGGATATTCATCTCTGAGACTATAACTTGTGGTGTATGTGTGTATATTGTGGGGTCACAGTATGCAGTAGTTGGTTGACTGTTAAGATTAAGTATTGATAGGGGAAATGGAACTCGTGACAACCCGAATCCCCGACCCCGGATTTGGGGGTGTTACATATTTGAAGACATTAAAGTGGTGGATCCTTACAAGAACATTCATGGTGAACCTATTGTGCCTAATGATGAACCAATAGACTGGGAGAGTCTACCAATTCCTGACTTCAATTTGCCAGTCCTCAGCAAGCCAAAAAGAACAAAGTCAAGAGCAGTCAAGAAAGTGAAGTTGTCACCTCTCAAATCCAAATCTCTAACTAAAGCACAATCCAAAGTCAACAAGGGAGATTACATGTACTTGTGTGACATCAAGGAATTCTCTTATCTAAATCTCTATCTAGATGAACTAGAAGAAGTGAGAGGGATTGATGCCTACAGGAATCTACCTGAAAGGTTAGTTTTCAAGTACAAGGGAGGAAAGGAGATTCAATGGCCACTTCACAGGATCCTTCAAGAAAGCCAAGTTGTACTGATAAAGGTTTATTCATCATTCAAGAAGAACTTTGGATTCAATGTAACTGCAAGAAGACTAGTTCTAAAGAAGATTGAAGAACTGAGGAGTATTAGAGCTAAAGATGCACTCCCAGAGACTCTAATTATTCCTTACACAGGGAGAAGAGTGCATCTAAGGCCCTACTGGATGATGGAGTTCATGGATGATAAAGTAGTGAGAAGATTTTTCAGATTAGAAGACCAATTGAGCATCTCTAGCAATGAGACTCTTGTGGAAATGCAAGAAAAGCTAAATCTCTCAGAATTTGATGAACTGGAATTCCACAGACAGCTCCAAAATCATATAGAAGAAAATAATTGAAAGCTTGGAAAGAGATCCAAATCTTCAAGTAAATAGATTAATCTGCTCAGGCTAGAGGAGCACCTTGAAAATGATTGTGAGCAAATCTTTGTACATTTTGTTAATTGAAGCACTTTACATTTTTATCTACTTATTTTCAAAGTTGTATTTTTAGGGTGTTTTGTTATCATCAAGTTTCTCTTAATTTATGGCTACAATTCCAGTAGACATAAATTGGGGGAGATTGTTATGAATATGTTGTGAACTTGATGATTTCATTAACAAAACACCTTGGTAGATTTTACTTAGTGAAATATGTAGCACTTGACGGATAAGGATTATAGTCCCTACGGATGACTCAATATAGTCCCGAGGGATGATGATTTATTATTCATCGAGTGAGTAGCTTGTGTAACAATAAGTCTGTAGCATATTTCTTCCTACATATTGTTTAGATTCTGTTGTAGTACTCAAGTCATGTTGACTTTAACTAGATATGCAGAATAGGTTGATTAATTGTACATAGATGATGACTTGTAATTCTGCATAAATGAAATAATTCAAAGTGCCAGATAGCTACCCGACGGATAAACAACAATGCCACTCGACGGATGATCAACAAGGCAACCCGACGGATGATCATGAATCCGGCGGATAAAGAATTCAAACATCTGTTGACAGTGACAACACAGTCACATGCGTCGAGTGTATACAAATGGAATGTAGAAGCCTATTCAACTCGGTTTTCAAGAACAAAGAAGCATTGCCATTTCCATGCTATTATGAAGATATTCAAAGATGCTGGAATAGAGTAATGAAGTAGCACAGTATTAGATTTGATAGTTTTTGTTTTATTATCTTGTCTTATTACTTTATAATCCTGGTCTTATATAAATCAAGAAGTGACAAATAGAACAACAAGCAACTGAGCAAGATTATTATTCTTAGAGAAACATTTGTAAGCTGTATTCTTAGCATTTCTCCGAAAACTTAGTTGTTCAAATTTGTAAGCAGCTATGAGCTAATAGCTATACAGAGTTCTTTTTGATATAATATATATCTCTGGTGGATACATTCAAATCCACCAGAAAGTTTTTAAAGACTTGTGTTTTTAATTACTTGTGTCTTGATTCATTCCAAGATATTATTCCGCAATTTGCAAATCAATTCACACAGTTATATATTATTAAGATAGAACATTTTATATCTTTGTGAAAAAGTTTCAAGAATTCCATTCAACCCCCCTTCTGTAATTCTTGTTGCATTGTTAGGGACTAACAGTAAGTTTCTTTCAAATTAATGAAATCTAATTTAAATTTGTCAAAAAGGTTAAAAATAGATTTGATAAATCTTTGATTTAACCTTAAACTAAGTTTTCAAATTTTTTTAATTTAAACCTAAATTAAAATTTAAAAAAAATAAAAAAAATTATTTAATCTTAAAAAATTTCATAATTTTTTAAGACTAGTTGAAATATTTGATCTACATAAAATATTAAATTTATTTAAGTAATGGAAGTTTTTTACGTAGATATAACAATTTTTTGCATAAATATATTTTATAAATGAGAGATTCAATATCTTAAAACACCTTATAAAAAAATATTTACAACTACTTAAAATGCCTTTGAGTATACCTTTTTATATGATAAATAAATATATTTTTATTCTTCAAAAGATATTTTACAAATCTTTTATTTAATATTTTTCACCATATCTAACTTATTAAATCAATATACTTATATAAAGGATAAGATTAGATCATTTATATGGCGCCTCTTACATCGTATCATTCTATTTTTTGAAATTTCTCAATATTTTGAATTAAAATTTATTAAACACTACAATTAGCTTATACTCTACTCAACTTTTTACGCGAGTTTTATAATATATTCTCCAGTACTTTCTATGCCAGTTTTATAATAACATAATCAAATTACTAAACTTTCTACGCAAGATTTATATTATATTCTCCTAAACTTTATAAACAAGTATTATGATGATGTAATAATAAACCTTTTAAAATATAAAAAGAGTCGCACAGTCACATCAAACGAGGTACATTCTCCCCTCTCCTCACTTTTGATATTTGGTTATCGATTATTTTACTATATCTATTAATGTATGTGTATCTGATTATCATGTATTCACATGATTGTTATATGTTTGTTTATGTTAAATATGCATGTCTATATATATGTTCATGAATTCACTTTTTCAATTTTCTCATATCGTCTTAATCGATTAATATGTTCATGACATATTTTAATATTATGTACGGGGCACGGATGTGGAGTCTCGTATTACCTTTCAAAAATGTAGAGTATGATGATCTATTAAATTACCGGGGGGCTGACCGTCGATCGAATAGAATTACCAGGGAGATGAAAATTAAAGTATTGTCAATTACCTTTAACTTTTTGGGATCGTTTGGTTTAAAAAACGTTATGAGTTTGGAATAAGAAATTGGGCTAGGCTAGTATGGGATTGAGTAATCATTCTTGACATCATGTGTTTGGTTCGGTGTTGAAATGAAATATATTTAATTGAAATATTTTTGATTCATTGATCGAATCAAACTTTTATATATTGCATAAGTCGAATTTAAGTTGTTATACAACTTACAAATAAAAAACATTAAATACAAGTGATTAAAAAATTAAAATTTTAAAATTTCAATGTTAATTTATAATTTTTAAAACAAATAAAATAAAATATTGCTAATTTGTATTAAATAAAAATAAGCACAACTTATTTAAGATTAAACAACATGATAAGATATATATTTTAAGATTTTATTTAACTTTATAAATAAAAAATAAATAATTAAATTTAATTTGATATTTCATACCCTCTCTCAACCCTACCCCCAAGATATCAAATCTGATTTCAGATGGATATAGGGAATGTGTATCCGATTTTAAAAATAGTCAACGAAATACCAGGTATGGGTTTTAAATTAACGAAACTCATACCTGATACCAGAATGAGCCGAAACAAATGACCTCTTAGAGGTCGTTTGGTTCGCCAAATTATGGAATCATGTATGAGTTTCGGTCATTCCAACCTCATACCTGGTGTTTGATTTTGAAAAAAAAAATGATACCCATTCCTCAAAGCTTCAATGGGTTTTTCATACCCGGGGGAGGTGAGTATGAGAGAGCGGTATGATAATCAACTTTATAACTACTATTTTAATTTCCATTTAAGCATTTAAATGTAAGTGTTTTATACCAAAATAAATATATAAACCAAAAATATATTAAAATAACAATAAAATAATATATTTAATTAAATTTAAATTATTGATTTAAAATATTTTAAATTAAAAATATTCCTTCCGGCACTCAACCAAACACATGATATCAGAGTTGATACATCAAAAAAATACCACCTTAACCCGATTCCTGATTCTAGCCTAAAACCACGTCTTGAACCAAACGACCCCTAAGAGATATGATATGATTGTTCAAGTCCAACAAGCACTTGTATCTCAAATTTTTTAATTATTTAATATAAAATATATAAATTATCTCATATTTTTCTAAATTTTCATATTAACTCAAATTTTATCTTATTATTTTTCTAAAACTTCTCTACAATATTTGTAATAAAATTTTCTCTTAACATAAATTATCATCTTTTTATTCTCCTAAAATTTTTCCACCATATTAATAGATATTTCTATCAAACTCAAATTATCATCTTTCCATTCCCCTAAAATTTCTCTCTCATATTAATAAATAAACTTTCAATTAAAATATGGTATAACATTATTTTAGATTTGTAAATAATGAGATAGTGGCTTATTAGTGTAAACATGTTTAATGTGAGAGTGATTTTTTCAACTTTAAGAGGGAAACTCAGTAGAGTAAACATGTTTATAATTATTATATTTATTCCACAATTCAGAATAATTAAAAATACCAAAAAAATGAATGTTAAATTTAATATGCCACTACGAAGCGCAGCTTAATATACCAGTCAATATCACTATACTTATATAAGGAGAAGACCGTGGACGTTTACATGGCGGCTCCCATCGGCTCATTGTATTTTTATAATTTTCTCGATTTTTTGAGTTAATAAAACTCAAAAACTACAATTACCTATATTATGCTAAATATATTATCATCGTTTATAATATTCTCCTAAATTTTCTATAACATCTTCCATTAATATTTTTGATATCAACTTACCATTATAATATTCTCCTAAAACTGCTACTTTCTCTTTAAATAAACTTATCATATTAATATTATCCTAAATTTTTTATTTCAATACTATTTATTTTCAACAACCAAATCCTCCTTCGCAACTTCCTGCACAGCCTTTTTACCTTTCCTCTTCATGACCACAGGACTTATCAAAACCGTCTTACACAGCGACAACGCCCTACCCCTCGTAACCCTTCCCGTACCACCCCTATTTTCAATTCACTATTTTCCTCAAGTTGAAACACATCATTTTCAGGACTAAACATAACCTTCTCCGAATTCTTTTTTAAAACATCAGACTCATTTTCACTTAACATTTCATCAGGATTCTTCATACATGACATTGTTTTCCTCGCGGGCTTTTCCTTTCCCTCTTCTACCCCAAATCAAAAATTAGCCAAAAAATTTAAAGGGTCATCTATAAACACACATAAACACACATATAATTCAATAAAATTAAAAAGGGCCTTCTATAAACAAACACACATAAAATTTAAGAAAATTAAAGGGTCATATATACCTTCAAACACACTCACTCACACACACAAACCCACATATAACTAAATAAAAATTAAAAAGATCATTTATAAACGCAAAAACACATATAAATCAAGAAGATTAAAGAGTCATCTATAAATTCACACATACACACAAAATCAAGAAAAACAAAGGGCTAGGCATACCTTGAACAAAGATGAAAGCTTATCAACCAGCTTTAAATTATTCAAATTTGCAAGTATATCTTATGATTCTTAAATAACTTTTGGAGTTACTTCCTCTTCATACTATATAAATCCATCTTTGCAACCTCATGAACACATAAAAATCAAATCTTCATAATTAAGAACAAACCAATAATATATAAAAACTGTAACACCCCCAAATCCATGTTGGGGTTAAACCCAATAGGTCGTATGGGATTGGTGATAGAAAATATAATTGGATTGGGTAATAATTATATGTGTAGACAATTATTATCATAATTTAGTTGGGTAATAATTGTATGTGTTGACAATTATTATTATAATGAGAATGGGTAATAATTGTATGGGTAGACAATTATTATTGTAATCAGGTTATGTATGTCTTGTTGGCTAAGTTTGTGATGGTTATATATACATAGTCATTTTATTGTTATGAGGTATGCCTGAGTATTGTTTGACTTAAGTATCGCTTAAGTGAATACCGTTTGGAGATATTGATTGTATTATTGATACTCTTTTGGATTAATTATACAAGTTGGGACGTGGATTTGTTCGGGCTCAAGATGGAAGAAGACAAAGATTTAAGAGATTATCTAAATCATTTTAATGGCTTAATCAACCAGCTGAATAATTTGGATGAAAAATTGAAGGATGAGGACAAAGCTATTCTACTACTAGTGTCTCTACCGAAAAGTATATTACTGTGATGACTTCTTTATTGGTTGGGAAAATGAAGTTAGATTTGGATGAGACTATTTTTGTTTTGGAGGCCGAAAGATTGATGAAACAAAAATCAAGTGACACATCTGATGGAAGTGCATTCGTGGTACGTACGCGTGACACGGAAAAGAAGGATGTTAAGTAGAATAACCCTAATATCAGGTATTTTATTGTGAGGAATTTGGTCATATACAATTTATGTGTCCAAAGGTAAGAGAAGACTTGAGAGAGTTGAAGACAAATCGAGGAGGGAGTAGGGTTTCACATGTAGAAGCTGATGAAGATGTTCTTTTGGTTCAAGAAGGGAAGGGATCAAAAGAAGAATGGGTGCTTGACTCTGGATGTTCTCATCACATATGTGGTAGGAGGGAGTGGTTCTCGTCCTACAAAAAGTGTGATGGAAAGATGGTAACTTTACTGAATGGTAAAATAGTAAAGGTTGCTGGCATTGGTGAGGTAACAATGAAACGTCATAATGGTCGTGTTCAGAAGTTAACTCGAGTAAGATACATACCGGAGTTAAATCGAAATCTAATTTTGTTGGGTAAATTAGTTGATTTTGGATATACTGTTATGATGAAGAATAGTATGTTAAAAGTCACTAAAGGAGATTTAGAGATACTCAAAGGTCAAAAATGTAACGACCGAGGAATTACGCTTGTATTATATTATAATAATGATAAATTATGTGTATTATCATGTGATTAAATGTGTTAAGTTGTTAAACCCTAACTGCTATGTGCTATGTGTTGGCTGTTTTGATCCAAACATGTTTTGGATATTTATTGAGCGTTTTATCGTCAGTTATATATATTATATCAAAACCTGTACAGCTCAAAACTATGTTTTAAAAGCCCATATTTCAAACAAAATCATTGGCTCTATTTTATTAAAAATGCCCTATACCATATCGCTATTCTGAACCCCTAGACGTTTTACAAATTGATCTTTTTCGCGAAAAATGACTTTTCCGGACCCCTTCGGGTAACAAAAACCCCACAAAAATTATATTTTTATTTTTATATGATCATGAAATTATCATATATCATTTTTCTTTGTATTTTTGTAATTTTCACAATTTTTGGGAATTTTTAGTATTTATTTAGTATTTATTGGATATTTAAAAATTCGATATTAATACCCAAAAATTATAAAAATTGGGGCCAAATATTTTTATTAGGAGTGTAATTAGACCCTTAATTTTACTTAGGGGTATTATTTTCATAAATATAAATACCTGATTTATTAGTAATTAAATCAGTTAATTATACTTAAAAATCAGAAAATAAAAAGAAAATCAGAAAAGGAATTAGGGTTAGGATTTTTGGTGAAGAACAGGGCAGCAGAATCAATCGTGAATTTGAAGGTTATTCCGGAGTCCAAATCGTTCATGTAAGTAGTCAAATTGAAGCTGGTGATTCGTAGTTTATGATTATGTCAACGTTTTTGTTGATTGATTTCTTGATTTTTAATTTGTTATTTCGGGTTTAATCTTTGAATTCGGGTTTTGATTTCTGTTGATTGTTTGATGATTCTGTTAGCATAGTCGTGTAGATCGTCGTTTTTCCTGTCGTTTGGTACCTGGTTTGTGATTGTTGGAGTCCGATTCGAGCTCGCCGGAGTTTAGCCGCCGCCGCCGTGTTCATCGCGTTTCCGGCCGTTGTGGTCGACGAAAACGAAGGAGAAAGGCTGGGGGGACATCGTGGTATTGCTGTGCTTCGAATCCACAGAATAATCGAGCCTGGAATCAAGCGTTTCGTGCTCACCGGAATCAAACGCCGGCGTCGGGTTCTGGGTTTTTGGCCGGTGTTCTTCCCGACCCGTTTGGGTTGGGGACGACCCGGTTGCAACCCGGTTTCGACCCGGGTTTGATCCTTGCAACCCAAAACATGTTCCTGATTTTGTGTTTCTGATTAAATTAATGATTTATTTATATTTTGGTAATTAAAAATCAGTTTTAATAATTCTAATAATTAATTAAAAATTAGTTTTATATTCTGAAAAATAGTATTTATAATTTCTGAATTATTTTATTAAATTATAAATTCAAATTTATTTATTTAATTATTTATCTAATTATTTATTAATTATCTAATTAATTAATAATTGGGTAATTAATTAATAATTAGGTAATTAATTAGTAAATAAGGATTAGAAATAATTAAGTGAGGTGATTAATAATCTAATAATTAGTTAATAGTGCGAATAATGATTCGATAATTAGAATTATTATTCAAGCGTTAGTTATTCGAATAATATTGTGATAATCATTCGTATCGTATAAATAGCGTATCGGTTAATTAAGTTGATTGATTATTTGTAAATAATCGATCTGATCGAATAAGTAATAATAATTTGTAATAAATAATAATAATTCCTAATAATTAGGGATTAATTATTTTAAAATATAATAATTATTAATTAATTATTTAAAAATATAATTAAGGATCGTTTAATTATAATTAATTATTTATAATTAATTATTAATTAATTAAATCTTGTTTAATTTATAATAATTCAACCGTTAGTCCGATTTGAGTGAAACGAAGACCTCTAGACTCAGAAAAATGAGACGAATCCAATAAAAATAGTTGTAAGTTATAATTTCTTCCGAAAAGAGAGTGGTTGGGTGATAATTGATAGTTCGTAGGTCCTAATAGGGGTATAATTGAGCCGAATAAATCCCGAAAAATTATAATAAAATCAGATAAGACTAGTAATGCAGGTATAAGTCTAGAATTGATTCTAAAAATAATTATAAATCTAGAAATTGATTATGTGATTTATGTGCTACGTGCTTTACGTGATTATGTGAATAGATGTGTTGTATAAATGTATGTGTATATATGCGAGTCAGATAGAAACGCATGGGTAGACTGATAAAGTTGCGTGATATCAATTCAAGATACACGTATATAGTAAGTTATCTAAACGCCTATCTTTCCATGATTTGTTCAGTGTTAGCAAGGCAAAGCAAGCTAGGGTCAGAAGGCGGTGAGTTAAACCAGGTTAAGTACGCGCAAGGCAAGTTTTTTCCCCTATTCTAAATTCAGAATAGTGATTTATATTTCTTTTCTATCGTATCAGTTCTCTTTGATAATCATTGTTCATATACACTGTTACCCATTTATTATTGCTTGTTTCCAATTTCATTTCAATTCTTGATTCACCCAATTTATTGAATTCCTTGTTCATATTTCAATTCCTTTACCCTTGTTACATATACTCTGGTATATCCTGGTGTTCGGATATATCAATAGCATTCTGATTGTTCTGGATGCTAAGCCTTGGACTGGATGGTTACTATACAGGCTGGGTTTTACCCAGACCATTATTTAATAGGCCATAGTTGCCTGAGTACTCCTTATGTTGGTTGGGTCTATGCAGTTGGGTATAGATCCGCACTATATTCTGACTGATCAGCAGGTTATAGTGCATATGTTGGTTCTTGTTTCCAGTCTTGTTCATTTGGTACTCGCCAGCATTGGCAAATTACTATCCTATACAGATTCAGATGGTTGTTCCAACCAGCAGCTTATTAGTTCACTCATTTCTCTTTTTTTATACTATATATTTTGTTGCAGGCTTATTGAGCAATTTTGGCTCATCCCTTTTTATTGTTACTCCTATTGTTTTACAGTTAAGGTAGAGAATGAAACCCATCAGGACCCGCATAGTCAAGAAGCGAGTCAAGCAGCGGGACCCTCTTATACCAAGAGTGTTCATTCCTATTCCCGAAGAGAGCTTTGAATTGCCAGATCAGGTGTAGCAGGATAATTAGTAATGTTGGGTTGAATAAAAGTCTTGTGTAATTGAATAAAAGTTGTGTAGTGAGATTGTAGATAAAATAAAGTTTTGTAACAAAGAGAGTTCTTGAGACAGGTTTTATTTAGTTGGGTTTGTAATAAAGTGTAGTATGTGGTTCTTGTTTTCAAACTCAGACCTTAAAAGATCCTGAGTAGTGATAATTCGGGGTAATTATTATATTTATATTCCGCTTGTGCAGGTTTAGTTGGTAATTGTTGTTAATAATGCCCCAAATCTATACCCCGGATTTGGAGGGTGTTATAGTTGGCATCTGAGCTTAGGTTTGACCTTTGAAAACAAGAACGTTAGGGCTAAGACAAGATAGGAAAATGAGATAGGATGAGAGTAAGAGTGTTAGGATTATTTGTTTATGTGATTAGAAGTTATGAGTTTTAGGATTGCGTTTTGATTATTTTTGTGTTATTATTTTTATGTATATTAGATGGCTTCTTTATCATCGTCTACGGAGAGGACCGAGACAGATCCAGTGGATGCACCGGTATTAGCCCCAGTATCAGAGCAGATCTTACCTCCATTGCCACTACCTCCACCATTGCCACCTGGACCACCACCAGAGATACCACTTCCCCCAGAGGTACCAGGTTTTGCAGATTATTTTCCATATTTTGAGTCAGAGATACCAGATTTTCCACCTTTAGAGTTTCTGATGTTCGATATTCCTGACATGGTTGATCTTCCGCAGTGGGAGGATTTAGAGCCTCAGATTCCTATGCCACCAGTCGAGATTTCAGAGATGCCACAGATGGAGCCAGAGGCAGAGCCGCCAGTGTATGCACCTATGGAGCAGCCTGTCTTATTCCCTGCCCCATTAGCCATTTATGCACCTGTTCCGGGAGTTTATCAGTTTCCTCAGCCAGAGTTTATGGATGAGATCGTGGTAGATGGACCATTACCTTCTCGAGGTTCCAGCACTGATCTTCGTGAGCATCATACAGTGACTTACCAGCACTTTCAGGCAGAGAGGGAGGAGAGGATTAGATGGCAGAACTAGTATAGAGAGATCCTTGGATTGTATGAGACGCAGGCAGATGGACCTGTCAGAGCATGACGACCAGATTATATACTGAGAGAGAGGCTACATCAGATTCACCGGATTAGTTTTCAGCAGCTTACTGATTTGAGACAGCAGGATCTTAGTGCGGAGACAGCATATCGCAGAGCATTGGGACTTACCGAGGCAGTGCTAGAGGCATTGCAGGAGGAGTTGAGCCACGTGCCACCAGGATTTTGAGACTAGCAGATCGATGAGTGTGGTATTATGTATATTTTGTAGATAGAGGCAGCATAGTATTGTATGACTAGTTTGTATGAGTGTAGCTACTGATTTTGACTGATAGTAGTAGCAGTATGACTGTTATATCATAGGTTTTTGTATCAAGCACTGACACCTGTAGCTGGTGTTCTACCTATATATATATGAGATAATCTTTTGCACATTTTCTTTATTTTATTTCCAGTTATTTAAGCATTTACATTTATTTCAGTACCATTGCATATTTACAAATGTCGTTTTATTCACGATCATGTTGTACCCTTATGTTTTAAAAAAAAAAAAATTTAAGCACATCATACTGTTTTATCTATTCAGTTATTTAATAAGCTGTTTTATTTTCCCAAATCGACTGTTTTAATATACGTTTAATATATTGTTATTAAAGAAGACCCATTGTTTATTTACCAGAAAGATGGCACCCAAAAGAAAAGCACAACCCGACTCATCGAATGGAAACACCGAGGGCCAAAACAATAATAACCAGATGGATCAGATGTTTAGTCTCATGCAACAACAGATGTTGATGATGCAACAACAAATGCAGCAGCAACAGCAGCAGTTCTAGCAACAGATGTTACAGCAAGCCGCTCATCCAGGACGTCAAGTACCACCAGCAGCACCTACGGTCACCTTCAAGCAATTTCAGTCGGTGAAGCCACCGGAATTTATGGGTTCTACGGATCCAACAAAAGCGAGAGCTTGGCTGAAAGAGATGGAAAAGGCTTTTTCATTGGTAAAGGTTGAGGAAGAACAGAAGACGGATTTCGCTAGCTACTTTCTGAAAGGCGAAGCTAATTACTGGTGGGAATCGAAGAAAGCTTTGGAAGGAGAAGATGTGGTGACCTGGGATAGATTCACTGATCTTTTCTTGGAGAAATATTTTTCTCGTTTTATGAAGAACCAGATAGAGATCAAGTTCCTGGAGCTGAAGCAAGACAACTTATCGGTTGCGGATTATGAGACCAAGTTCACTGAATTGGCAAGGTTTATTCCAGAGCAAGTGGATACGGACGAGAAGCGGGCCAAGAGATTCCAGCAAGGACTGAAACCTTGGATTCGTAGCAGGGTAGTTGTGTTTGAACTGACAACTTATACGGCTGTTGTTCAGAAGGCTATGATTATTGAAGGTGAAAGTGAAGCAGCTCAGAAAGAGAAAGGACCACGAAATTTTCAGAATCGTTTCAACAAAAGGCCGGGATTTCAAGCTCGAGGAAAAGTAAACTTTAGGAGGCCAGAACAAAACAACCAGAGGATGGGTAATCGACTACCTGCCCCAACTCAGGAAAGGCTTATTCGACCGCCTGTACCTGATTGCAGAACGTGTGGTAGAAAGCATACGGGGAATTGCAACAAGCCAAATGTCACGTGTTTTAAGTGCAAGCAAAGGGGACACTATTCTGGAGAATGTCCGACGGGAAAAGCAGAAGTTACTTGTTTCCAATGTGGGAGAAAAGGACATATCGCCAGAGATTGCAGAGGAATTGCAATGGCCGCTAGTATTCCAAGAGTTTTAGCGTTACCTCCACCTCCACTACCACAGCAAAATCAGCCTAGAGCAAGGACTTTCAATATGTTAATGAAGGAAGCGGTACAAAGTCCGAATGTGGTTGTAGGTACACTCCCTATAAATTCCGTAAATGCTTTAGTATTGATTGATTCAGGAGCTACTAGATCTTTTATTTCTGAAGATTTTATCTCTAAGATAGATTGTGAGATCCAGTGGTTAGATGAAGTGTTAGTCATAAAATTAGCAAATGATGATCAGATTGCAGTAGATAGAGTATGTCCAAGTTGTGATATTGAGATAGGGAGATGTCATTTTTCAGTTGATTTGATACCTTTTAGGCTAGGGGGGTTTGATGTTATTCTAGGAATGGATTGGCTATCTAGTAATAATGCTCAGATTGACTGTGCGAATAAAAGACTGAAATTGAAAACTGAAGAAAATAAACGGTAATATTTAAAGGTGAGAAGCAAAAGCAGAAATTCCTATCAATAGTGCAGACGAGAAGATTGCTACGCCAAGGATGTCAAGCTTATTTAGCCTATGTACGGGATGCTGATAAGGGTAATCCGAAGATTGAAGATATTCCTATAGTTTGTGAATTTCTTGATGTTTTTCCAGACGAATTACCAGGACTTCCACCAGATCGAGAAATCGAGTTCACTATTGACTTGATGCCAGGGACTGAACCAATTTCGAAAGCTCCATATCGAATTGCACCTGTTGAAATGAGGGAATTAGCAAAGCAGTTGCAAGAACTTCTCGACAAAGGAATTATAAGGCCAAGTGTATCCCCATGGGGCGCACCAGTATTGTTCGTGAAAAAGAAAGATGGTAGTATGCGACTGTGTATTGATTATCGTGAGCTGAACAAGTTAACTATCAAGAATAAATATCCTTTACCTCGTATCGATGATTTATTTGATCAACTAAAAGGAGCAGCATGGTTTTCGAAAATCGACTTACGATCAGGCTATCATCAGTTAAAGATCAAGGCCGAAGATATTCCTAAGACAGCGTTCAGAACGAGGTACGGACACTACGAATTTCTTGTGATGGCTTTTGGATTGATAAATGCACCTGCAGCGTTTATGGATTTGATGAATCGAGTATTCAAGAAGTATTTGGATAAGTTTATCATTGTATTTATTGATGACATCTTGATCTACTCAAAGACAGAAGAAGAACATGCAGCGCATTTAAGAAAGACATTGGAGATATTACGAAAGGAGCAGCTTTATGCAAAATTTTCAAAATGTGAATTTTGGTTGAAAGAAGTGCAGTTTCTAGGGCATATCATCAGTAGAGAAGGCATTCAAGTTGATCCAGCAAAGATTGAAGCTGTGTTGAATTGGGAAAGACCGAGGACGCCGACAGAGGTTCGAAGTTTCTTAGGATTGGCAGGATATTATCGAAGATTTGTCAAAGATTTTGTGAAGATAGCAACACCGCTGACCAAGTTAACTCGACAAAGTGAAAAGTTCGAATGGAATAGTAAGTGTGAAGAAAGTTTTCAAGAGTTGAAGAATCGGTTGGTGACTGCACCAGTATTAGTACTGCCATACGAGCAAGGAAATTTTGTTATTTACAGTGACGCTTCGTATCGTGGGCTAGGATGTGTGTTGATGCAACATAGTAACGTCATTGCATATGCTTCGAGACAACTTAAACCTCATGAGCAGAAATATCCTACGCATGATCTGGAATTGGCAGCAATTGTATTTGCATTGAAGCTTTGGAGACATTATCTGTACGGTGAAAAATGCGAAATCTACACGGATCATAAAAGTCTGAAGTATATCTTCACGCAAAAGGAACTGAACATGCGACAACGTCGATGGCTGGAATTGATTAAAGATTATGATGTTACAATCAGTTATCATCCAGGGAAAGCAAATGTTATAGCGGATGCGTTGAGTAGAAAAGAAAGGTTAAATCGGTTAACTTCATGTAAAGAATTGGTTAAGAAATTCGACAAATTGGAGATTGAGATTCGTATTCCCCATGAATCTGCAGGAACTATCTACGATATGACTTTTAAACCAGGGTTGCTAGAAAAGATTCGCCATTGTCAAGATAAAGTGATAAGTCAAGACGACAACTTAACGGGAGAGGAGATTACAACTCAGAAAGATAATGAAGGAATTTTACGTTTTGCGTCAAGAATCTGGATCCCTAACGTGGCAGAATTAAAAGAAGAAATTATGCGAGATGTGCACAATTCGAAGTGTTCCATTCATCCAGGAAGCACGAAGATGTATCGCGATTTGAAGGAAAACTTTTGGTGGCCGAATATGAAAAGGAGATAGCAAAATGGGTGAGTAAATGCTACACATGCCAGCGAGTTAAAGCAGAGCATCAACGTCCGAGTGGGTTATTGCAACCATTAGACATTCCAGAATGGAAATGGGAACACCTAGCGATGGATTTCGTAGTGGGACTTCCAAGGACAAAAGCAAATCACGATGCAATTTGGGTTATTGTTGATCAATTGACGAAATCAGCACATTTTCTTCCAATTAACGAGAGGTTTTCACTGGACAAGTTAGTGCACTTATATCTTAAAGAAATTGTGATGTGTCATGGAGTACCAGTATCGATTGTATCGGATCGAGATCCTCGTTTCAATTCAAGATTTTGGAGACAATTCCAAGAATGTCTAGGAAGGAAGTTGAGTATGAGTACAGCCTATCATCCGCAAACCGACGGTCAAAGTGAAAGGACAATTCAAACGATTGAAGACATGCTACGAGTTTGTGCGATTGATTTTGAAGGCAGTTGGGATGAACATTTACCCCTAGTGGAATTTTCTTATAATAACAGCTATCACGCCAGTATTGGAATGCCACCGTATGAAGCACTATATGGGAGGAAATGCAGATCACCAGTGCATTGGGATGAAGTTGAAGAACGCAAGATTTTGGGTCCAGAATTAATTCGGCAGACAAAAGAAAAGATTGAACTTATTCGAAAATGAATCGAGGCAGCGCAAAACAGGCAAAGCAGATATGCAGACCAAACAAGGAAGGATATGGACTATCAGGAAGGAGAACACGTATTGCTCAAAATATCGCCATGGAAAGGATTGACCAGATTTGGCAATAAAGGGAAATTGAAGCCACGATACGTTGGACCATTTGAAATTTTGAAGAAAATTGGGAAGGTTGCGTACGAGTTAGCTTTACCACCCCATATGCAGCACATTCACAATGTATTTCATGTATCTATGCTTAAGAAGTACAATCCTGATACAAGGCATGTAATAGAATATGAGCTGGTAGAACTTCAGGTAGATTTGTCGTATATAGAGCAGCCGATAAGGATTTTAGATCGGCAAGAGAGGGTATTAAGAAATAAGTCTGTGTCATTAGTAAGAGTCCTGTGGAGAAACCCAGTGGTTGAAGAATCAACGTGGGAGCTTGAGAGTGAAATGTTAGAAAGGTATCCTCAGTTATTAGCATAGTGTGATTCTGAGGACAGAATCTTGTTAAGGGGGGGAGAATGTAACGACCGAGGAATTACGCTTGTATTATATTATAATAATGATAAATTATGTGTATTATTATGTGATTAAATGTGTTAAGTTGTTAAACCCTAACTGCTATGTGCTATGTGTTGGCTGTTTTGATCCAAACGTGTTTTGGATATTTATTTAGCGTTTTATCGTCAGTTATATATATTATATCAAAACCTGTACAGCTCAAAACTATGTTTTAAAAGCCCATATTTCAAACAAAATCATTGGCTGTATTTTATTAAAAATGCCCTATACCATATCGTTATTCTGAACCCCTAGACGTTTTACAAATTGACCTTTTTCGCGAAAAACGACTTTTCCGGACCCCTTCGGGTATCAAAAACCCCACAAAAATTATATTTTTATTTTTATATGATCATGAAATTATCATATATCATTTTTCTTTGTATTTTTGTAATTTTCACAATTTTTGGGAATTTTTAGTATTTATTTAGTATTTATTGGATATTTAAAAATTCGATATTAATACCCAAAAATTATAAAAATTGGGGCCAAATATTTTTATTAGGAGCGTAATTAGACCCTTAATTTTACTTAGGGGTATTATTTTCATAAATATAAATACCTGATTTATTAGTAATTAAATCAGTTAATTATACTTAAAAATCAGAAAATAAAAAGAAAATCAGAAAAGGAATTAGGGTTAGGATTTTTGGTGAAGAACAGGGCAGCAGAATCAATCGTGAATTTGAAGGTGATTCCGGAGTCCAAATCGTTCATCTAAGTAGTCAAATTGAAGCTGGTGATTCGTAGTTTATGATTATGTCAACGTTTTTGTTGATTGATTTCTTGATTTTTGATTTGTTATTTCGGGTTTAATCTTTGAATTCGGGTTTTGATTTATGTTGATTGTTTGTTAATTCTCTTAGCATAGTCGTGTAGATCGTCGTTTTTCCTGTCGTTTGGTACCTTGTTTGTGATTGTTGGAGTCCGTTTCGAGCTCGCCGGAGTTTAGCCGTTGCCGCCGTGTTCATCGCGTTTCCGGCCGTTGTGGTCGACGAAAACGAAGGAGAAAGGCTGGGGGGACATCGTGGTATTGCTGTGCTTCGAAACCACAGAATAATCGAGCCTGGAATCAAGCGTTTCGTGCTCACCGGAATCAAACGCCGGCGTCGGGTTCTGGGTTTTTGGTCGGTGTTCTTCCCGACCCGTTTGGGTTGGGGACGACCCGGTTGCAACCCGGTTTCGACCCGGGTTTGATCCTTGCAACCAAAAAATTGTTCCTGATTTTGTGTTTCTGATTAAATTAATGATTTATTTATATTTTGGTAATTAAAAATCAGTTTTAATAATTCTAATAATTAATTAAAAATTAGTTTTATATTCTGAAAAATAGTATTTATAATTTCTGAATTATTTTATTAAATTATAAATTCGAATTTATTTATTTAATTAATTATTTAATTATTTATCTAATTATTTATTAATTATCTAATTAATTAATAATTGGGTAATTAATTAATAATTAGGTAATTAATTAGTAAATAAGGATTAGAAATAATTAAGTGAGGTGATTAATAATCTAATAATTAGTTAATAGTGCGAATAATGATTCGATAATTAGAATTATTATTCGAGCGTTAGTTATTCGAATAATATTGTGATAATCATTTGTATCGTATAAATAGCGTATCGGTTAATTAAGTTGATTGATTATTTGTAAATAATCGATCTGATCGAATAAGTAATAATAATTTGTAATAAATAATAATAATTACTAATAATTAGGGATTAATTATTTTAAAATATAATAATTATTAATTAATTATTTAAAAATATAATTAAGGATCGTTTAATTATAATTAATTATTTATAATTAATTATTAATTAATTAAATCTTGTTTAATTTATAATAATTCAACCGTTAGTCCGATTTGAGTGAAACGAAGACCTCTAGACTCAGAAAAATGAGACGAATCCAATAAAAATAGTTGTAAGTTATAATTTCTTCCGAAAAGAGAGTGGTTGGGTGATAATTGATAGTTCGTAGGTCCTAATAGGGGTATAATTGAGCCGAATAAATCCCGAAAAATTATAATAAAATCAGATAAGACTAGTAATGCAGGTATAAGTCTAGAATTGATTCTAAAAATAATTATAAATCTAGAAATTGATTATGTGCTTTATGTGCTACGTGCTTTACGTGATTATATGAATAGATGTGCTGTATAAATGTATGTGTATATATGCGAGTCAGATAGAAACGCATGGGTAGACTGATAAAGTTGCGTGATATCAATTCAAGATACACGTATATATTAAGTTATCTAAACGTCTATCTTTCCATGATTTGTTCAGTGTTAGCAAGGCAAAGCAAGCTAGGGTCAGAAGGCGGTGAGTTAAACCAGGTTAAGTACGCGCAAGGCAAGTTTTTTCCCCTATTCTAAATTCAGAATAGTGATTTATATTTCTTTTCTATCGTATCAGTTCTCTTTGATAATCATTGTTCATATACACTGTTACCCATTTATTATTGCTTGTTTCCAATTTCATTTCAATTCTTGATTCACCCAATTTATTGAATTCCTTGTTCATATTTCAATTCCTTTACCCTTGTTACATATACTCTGGTATATCCTGGTGTTCGGATATATCAATAGCATTCTGATTGTTCTGGATGCTAAGCCTTGGACTGGATGGTTACTATACAGGCTGGGTTTTACCCAGACCATTATTTAATAGGCCATAGTTGCCTGAGTACTCCTTATGTTGGTTGGGTCTATGCAGTTGGGTATAGATCCGCACTATATTCTTACTGATCAGCAGGTTATAATGCATATGTTGGTTCTTGTTTCCAGTCTTGTTCATTTGGTACTCGCCAGCATTGGCAAATTACTATCCTATACAGATTCAGATGGTTGTTCCAACCAGCAGCTTATTGGTTCACTCATTTCTCTTTCCTTATACTATATATTTTGTTGCAGGCTTGTTGAGCAATTTTGGCTTATCCCTTTTTATTGTTACTCCTATTATTTTACAGTTAAGGTAGAGAATGAAACCCATCAGGACCCGCATAGTCAAGAAGCGAGTCAAGCAGCGGGACCCTCTTATACCAAGAGTGTTCCTTCCTATTCCCGAAGAGAGCTTTGAATTGCCAGATCAGGTGTAGCAGGATAATTAGTAATGTTGGGTTGAATAAAAGTCTTGTGTAATTGAATAAAAGTTGTGTAGTGAGATTGTAGATAGAATAAAGTTTTGTAACAAAGAGAGTTCTTGAGACAGGTTTTATTTAGTTGGGTTTGTAATAAAGTGTAGTATGTGGTTCTTGTTTTCAAACTCAGACCTTAAAAGATCCTGAGTAGTGATAATTCAGGGTAATTATTATATTTATATTCCGCTTGTGCAGGTTTAGTTGGTAATTGTTGTTAATAATGCCCCAAATCTATACCCCGGATTTGGAGGGTGTTATAGTTGGCATCAGAGCTTAGGTTTGACCTTTGAAAACAAGAACGTTAGGGCTAAGATAAGATAGGAAAATGAGATAGGATGAGAGCAAGAGTGTTAGGATTGTTTGTTTATGTGATTAGAAGTTATGAGTTTTAGGATTGCGTTTTGATTATTTTTGTGTTATTATTTTTATGTATATTAGATGGCTTCTTTATCATCGTCTACGGAGAGGGCCGAGACAGATCCAGTGGATGCACCGGTATTAGCCCCAGTGTCAGAGCAGATCTTACCTCCATTGCCACTACCTCCACCATTGCCACCTGGACCACCACCAGAGATACCACTTCCCCCAGAGGTACCAAGTTTTGCAGATTATTTTCCATATTTTGGGCCAGAGATACCAGATTTTCCACCTTTAGAGTTTCCGATGTTCGATATTCCTGACATGATTGATCTTCCGCAGTGGGAGGATTTAGAGCCTCAGATTCCTATGCCACCAGTCGAGATTCCAGAGATGCCACAGATGGAGCCAGAGGCAGAGCCGCCAGTGTATGCACCTATGGAGCAGCCTGTCTTATTCCCTGCCCTATTAGCCATTTATGCACCTGTTCCGGGAGTTTATCAGTTTCCTCAGCCAGAGTTTATGGATGAGATCGTGGTAGATGGACCATTACCTTCTCGAGGTTCCAGCACTGATCTTCGTGAGCATCATACAGTGACTTACCAGCGCTTTCAGGCAGAGAGGGAGGAGAGGATTAGATGGCAGAACCAGTGTAGAGAGATCCTTGGATTGTATGAGACGCAGGCAGATGGACCTGTCAGAGCATTACGACCCGATTATATACTGAGAGAGAGGCTACATCAGATTCACCGGATTAGTTCTCAGCAGCTTACTGATTTGAGACAGCAGGATCTTAGTGCGGAGACAGCATATCGCAGAGCATTGGGACTTACCGAGGCAGTGCTAGAGGCATTGCAAGAGGAGTTGAGCCACGTGCCACCAGGATTTTGAGACTAGCAGATCGATGAGTGTGGTATTATGTATATTTTGTAGATAGAGGCAGCATAGTATTGTATGACTAGTTTGTATGAGTGTAGCTACTGATTTTGACTGATAGTAGTAGCAGTATGACTGTTATATCATAGGTTTTTGTATCAAGCACTGACACCTGTAGCTGGTGTTCTACCTATATATATATGAGATAATCTTTTGCACATTTTCTTTATTTTATTTCCAGTTATTTAAGCATTTACATTTATTTCAGCACCATTGCATATTTACAAATGTCGATTTATTCACGATCATGTTGTACCCTTATGTTTTAAAAAAAAAAAAAAATTAAGCACATCATAATGAACTCCATGACGACTCTGAAACGAAAAGCTCGTCTCCCTTTTCCCTAAGTAAAACTTGTTGATACGGCTCCACCAAGAAGCCGTATCTAGTTGGAACGGAAAACTCACCGATATTTCACAGGCGATGCCTGTTAATGGATTAAACCTGTTCCAAATATTTACTTTCCGAATGTTTGGTAAGTAATCAAAAACTTCTTTATCTGTTCAGCAACTTCGTTGCGAATATAAAAATACAACATTGAGAAAGATCCCCTATTTTTGAGAGAATATTTAAATCCCATTTCATAAAGAAGATTTAAACATAAAAACGGGGTTTGGGATCCTCTCTATACTTTTGAAAATGATTTTAATAAGATTCGAAAATAATCTCTGAAAATATTTAAAGTAAGGATGATTTAAATAAATTCAATCATTTTTAAAATTATTAGGCGAATATCGAAACATTATTTTTTAAGAAAATATAAATATTATTTAATAAAATAAGCGGAGTCATAAGTCCTCGAATGAATATTCAAAACTAATATTCATTTAATAAATAAAATAAGTTTCATAAGTAGAATCTTGATAGGGATAAATAAATTATGATTGTATAATTAAATACTGCATTAATTGTACAAGCTGTGGGCTGCTAGGCCCAATAAATAGATATATGATACTCAAACCAGAAAGGTTAAGCCTGATGGACCAGATCAGGCCTGACGGAATAAAAAAGGCCCAAAAGCCCTGATTATTAATTAATTTCGTAATTAATTAATAAGGGAAAAATCAGCTATTGAGAAGAGTCCCGATAAGGATATAAATCCTTATAGATTAGCCTCAAGGGGACCTAAAAGGATAAGGGATCAGCTTCCTACTTCCTAGGACTCCTAAGTCTATCCTAATTCAGAGGCTTGTCCACCAAGTCTCCTATACCAAGTCCAATTCAAGGACTCCCACATCTATATAAGGGGCCTCACCCCACAAATCAGAACTACGTTTTTTGACTTGATCCTTGGCAATCAGCAAGGTACGTAGGCATCTTGTTAAGGCAGATTGAGTCACGAAACACAAGAGCAGTCAAATCGAGCCTCGAAGCTCACGTTCCTTAGTATTAAATACAGCAATTATATATAGTAGTTTTAATCCATAACATTTGGCGCCGTCTGTGGGAAATCTCGGAACAACAACCATGGCGAGAACACGGAGAACAACCAGCACTCTGGAGGAGGGAACACCATCAGGGACAACCCAGGTGATTTCATCAATCGTGGAGGTTCCTCCCCATTCAACTTATGCATCTACTCAGGAGGAAGCCCAGACAGGGGCAACTCAACCTCAGCCACAAGGGACAACTCCCCCGACTATTCAAGGTACGAATCCTCAAGTTCAACAAGTACATATACCTGTGAATTCTCGACCCGTCGGGTATGAATATTCAACTGTTGTTACTACTAACCCCCCTTATGGGATGCCCCTTCACCCTGAGGTTGGAGGAAGCGGATATGCTGGGCGAAGTGAAGCACGAGGGCGGTCGCCCCCCTATATACGAGGTTTGGATCCTATCCCTGAGGATCGGGAATTTTCTGGTCCATACACTGAGAGAGATTTCGAATCTTCGGATGATGAAGTGGCCCCGAGAAGGAGGCGTCCTGGAAAAGAGCCAATGGCCGATGGAAGGCAACGCCCCCAAAGCACCCCAGGGGCGAATCCCCAAGAAGTGCAGGAAAAGATCAGGGCTCGTGAGGCTGAAATCCAAAGGCTGAGGCGTGACTTGGAGGCTCACCAAGCCACCAGAACCTACATACCACCTAGGGGGAGAAATCCTCCTCCTATCATAGACCTGGATGGTCCGGTAAGAAGAAGGGCTGCTGTCCCAAGAACTGATCCAAGCAATCTCCTTCCCCTTGGAGATCCTGATGATCCAACTCCACCCTTCACAGAAGAGATAATGAATGCCCATATCTCAAGGAAATTCAAGATGCCCACTATCAAAGCCTATGATGGCACGGGAGACCCCGCTAATCATGTTAGGACATTCTCTAATGCACTGCTGCTGCAACCCGTGAACGATGCTATAAAATGTCGGGCCTTTCCTCAAACCCTGTCGGGTATGGCTCAAAGATGGTACAGTCGCCTACCCCCAAATTCTATTGGATCATTCAGAGAATTAAGTCAGGCTTTTATTAAGCAATTCATCAGTGGAAGAGTCCATGAGAAAAGTTCAGCATCTCTTATGAGTCTTGTGCAGGGAGCTAAGGAATCCTTAAGAGATTACCTGAATCGTTTTACAAAGGAGGCTTTAAAAGTCCCAGACCTTGATGATAAGGTAGCCATGATAGCACTGCAACAAGGAACTAGGGATGAGTTTTTCAAGATGTCTTTGGCCAAACGACCCCCTGAGAGCATGTTGCAGCTCCAAGAGAGGGCAGGGAAGTATATCAAGGTTGAAGAAAGTATGAGGAAGACCGTAGTAAGTAATGAGCCCACTGGAGGTAAGAAACGAAAAACTGATTTGGAGTATATCGCTAAGGATAAATATCCTAGAACTGAACAAAACCCTGATTCAACCCCCAAGAAGGGAGGACCTGGGCAAAAGTTCACTGAATATGCTAAACTGAATGCTCCCAGAAGTCAGATTTTGATGGAGATTGAGAAAGACAGAGATATTCGCTGGCCTAAGCCCTTGAAGGCTGATCCCGCCAAGCTAGATAAGGGCAAGTATTGCAGGTTTCACAAAGATGTTGGCCATGACACCGATGAGTGTAGACAGTTGAAAGATGAAATTGAGTTTTTGATTCGAAAAGGAAGATTGAACAAGTATACTGGAGATGGGGGAGACAGAAATAATAATGGAAGGAAGAACTTTGAAGATCGTAGGAGGGACCAAGATGATCAGGGGCGGAATCCCCAACCTAGAGGACCAGTTATAAACACCATTTATGGAGGGCCGAGACCTCGAGGGCCTGTGATAAACACGATCTTTGGAGGTCCAACTGCTGCTGGATTGTCCAAAAATTCCAGAAAGGCATATACTAGAGAGGTTATGCATATTGTTGGAGAAGCCCCGAAGAGGGCCAGGACAGAAGTAACATTGGCTTTTGATGATTCCGACCTAGAGGGTGTGAAGTTTCCCCATGACGACCCGCTGGTCATAACGCCGATAATAGGAAATAGCCCGGTTAAGAGGGTCCTTGTGGATAATGGTGCTTCTGTGGATATCTTGCTCCACGACACCTTTCTAAGGATGGGGTATAACGACTCCCAGTTGACACCAACCGACATGCCGATATATGGATTTGCTGGAGTAGAATGTCCTGTGGAAGGGATAATTAAATTGCCAACCACCATAGGTACGGAGCCAAGGCAAGCAACGCAGATGCTGGATTTTGTGGTGGTAAAGGCTAGTTCAACTTATAATGCTATCATGGGGAGAACAGGGATACATGCCTTCAAGGCGGTCCCCACTTCCTACCATTCAGTCATGAAATTTCCCACCCGAAACGGGATTGGAGAAGAGAGAGGAGATCAAAAAATGGCTAGAAGCTGTTATGTGGCCTCTTTGAGGGCAGATGGAGTCGGGGGGCAGGTTCTTCCTATTGAAGATATGGATGTTCGAGAAAATGATGAGAATAGAGGAAGGCCAGCAGAAGAATTGGTTTCGGTTCCTTTAGATCCCAAGAATCCTGAGAGGATGACTTTCATTGGAGCTACATTAGAGGAGCCCCTTAGAGGGAAGTTAGTGAAATTTTTGCAAGAAAATAGTGATGTGTTTGCATGGTCAGCAGCTGATATGCCAGGCATAGACCCGGAGTTAATTACCCACAAGTTAAACGTGGATCCAAGCCGGAAGACAGTGAAACAAAAGAAAAGAAATTTTGCCCCGGAAAGACAAGAGGCTATAAAGCAGGAAGTGGAAAAGCTCTTAGAGGCTGGTTTCATTGAGGAGATTCAATTTCCGGAGTGGTTAGCAAACCCTGTAATGGTGAAGAAGGCTAATGGAAAGTGGAGGATGTGTATAGACTTCACCGATCTGAATGATGCATGCCCCAAAGACTGTTTTCCGCTGCCTAGAATTGATACTTTGATTGATGCCACCGCTGGACATGAGATGCTGAGTTTCATGGATGGGTTTAGCGGATACAACCAGATCAAAATGAATAAGGGTGACATTCCAAAGGTATCATTTATCACTGACTTTGGCGTTTATTGTTATCTTGTTATGGCGTTTGGTCTCAAGAATGCAGGAGCCACCTATCAAAGGTTGGTGAATAAAATTTTTAAGGATCTTATTGGGAAGACTATGGAAGTCTATGTTGATGACATGCTAGTCAAGAGTCTAGTAAAGACTGATCATATAACCCATTTGAGGGAAGCTTTTGAGGTCCTGAGGTACCACAAGATGATGTTGAATCCCACGAAGTGTGCTTTCGGAGTAGGATCTGGAAAATTCTTGGGATTGATGGTCTCAAAGAGGGGAATTGAGGCTAACCCCGATAAAATAAAGGCAATCCTGGACATGGAACCCCCAAAAACTGTCAAGGATGTTCAGAAACTCACAGGAAGGGTTGCTGCGCTAGGACGATTCATCTCCAAGTCAGGAGACAAGTGCTTGTCATTCTTCAAGTCATTAAAGAACATTAAAGACTTTGTATGGAGTGAGGAAAATCAGAAGGCATTTGAAGAGTTAAAGAAGTATATGGGCCAGGCCCCGTTGTTGGCCAAGCCAGTTCTGGGTGAAGTTTTATTCTTGTACTTGGCTGTTTCAGAAAGCGCCTTGAGCGCGGTGTTGGTTAAGGAGGAACTGAAAGTCCAGAAACCCGTATACTATGTCAGCAAAATTTTGCATGGTGCTGAGTTGAATTATTCAGCCATTGAGAAATTCGCTTTAGCCTTGGTAATGGCTTCAAGAAAGCTGCGTCCTTATTTTCAAGCTCACCAAATTGAAGTGCTAACAAATCAGCCACTGAGAAATATCATTCACAGTCCCAAGGCAAGTGGGAGACTGATTAAGTGGGCAATAGAATTGGGAGAGTTCGATCTCAAGTATAAGCCACGTATGGCCATAAAAGCCCAGGCACTAGCTGACTTCGTGGTGGAATGTACCATACCCAACCAAGAAGTCGGGGGGCAGGAAGATACCACACCTCAAGACAAGGGAGTCGACAATGGGGACAAGGAGAAAGAATATTGGGTTCTCTATTTTGATGGAGCATCAAAAACAAATTCCAGTGGAGCAGGGTTGGTTTTGCAAAGCCCTGATGGATTCTTAATTGAGTATGCCATGAAGCTAGACTTCCCAACCACAAACAATGAGGCAGAGTATGAAGCCCTGATTGCTGGCCTTGGTCTAGCTGGGACACTTAGAGTCAAAAACTTAAAGGTCCGTGGAGACTCGAAGTTGATCATATCCCAGGTAAAGGGAGAATTTGAAGCAAGGGATGATACGATGGCAAAGTATGTTCGCCTAGTAAGGGCTGTGATGACCCAATTTAATGAATGCCATGTTGAACACATTCCAAGGGAAGAAAATGCTAAAGCAGATGCGCTATCAAAGTTTGCTTCATCTGAGATTGAAGAAAGTTCAGGAAGTGTGTACTTCCGTGTTTTGAAGACACGAAGCATAGATGTTAAGCTTGTGGCTCCCGTAGGCTTGGGGACGTCATGGATTGATCCCATCAAGGCTCACATTCAGACCGGTTGGTTGCCAAGCGATACAATTGAGGCACGGAAGTTAACTGTTCGAGCACTAAGGTACTCTTTGATAGATGGGATTCTATATAAAAGATCTTTCGTGGTTCCTTACTTGAGGTGTCTCAGGCCTGATGAGGCACGCTTAGCTCTTGAGGAAGTGCATGGAGGTATTTGTGGGCAACACTTGGGGGGCAGGGCCTTGGCTCATAAGATAACTCGTTTAGGCTTCTATTGGCCAGAAATGATGGCTGATGCCAAAGAATATGTAAAGAAGTGTGATCGTTGTCAGAAGCATGCACCAGTCGCCAGACAACCCCCCGAGATGCTGACCTCTATCAACTCACCTATTCCTTTTGCTATGTGGGGGATGGATATTCTAGGGCCTTTTCCTATGGCCACAGCACAAAGGAAGTTTCTGATTGTAGCCATTGATTATTTCACCAAGTGGATCGAAGCCAAACCTTTGGCCAAAATCACAACTAAGCAGGTTGCACAATTCCTGTGGGAAAACATTATGTGCCGATATGGAATTCCCCGTATCCTCATCACTGACAATGGAACACAATTCAACAACGAGGAATTCAAGAAGTATTGCGAAGAAAATGAAATTGAGTTACGGTTCACCTCTGTGGCTCACCCGCAAGCCAATGGGCAAGCGGAGGTAGCAAATCGGATAATCCTGGATGGACTAAAGAAGAGGATCGAAAAGTCAAGAAATAACTGGGTGGATGAGATACTTCCTATATTGTGGGCCTATAGGACTACCTGTAGAGTCACGACAAATGCAACTCCTTTCATGTTGGCATATGGGGCGGAAGCAGTAGTTCCCGTGGAGATATCACATTCTTCTCCAAGGATTCAGGCTTTTGATGAAAAAGAAAATGAGGAAGGGCAGAAGTTAGCCCTGGATTTAATCGATGAAGTGCGAGATAAAGCACACGCAAAGATAGTAGAATATCAGAAAAAAGCTTCATTCTACTACAACCTAAGGGTTAAAGAGAGGTTTTTCAAACAAGGTGACCTAGTCTTGAGAAAAATAGAGGCTTCTGGTGTCGGACAGAAAGGAAAGCTTGCCCCAAATTGGGAAGGGCCGTATAGAGTCAAGAGCGTTCAGGGTAGAGGAACCTACAAGCTGGAGACTATGGATGGTTTTGAAGTCCCGAGAACCTGGCACGCACAAAACCTGAAGGTTTACTACGTGTGAGATGGTCGAAGTACGATTTTCACTCGTCAGGATGGCGAGTAGGTTGAAAAGCACCTTGAAGCTTTGCTTGCTTAGGATTTATATGTTTTAGTTTTATTACGAAATTTATTAAGACTTGTGTAAGGGACGAATCCCAGACAATTTTATGAAATTCATAAGTTCTTCAAAGTATGTTTGTGGCCTAACAAATAAAAATCAAATGCATGGATGCAAGCATAAAAGGTGATAAATGAAATAGATCTGATAGATGTTACAAAAGTTTGATAAATAAAGTCTCGAAAATAAAAAAGCCACGCAGGGCTGAAAAAGCTCTAAGGAGCTGAAGTACCCTCGGCATCCATATCATCGTCCTCTCCACTCTCGCTGGATGTCTCTGTCGTCTCGGAGGAGGAGGAAGAGCTGTCGTCCTCAGCAGGTCTGGAAGAAGACTCGGGAGGAGGAAGGAGTGGATCCTGAGGAACATGGTCTGAGACAACTACTCGGGTACGAAACCTCTGTAGCAAAGCCTCGTCATCAGGGCAGATGTAGTCCGCCGGGTTAATATCAGGACAAGCCTCGTTCACGGTCCCAAGGGCCGTGTCCCAACCAGTCCTAAAAAACTCGGGAAAGACTGAATCATCCCTAATCCTCATAGATTGGGCAAACTCCTCCGAGTCCAGATAGTTGTCTATAGCCTTATCCTTATCCGCCCGAAGTACCACTAGCTCGGCGTTAGACTCTCCGAGTTCTTCCTCCTTGCGCTTGAGCTTCTTCTCCAGGGTAGCATACTTCTTCTGCTGCCTCCTGAGGGCATTATCGGCCTTATCAGAAGCCCGCTTCCATGATTCGGCTTGCCTCACAGCGCCTTGAAAGTAGGCGTTAGACTGAAACAAAACAATTAACAAAGTATAAGGCAAGAAAGTGCTACAAGAACGAGAAATAAGTTTAAAAAAGAGAAGGTATACCGAAGCCAGAGATTGGGCTCCCATGAGCTTAATCCTCTCAAGGTCAGGGGTGGCCACCACATCAGTAAAGTCCTTTGGAGTCACGCTATGGTAGGACCAATCCCAAGCATGCTTCGTGGAACCAACCACGGTATCCCCTCGGCGGAATCCCCAGAGAGGCTGAAAGGCGCCTGTAGCAGCAGCAGCAGGGGCAGCAGCAGTGATAGGAGCATTATGGCCCTCAGCTCCTTCAGTTGAAGCCTCCCCCATAGGCTCCTTGTGCTTTCTCAAGAAGATAGGCTCTGTCGCCTTTCCTCGGGTGTCTAGGCCTGCTAACCGAGCTTTCTTCATCCTAGCTGTTTCTTCGACCAAGGGGACATTGTCCTCGTTAATCTCCTTAGCAGCTGAAACAAAGCAAAAGACAAAATAAGTGATGTTAATAATGCCTGGAATAAAGAAAAATTGAGAAGGGAAGAGAAATACCCTGTTGAGAAACAGAGGATAGTCCCACATGAATCAGGGAAAACTCTTCTAAAAGAGTCCAGCTGGTGGTGGTGCCATCATCCTGAGTGAGCCCATTATAAATGATAGTTTCTTCAGGAGTTAAGTGAATGGATTTGAGGCTACCATCACTGACCTTCCCGAAGGAAGATCGAAAGAGCGTGCCCCAATCGCCATTCTCCCAACGTAACCCAACGAAACTATTCCTCCAATTTGGATTATTATCAGGAATAGAGGCGTTGTTAAAGATATGTTTGCTTTTGGGCCTTTGTTTGACATAAACCCAGCCACAAATATTGGAAGAACTATTGTAACATTGAAAGACTTTCCTAAAAACGGCTACAGAAAGAGGAAAGCCCTCCCTAAGACAACAAACCATAAAACATAGAATATTCCTCCAGGCGTTTGGAGGAAGCTGACACGGGTTGATTTGTAAGTCAGCCAAAAGATGAGGGATAAAAGGATGGAAAGGGAACCTAAGCCCAGCATTAAGGGCGTCGGTGTAGATGAAGAGAGTATCGGGCCTCCAGTGGCAAGTACGGTCACCACCAGAGACTGGAACTAGTCTAAAGGGGGGAGGGACGTTATAACGAGCATTTAGTTTATTGAAATCTATGTTATGCCAAGTATTACAGTGATTAAAGGAGTCGAGATGTGCGGTGGAAGGATATTCATCCCCCCTAGTATTAATCATATCAATTAAAGACATATATGAAGAGCGGATCTCGATATCCTTACCTCTTTTTGAAGCCGAGGCTATCTTGGCCGCCCTCTCGGAGTTCTTGTCAGCCATCTAGTAAAGATTGGAAAAGACTTGGGAGGAGAAAGGAGTGGATTAGAGAGAGGAGAAGATTAGGAAGTTTGAGATGAATAGAAATGAAATGAGAGGTGTGAAGAAGCACACTCTCATCCCACCTATATATAGGAGAAATAAGGGGATTTGGGCCTCAAAAAAGCCCATTTGAGCCCAAAAATAAGAAGGTTCTGGAATTATCCAGAAAATCCCTGGAAAAATTGAGAGAAATTTGAATTTTTTTGAAGATTCTGGAAGAATCCAGAATAACCTTAGAAGAATTTGGAATTTGGGCTCAGAAATGAGGCCCAATTCTAGAAAAATCTTGAAAACCCCAAGGCCCAGTACCAAGGCCCAAATACATAAAGCCCTATTTGAGGCCCAAAATGATTTTTCCAGGCCCAGGATTAATAAAGATAGTGGGCCCCAAGGTCAGAACAGCCCAGAAAAGGGCCCAATTAGTTAAAAATACAAAACCCAGTTGAAATGGGCCCAGGTTATAAACCAAGAAAGGGGATGGCCCAAAAGAATACAGCCCAGGTTTAAGGGCCCAAATCCAAAATACAGAAATATATGCAAGAAGTTAATTCAAGACCAATTCGACCAGGAAACACAAAGGAATCCTGATCGAAACTCCTGAGGTCGAAATCTTGTCGATCAGGGCTGAAAAATAAGCTTAATTCGACCTGAATTAAGACTCATTCGACTAGAAATCAACTGAAAACCCTGGTCGAAACAATCCTGCTCGAAATTGCTTCGACCAAGGCAAGAAAGGCGGCTAATTCGGTCAAAACAAAGAATTCTAAACCAAAACCCTGACCGAAAATTTCCTGGTCGAAAAGGGGAAATAGCTGTTTCATTCGATCAGAATGGCAGAACGTTTTTGACCCGGTCGACCAGGAAACCAAATAAAATCCTAGTCGAATGAGCCCTGCCCGAATTTGCATCGACCTGGGCAACAAATGAGGGTTAATTCGGTCAAAAACGGAGATCCTGACCGAAAAGGACGAAAATCCTAGTCGAAAAAAAAAAAAAAAAAAAAAAAAAAAAAAAAATCCTGGCCGAAATTCGACCAGGACCTCTGCTCGAATATTCCTGCTCGAATTTCCTTCGACCAGGGCTGAAAGAAGGTTAATTCGACCAGGATCCTGGCCGAATGGATCCCTGGTCGAAAACTGTATAAAAAAAAAAAAAAAAAAATCCTGGAAAATTACAAAAAAAAAATCAGGAAATTCCTTAAAATAATTTTTGAAAAATGTTAATATTTTCAGAAATTAAGGGAAAATTCCAGAAATTAAGGATAAATCCCAGAAATTAAGGGAAAAATCCAGAAATTAAGGGAAAAATCCAGAAATTAAGGATAAATCCCAGAAATTAAGGGAAAAATCCAGAAATTAAGGATAAATCCCAGAAATTAAGGGAAAAATCCAGAAATTAAGGGAAAATTCCAGAAATTAAGGATAAATCCCAGAAAATTAAGGATAAATCCCAGAAATTAAGGGAAAAATCCAGAAATTAAGGGAAAATTCCAGAAATTAAGGATAAATCCCAGAAATTAAGGGAAAAATCCAGAAATTAAGGGAGAAATCCAGAAATTAAGGATAAATCCCAGAAAAATAAGGAAAAATCCCAGAAAAATTAGGGAAAATCCCAGAAAAATTAGGGAAAATTCCAGAAATTAGGGAAAAATCCCGGAAATAAGGGAAAAATTCCTGGAAATCAAAATAATTCCTAAATAAAAGGAAAAATTCGTTGTAAACGTGTAGGTCGCTCCACACTTTACGGAAAAACGAAACCCTGTAAGGGAACAAATAGACTTAACTTCTGCGAAACCTATTCAATGTTTCCCAAAAGTTGGGGGGCAAATGATAGGGATAAATAAATTATGATTGTATAATTAAATACTGCATTAATTGTACAAGCTGTGGGCTGCTAGGCCCAATAAATAGATATATGATACTCAAACCAGAAAGGTTAAGCCTGATGGACCAGATCAGGCCTGACGGAATAAAAAAGGCCCAAAAGCCCTGATTATTAATTAATTTCGTAATTAATTAATAAGGGAAAAATCAGCTATTGAGAAGAGTCCCGATAAGGATATAAATCCTTATAGATTAGCCTCAAGGGGACCTAAAAGGATAAGGGATCAGCTTCCTACTTCCTAGGACTCCTAAGTCTATCCTAATTCAGAGGCTTGTCCACCAAGTCTCCTATACCAAGTCCAATTCAAGGACTCCAACATCTATATAAGGGGCCTCACCCCACAAATCAGAACTACGTTTTTTGACTTGATCCTTGGCAATCAGCAAGGTACGTAGGCATCTTGTTAAGGCAGATTGAGTCACGAAACACAAGAGCAGTCAAATCGAGCCTCGAAGCTCACGTTCATTAGTATTAAATACAGCAATTATATATAGTAGTTTTAATCCATAACAAATCTTTATTCGAATAATTAAAATAATCTTTGATCGTAATAAAAATCTTAAATGAATACTCATAAAATAATATTCACTTATAATTTAAAACTATCGAATAAGTATTATTCAATCAATAATATTGAAAACTATATAAAATATACTCGGGAACATCGTTTCCCGGTTTAGGTGTTCAACTTGTATGCCCTACTCTAAGGGGATACGCAAAATATCTCTAAATACTAGCATAGGTATTTTGTAGCTCGTAAGCTCTATTTTAATGTAATTGTATTTAACAGTGAAATATCACGATTTCAAAACATGCATGCATATATATCCTATCAAATGCTTCCCAAAACATACATGCATATATATATGTATATATATCGCAAGATTTTTCTAACAATACAAATGTAATTATCTCAAGATAACGCATATATATATATCATCACAACAACAGTAATATGGGTAGAAAACTTGTCTGAGTGTCCGAGGGTGGTAATGAGCTTAGGGTGGGTCCGGTAACCTATAAACAACAACATAAGACAGAACTAATCCTCAGTATCTTAAGAAACTAAAATGTATTCATACATACCCTAACGCTCGCTTTCACGCTTAAAGGTTTACGTTAGTCGCTCACGTACCCTCGGCTCCACCATTTTTATAAAATTGACCGTTAAACATTTTAAGGAGAATCCTTCGCGAGGAATTTACTAACTGCCTAATCAACTTTACATAATTGTTTCGTGTTTTGATAAGTCTTTAGGGGCCTTAAACATGGTCTCAAAGTTACTCGAGGGGTAGGGGTTTGTTCGCGAAATGCCGTTATTTAAAACGGTCATTTCTCCTAAATCATAAATCCAATTCAAGAGATCCACATATCAAAATGAACTTAAATCATAAACTATCTAAGCATTGATGTAATAACCCCAATTTTTGGGAAATTTTGAAACCCTTATGAATAGTGTTTTTGCTGAATGAGAAAATTTTTCATGCCACACTATGTAGGGGTTCTGATATGGATATTCTGAGATCTTATTAGTACTTTATATGGGATATAAGTGTATGTAAAGATCGTCAGAATCCAAATCCGAACACTTTGATTTTTCCCGGAAATCCAATAGATACGGAAAGAATTGAGTATAAGGTAGCAGGATAAAAAGGATTTAAATTAAAGGATTATAATAGAGGATCATAAAAAGGAATATAATGTATTGAGAAAGGTTAAGGGAACCTAAGTAATAAGATCCCGGGTATGATCCTTCAAACGATAAACGAAAACGAAAGTTAAGCGAACCGTATAACAGATCAGCGGTCATTAGGCAAACAATTAGGAAGTTAATCAAAGGGACTAGAGAGAGTGATGTCACCCAACCAATGAGAAGAGGACAAGAAGGGAAAGATGACATCACCACATGACATGGGCATGACATGGGAAGGAAGGAGATGTGGTGGCTTTCTAACCACACAAAATCAAGGGCAACAAGGTAATTAACTAAATCAAACAACAAAAATCAACCAACCAAAAGCAAAACAAGGCAAAACACAAAAATCTCTCTTCTTCTTCTTCATGCTCTCGGCTTCTTTTCTTAGAAATTGAAGATCCAAGCTCCACCATTTACTATTTAGCAAGGTAATTATCTAAGCTTCCCCATGGATAGTTACATACTTCCTATAAGTTTAAGCTTCTAATTCCAAGCCAATCTTTTTCTATAAATCATGGAAGAATATGGTGAATAGTGTTTTTCAAGAAATAAAAATTGTGTTCTTGAAGTTTTGTTTAGATTAAGCTTGGATAAGGACTTTAAGGGTGATTCCAAGCCATTCTCTTGATTCTCCACTCTTCAAGGAAGGTATATCATCTCCAAACCCTAGATTCCTATGTATTATAAGATGATTTTGATTAGTAGGGTGATATTGTAGCTTGATGTTTGTGAGTTAGAGTTTGGGATTGAAATGGTATTGAATCGGATTGGTAAATCTTGTTGTTTTGGTTAAAAGAATGTAGTATAGTTAAATTCAAGCTTAGGCATAAGTATGAATGTTAAAATTAAATTTGTTGGGGTTGTTATGATGTGATAAGGATGGATGTTGGTTGTATGTTGGATTTGAGGTTGAATTGGGTTGGTTTTGAATGGTTTTAAATTGGGAAATCGCGTAAACATAGCCGTCGTAACATCCGATTTTCTTTAGACTGTTTTTGTGCATAACATTAGGACCCGAGAACCCCCTGCTAGATTTTGACCATTGCCATATTTAGATAGTTCATGTTACGAGCTTCGTTTTGATATGTAGTTCGTTCGATTCCGATGAACGGTTTAGGAGAAACGGCCGTTTTAAGTAACGACGTTTCGCGAACGAACCCTTACCCCTCGCCTTACTTTGAAACATAGGTTAAAGACCAAAAAGGGTTAATTAATGTATGAAACATTTATGGTAAGTGTGTTAGGCAGTTGGTAAGACACTCGCGAAGGAATCGCCTTAAAACTCGTAAAGGTTAAATTATTAAAAATGGTGGAGCCGAGGGTACCCGAGTGACTTAAGCGAGTCAGTAAGCGCAAAACAAGCGTTAGAGTCTAAGTTAGTTAAAGTATAGATTTACAAGTGACTTTGGTTTAATTCCAACTTACTTGTTGTTTATAGGTTACCAGACTCGTCCCGAGCCTTTTATCACCCCAAGTCGCTCAGGCAAGTTTTCTAACCGTTATAACTGTTGTTGTGATGTATATATGTATTTGCATTATCTTGCGATAGATGCATGTTGGGTAATTAGCAAATGTTGTAATATATTGAAGCATGCTGCTATGGTATATATATATGCATGTCGGTTTCGTATTCTTTCCATATATATCTGTTGATTCAGTTGATAATACCTATGCTAGAGGATAGCGGTAATTTGCATATACCCTTAGTATAGCGACCCAAAGGTGAAAATATTTTCTAAAACCGGGAGTCGGGGATCCCGAGTAGATTTTATATATGGATATATACATATATACACTTATATATATATGGTCATAGTTTTCAAAACTATTAATCGAATAAGGTTTATTCGATAACTTTAACCTTATTTTATTATTGAATATTATTTCGAATATTCATTCGAGGGCTTATGACTTCTTTATTTTATTAAATGAATATTATTTTGAATATTCATTCGAGGGCTTATGACTCTTTTATATTATTTATTGAATACTATTTCGAATATTCATTCGAGGGCTTATGACTCAGTTTGTTTTATCATTTGAATATTACTTGAATATTCTTCTGAGGACTTATGACTCCTTTTATTGTATTAATTGAATATTACTTGGATATTCATTTAAGGATGTATGACTCCTTTATTTTATGAATATTATTTATAGTATTCATTCGAGGTATTATGACTCCGCTTATTACTTAATAATATTCTTTATTGTATTAAAGAATAAGGTGTCGATAATCAAACTTATTTTTTGATTATTCAAATAAAGATATTACTTTCGTATAAGTATATCTTTGATTATTTGCTATTCATTCAAGTATAAGTTTTTCCAACTTCTACCTCCATTGTTCTTTATGGGAATATTATTTAAATAATAATATTCAGATATTTCTTTCATACTGGGGACTGATTTACTTCATTAAATCAGCTTTACTCCAAACACTCTTTAAAGTGTTTTCGAGTCTTCAAAATGATTTTTAAAAGTTAGAGCGGATCCCAAAACTCATTTTTTTTTATATTTAAGATCTTCCTTTTTAAGGGGATTTAAATACTCGCTCAAAACCTGAGGGATCCGGCTCTGTGGTGTATTTCATATTCGCAACAAGGTTGCAGTTTTGGTAAATGAATTGATTACTTACCCAACGTTCGGGAAGTCAGTCCATCTATTGAGTCGGCATAAGCAACATGGGCTCAGTGGGCGTCCATGATAGTGTAAGTGGCTCAGTGGGAGTCCATCAAATGCATAAGTGGCTGAGTGGCAGTCCAACATAAGGTCCTATTACGACCAGGGTGATGACCAGTGGGGAATTCGTCCATCTACTAGTAGAAAAGGTTACTTATTGGTATCTTTGCCTGATCAGCAAGATATCTGGTTTATGCCAAAATTCTTTTCCTTTCCAAATTTATTGGACATTGCAATTATGTTCATACTTTACATGACAGAGGTTTTCAGGAAATGTATAAAGAAGATGTATATGTGGATATATATATATATATATTAGAACTAAATGAAGTATATCATACCTTCATTTCCTTTAATAATATTTCAAAGGTTGAATCTATTCAAATCTTGTCTTATAGTCTCATCTATGTGATGAACTTTTGAAACTGATTATCACTTGAACGGTGGTAGTTCAAGTAGTATTTGGGAAAGATATAAGTATATTGGGGTATCTTGTAACTTCGTCTTTTAAACTTATATCTAATTAATAATTGTCTTATGAATGACAAAGATTTTCAGAAAAACATTGAGACAAGGTTAGATATATGAGATCACCTTGCAACGATATTTTTTTTATACAGTTATACACTGGGACTTTGTGTATATTATGCATGGAAGAGGACTTCCAATATTTTGTAAAGTATATATGTATATATATATACTGAATATTTTGTGACTTCATCGCATTAAGATATCAACTTTGTTCATTTCTTTTGACCAAGACTTTCATGAGTATTATGAGTAGGCTCATATATTGTTAATCATTATACATATTATTTTGGTGGGCTTGCTGCTCACCCTTGCTTTCTTCTTTCATCACACAACATCAGATAGATAAGATGAACAGGACCAAGCTCCCGATTCGCAAGCGATTAGGAGACGTTCCGCAGTTTTCTAGAAGCGTTGATGCCGCCATAGCTGAGGTAGGAGCTACCAATAGGCTAGGCTTTCAACTTTTGATGTACCAGATTTATGTATAATTATGAATTGTAATAATGGTAAAGAAATATAATTTATTCAGAAACCTTTTTAGGGTGTATTGACATATAATTGTGGAATAAAACGACTTGTGATTATTTGTGGATATTCATCTCTGAGACTATAACTTGTGGTGTGTGTGTTTATTGTGGGGTCACAGTACAGAGTAGTTGATTGTGTATTAAGATTGGGTGTTATTAAGGGAAATGGATCTCGTGACAACCCGGATCCCCGACCCCGGATCTGGGGGTGTTACAGAAGTGGTATCAGAGCTAAGCGTTATAAACCTCAGAGATGATGTGACGTTAAGATAATAAGTTCACTAAGATAATAAGAACTCTTGCCAAGTTCATAGTCGGACTACCTAACGTAGTACTGACAGTTAAAACCCTTATGGGAACCCTTATAAATATCGTGATAGAAGCGTAGTTCATTATCGTATATGGTAGCGGGACTCCGTACCCTGAGGTTGAGGAGCAACAACGCGATGATGTTTTATTACTTATTGGAGATCAGATTATGGATCCGATAGAGCGTCCTAACGTGGGATCGGATGATGTTCATATTGAGGATGTAGCGGTTAAGGATGTTGTCCTAGAAGGGATTTTTGCTAAGGAGGATCCCGTGGGGGATCCTGAAAAGAATGAATAAAGGACCACTGAGGAATTGATGACTATGGTTAGGGCAACTACCAGAGGTAGGATTGGCCGGTCACTACCGGAGGTTCGTTCAAGTTTGTAAAGATAGTAGCCCCTTTGAAGCGGCTTACTCGTAAGACTAAGAAGTTTGAATGGATAGAGAAATACGAGAAAAGATTTTAACAACTAAAGCAAAGGTTGGTGGAGACCCATATGTTGGCGTTGCCGGATGAAAAAGGAGATTTTGTGAATTGTAGTGACGCTTCGCATAAGGAATTAGGGTGCTTCTTATACAGCACAGCAAGGTAATCGCGTACGCGTCAAGATAATTAAGGGAATATAAAATTTGATATCCCCACCTATGAGCTTGGGCTCATGGCAATAGTTTTGCCCTAAAGATTGGAGGCACTACTTGTATGGAGGGAAGTGCGAGAATTACCTAAGCCATAAGTGCTCTAGTACATATTCACGCAGAAAAGAGCTCAACATACGCCAGAGGAGGCGGTTAGAGCTAATCAAGAATTATGATTGGGAGATTCTTTATCATTCGGGGAAAGCCAATGTGGTGGCTGATGCCCTTAGTAAAAAGGAGAGACTCAAGATGATAATGTCTTTGGGGATAAGAGATTTTGAGAAAATGGAAATAGTAGTGAAGGTAACCGGAGCCGGTACCGAAAAGCTGTTTGAGATTGCAATACAGTCCGAATTATCGGAAAAGAACATATTATGCGAGAAAAAGTGAAGAATGAAGGCAGAGAGCCAACAAATAGATATGAGATTAATACCGAGAAAAATGATAAGGGAATAATGAGGTATTCCTATAGAATTTGGGTTCCAAATGTTCAAGAGCTTAAAGATGAGATCTTAGATGAAAGTCATAGTTCAAGGAATAAGATTAAGGGCAAACCCTGAATGTGATAGTCAGGGAGGACGCCATCAAGATAGAAGGAACCCATAACATAATGAAGTGGAAAATGAGGATTTTAACATATAAGATAACCCCAAGTATGGGAGAAGGATGAAACATTTCATACTAAGGAAACAGAAAGTCGAGTAAGGAAAGGAGACCCGAGACAGTACTCCTATACGGCAATTCATGGACCTGTCTAAAAAGAACTTAGACTATTATCCCCAACCACCACCTTGAGGAAACAATGCGGTAGGAAATTCTTTCATGACCTTTAAGTTGCTAAGCCCTTAGAGTTCCAAGGAACAAGCTGACCCAGTCGAGGCAAGAGCCTGACTAAAGGAAATATAGAAATCATTTGAAATTCTAAATGATTGACGAATCACAAAAGACTATTTTTGTCACTTACCCTCCTAAGAGAGAGACCACCCGCTGGTGAAAGACCAAGAAAGGCACGGAGCCAGAGGATAGAATAAACTGATTTAAGTTCAGTCAATTGTTTTCAGGAAAGTAATTCCCAAAGATAAGGAGATAGTGTAAAAGCTTTAGAGCCAGAACAAAGGCAGACGAGTATGATGAATTATGAATCTAAGTTGTAAAAGTTGTCAAGATTCGTTCTGAGGACACGAATCCAGAATGACGGGATGTATGAAATCAATGCTTATGTTGTGTTGGTTCATGAAATAATGATAAGAGAAAGGAAAAATAAAAAGGAACTGAAGTGGAAAGGGATATAAAGGCAATAGAGTTTGAGGTATGATAAGGGAGTCGGGTATGAGGAAACCCTAAAGACTCGTAGCAATAGAAATAGGAAAGTATGTAATCATTGGTATGAGGGTGATTCACCATGAGTTAAAGTTGATGGTTGAAGGCATACGAGTTATGTACATTTATCCCCTATAAGTTGGGAGGATTCAAGGAAACCTCTAAATAGTTAGAAGGATAAATAATAAGACGCGGATAGACTAAGGAGACAAGAAAGTAAGAAAGTAGGAAAATTGGATGAAGGAAGTGACCTTCAATAATGTGAAATGTAAGACCGGTGGCTCGATACTCAGAAAGGGAGATGCCAGGTATGAGAGGTATCCCAACATTGAGATGACTGTTGAGATAAACAACAAAAGTAAATAAGGAATTATTAAGAAGAAGTTCACGTTGAACATGACCAATATCTTCCAGAACATCCATGTTATCATTACCAAATCAGGAAAGAAAAGCGGATGACCATTGTTATCTTTTGGAGGCCATATGGATTGACCTCAATTTGAATAAGGATGCTATTATGAAGTTAGGTATAGACTATCGAGGTGGGAATGATGAATAAGATAATCTATCAAGGATATATGACTTGATTTATCCATGGAAGGATGCAGGTACCTTTTAAAGGTGGAATTAAGGATAGAACATCGGTAACTTAAAATGAATCCTCGGGGAATGCATAAAAGTTGGAATTTCACCCTTAATAGGGATAGTGTGAGTTTTGACAGTATGAATTGGAAATGATTAAGGTAATAACAACCTTTAAGAATCAGTGGAGAAATTTTTCAGAAGTATATAGACAATGATTCTGGTATTAATAAATGGTATCTTGATATGCCCTGTATCTAGGGAATACAGGAGGAACGATTGAAGGATAACCTTAGAGGTTTTACAAGGAGAAAGGTAATATTCAAAATTCTCAAGAATAGAAATGTTGATAAAGGAAATATGACGTAATTATAATGTTGCCAAGTGGGGCACGTGTTAAACCACGAGAAAGTATGGATCGAACCAGTAATGGTCGAAATTGTTCAGGGTAATTAGGACTTAAGATAAAAGATGTTCTAAGTATGATTGAGAGTCAGACTTGACAGTGATTAGCCTCTAAAGACTGAGGCAATAACTTATGGAAAAATGGTGATATTTTTTTATTTACTCATCAGATATTAAAGAAAAGCATTTTCACATAAGCTGTGATTGAAATAAGGTAGAAAATTTATTTGGAGGTGGTTAAAATGACATTGACTGTAAGGAAATTTTACTATGAGGAAAGGCCAAAGAGGTGGCCGACACTTTAAAGGTAAGTGGATAATTATAGGCGCGTGTGCCAAAAGAATATAGTGATGATGGTTAAAACTGTGAAGGTTGTATTATGGTTTGGAAGATTGACATTCCTTCTGATGACTGTGCAATACCCAACCGTAATAGTAGTTGGTAAAGGTATAATTCGTGTAATCGCCATGAATGGGCTATCTATCTTAGAAGGTCCTATCTTGAGATAAACCAGGACCATGTTTCAAAAAGGACTAGACGAACCTTTGAGTAAATCTTCTATTTAAGGAATATGATTTAGAATGGTATTAACCTGCTATCGTTGCTTTGATTGAAACTCTTCTGCAATTTTATCTGCTTCATGTCATGTATGTATGTCAGGATCAGGAGTGTTCTTCATGAATCAGGAATGGTGATTATGTTACCTCCTTAGAATGATTTGATACGACATGTATGGACTCCGTATGGTTAGATATTAAGATTTTATGGAAAAGTGAATGACGACAGTAGGTCAGTGGTAGACCATAGTAAGGCAGCAATGATTCTACGAGTAGTGAGCTGATTACAACCATGAGAGTTGTATTGGAATGGGTGTTGAGATTGAGTACCACTAATCGGGTCGTGGTAGTGTATAAGTTATCATTGATAGACTAATTAAGTAGAGTATCTACCTATTGTAGATTTATTCTACTTATCAATAGAGAGTCGTATTACTATACGAGGAAGGTTGCAGTGCAAGCATAGAATTTTAGTAACGGTGATGTCTGGAATGAAAACCCAGATTCGATTTTCGATGTCGAGGGAGTTTCAAAGGTGATTGTGTATAAGCTCAAGGAAGAGCATGGGTCCATAGAATGATGGACGGAATAGCAAAAAAAATATTTAAGCATGCAAAATGCGATGCGATAATACTTGATGTTGATATAAATACATATGTTTTGTTCTCCTATGACAAACCTCTATAGTTCAGAGGTAGGTTCCAAGCCAGATATTTTGTGGCAGTATATTTTTTTTTCATATATACAATTCTCTTCAATTCGTTCTTTTCTCTTCTTTTCATTTCATGTAAGCTGAGAAGAACAACCCTTCCAGAAGGGGAGGTATTGCCGAATGACTATCTATCCGTGTGATAGAAGCCTAGTAGGATACCATCTATTGTTTAATTGCTTGTCAAGTACTAAAGGCTGGCCACCTTCTGTACTAACTATGCGATATAACAAGTGTTCATGATCATAGTGATCTCTCAACAAATTCCTTTACTTCTATATGATTGATCAAACTTTGGGAAATAGAAACAGCTGAAAAAGGAGTAATAAAGTTGTGGTAGTATTCAGAATGGAAACACATTCGTGATACTAAGGTTGACGTGGTTATTAAAAGGTTATAGAACGCTAACGAGCAAAAGTATAACTAGTATAATATTAGGAACGGAAGGTAGTAGCGACTACGAACTGGAAAAGGATGGGTAGTGAGAAGCAAAAGCTCTAATGTTAAAAGCTATAATGAGAGTCTATGCAATAGACTTGAAAGAAATTGGAATGATCACTTAACACGGGTTGAGTTTTCTTATGACAATAGATCATATGTCATTATCGAGATGTCGCCTTATGAGATCCTTGAGGGAAGACAATGTCGATCTCCCTTATGATTAGGATGAAGTTGTAGAGCCCAAGATGCTCGGACCCGCAGTAGTCCAAAGGACCAAGGATATAATAGATCTAATTAGAGGACGGCTGGTAGTAGCCCAAGATGGACATAAAAAGTATGTTGACTTGACATGAAAGGACAAAGAATAGGAAGTAGGGGACCTAGTGTTGTTAAAGGTATCCCCTTGGAAACCCTTGGAAAGGATTGATGAGATTCGGAAAGAAAGGAAAGTTAAGTCCATAATTTGTCGGACCCTTGGATATATTAAGAAGTATTGGGAAGTTAGCATATGAGCTAGCCTTACCCCAGAACATGTAGCAAGTCATAACGTGTTTCACGTATCAATGTTAAGGAAGTGTAATTCGGATGACAGATAAATAGGGGCATATGAGCGCATATACATGCAACCAGACGTAACCTATATGGAGCAACCATGAAGGGTTATAGATTGAAAAAGGAACAAGTGCTTAGGAGAAGGGTTATCAAACTATTCAGAGTTTGATGGAAGAACCACAATGTGGGAAAATTTACTTGAGAGTTAGAAAGTGTAATGCTAAGAAAGTATCCCTATTTCATTTTCTATCTGATTCCGGGACGGAATCCTTTTAAGGAGGGGAGACTGTAATAACCCCAATTTTTGGGAAATTTTGAAACCCTTATGAATAGCGTTTTTGCTGAATGAGAAAACTTTTCATGCCACACTATGTAGGGGTTCTGATATGGATATTCTGAGATCTTATTAGTACTTTATATGGGATATAAGTGTATGTAAAGATCGTCAGAATCCAAATCCGAACACTTTGATTTTTCCCGAAAATCCAATAGATACGGAAAGAATTGAGTATAAGGTAGCAGGATAAAAAGGATTTAAATTAAAGGATTATAATAGAGGATCATAAAAAGGAATATAATGTATTGAGAAAGGTTAAGGGAACCTAAGTAATAAGATCCCGGGTATGATCCTTCAAACGATAAACGAAAACGAAAGTTAAGCGAACCGTATAACAGATCAGCGGTCATTAGGCAAACAATTAGGAAGTTAATCAAACGGATTAGAGAGAGTGATGTCACCCAACCAATGAGAAGAGGACAAGGAGGGAAAGATGACATCACCACATGACATGGGCATTACATGGGAAGGAAGGAGATGTGGTGGCTTTCTAACCACACAAAATCAAGGGCAACAAGGTAATTAACTAAATCAAACAACAAAAATCAACCAACCAAAAGCAAAACAAGGCAAAACACAAAAATCTCTCTTCTTCTTCTTCATGCTCTCGGCTTCTTTTCTTAGAAATTGAAGATCCAAGCTCCACCACTTACTATTTAGCAAGGTAATTATCTAAGCTTCCCCATGGATAGTTACATACTTCCTATAAGTTTAAGCTTCTAATTCCAAGCCAATCTTTTTCTATAAATCATGGAAGAAGATGGTGAATAGTGTTTTTCAAGAAATAAAAATTGTGTTCTTGAAGTTTTGTTTAGATTAAGCTTGGATAAGGACTTTAAGGGTGATTCCAAGCCATTCTCTTGATTCTCCACTCTTCAAGGAAGGTATATCATCTCCAAACCCTAGATTCCTATGTATTATAAGATGATTTTGATTAGTAGGGTGATATTGTAGCTTGATGTTTGTGAGTTAGAGTTTGGGATTGAAATGGTATTGAATCGGATTGGTAAATCTTGTTGTTTTGGTTAAAAGAATGGCCGCTCTGGCTCACATTCACACTTATGAGTCATCTAAATCCAGCACTCCTCCCTGGTAGGGACATTGCTCCCCATTTAAACGTATTTAGGAAGTTATATTCTGCGGAACCTCCGCCCACACTCATGATCTTTCTTTTTATCCCTCCCTTATCTCTTTCCTTCTGTATTTGTTCACATTCTGCCTCTGTAATTGTTGCCTTTTGCACCAGAGTAGCATAGTCCGTAAGCTCCAAGATTGCCACCCTATTCTGAATCCACTATTTCAGTCCCTGTTGAAACCTTCTAGCTTTATTTTCCTCGGTGTTCACAAACTTCGGCACAAACCTTGATAACTCTGTAAACTTAGCCTCATAGTATTCTACTGATAAGTTATTTTGTTTTAGCTTCGGAAACTTGAGCTCCATCTGATTCTCCAAAAACCTTGGGAAATATTTTCCCAAAAACAATTGACTGAACCTCTCCCAGGTTATGATGACATCGGTCTCCATATTTTTCTTGGCCTCCCACCAATAGTTGGCCACTTCTTTTAGAAGGTAAGTAGCAAATTATTGTCTTTTGTGCTTCATCAGTACTCAGAATATCGAAGGATTTTCTCCATTTCCTTCAGCCATGCTTTTGCCTCAACTGGGTCAGCTGACCTATGGAACTCGGGGGGCTTAAATGACTAGAAATCCCTAAATGAGTTTGCCACATCATTATTGTTTCCTTGAGGTAGTGGGTTCGGGTGATGTTCCACTTTTTTCCTAAGCCGGTGCATAAACTGCCCCTTATCCATCTAGTCGGAAAAAAAGGATAATTATATACAAGTGAACTATCCTAGAAAATCGGCACTCTACTATGGCCATCTACAACTAGAAGACTAGACTACTACATCACCAATCCTGAATCAGACACGATAGCGAGTCGGCTCCCACACACTCTCCATCGTATGCCGGACGATGTACTCAGTCTACCTCCAAGACACCCTTTCACGCCTATCTCCATGAAGTTCTCGGATCCTCACGCGAGCCATAAGCTTAATCTTGGTCAACTCACTCCTCGTAGATCGAGGGATGACAACTCTCATCTCAAAAACAAGTGTATGCCTACTAGCTCTCTCCGCCTCCAACTTTCTCCTGGCCTCATCTAACCTGGCCTCATCAGTGGCCAATCGTGAACTTAGCATGTCCACTATAAAGCCATGAACAAACGCAGACTCTCTATGAACACGATCGGGGGAGGGGGTATCTGGCTTTACTGGGGGTGCATCCTCAGTCTGCAGGGGCTTGGGAGTAAGAGTCTCTGAGCCATCATCATAAGGGCCCATGGGTAGTGGTGGAGGGGTAGGGGCTCTGACCACAGGGAGTGGGGGCAGATGGGTACCAGTGTACTTCACAATAACATCAACCGGATCCTCATCAGAGGACTCAACATCCTCAATTACTGAAACCTCCTCCGGGTCCTCATCATCAAAAATCTCAAAAATAATTATCTCTGTCTCCTCTGAGGGGTCCTCCTCGTCATCCACATCAGTAAGTGGCTCAGTGTCCTCAATAGGATCCTCCTCATCTGTCTCCTCATAAAAAAGTGGCTCAGTATCCTCCGAGGGGTCCTCCTTCTTAACAACATCCTAATCAGGCTCAACCTGATCCTCAGCATGTAGCAACGCCACATCGTGCTCCTGCTCATACATATCTAGATCCTCGACCTCATGCTCTTACACATTAAGCGAGCTAAGTTACTATCATGATACTTTTAAGAATTCCTATAAGGGTTTTAACTGTCAACGCTACTTTAAGTAGCCCGGCTATGAACTTGGCAAGAGTTCTTATTATCTTTGTGAAATTATTATTATATCGTCGCATCATCTCCAAGGTTTATAACGCAAGGCTCTGATACAATTTTTGTAACACCCCCAAATCCGGGGTCGGGGATTCGGGTTATCACGGTCTTTATTTTCATTCATAACACTTTACTTTAATTAAATAAACAACCACATACTGTGACCCCACAATAATACTCACTCCACAACACATTATAGTCTCAGAGATGAAATAAGTTACAATCGTTGGAATCCATAAGTTAAAAGTTATTACGAACCCAAAATGATTACTTAATAAGTTTACAGTTCTTTGCACCATTATCCAACAAAATTCATAATTATACATAAATGGATTCCCAAAAGCTGAACGCCTAAACTACAGATAGATCTACCTCTGCAGCAATGGCAGCTAAGATATCAGCGGGTAGACGCGGGATGCTTCCCATGCTCTTGCGGTGGGTCTGCTTGAGTCTAGCCATCTTACCTAGCTGTTGTTGTGTAATGAATGAATAAAGAAAGAGTGAGCGATACAACTCACAAAATAACATATATATTATGATTAACGACGCAATATATTTTAATTGATATCTTATTGAAAGTCTTTATTATACATAAAGTAACATTTAATAGATATAAGTTTTATAAGGTGAAGTTACGAGATACTTCAATATAATCATATATCTTATCCACAAACTCTTTGAAACTACTGTTGTTCAAAGTATCAAAAGTTTTTGAAAGTTTATCGTATAGATGAAGTTACGAGATACTTCATTTGATGAAAATCTCATTTTGAAAGTTGGACCCTGTCAACACTCATCAGTCACCCAGTCGTAGCCTTTATATCGAAGTGCTCTGGGTAGTTTTTAGGGGTTTGCATTCAGTTCGGTTAACCGAAAACCGAACCGAATAACCGAAATTATTTCAGTTCGGTTAACCAAATTATAAAATTCGGTTCAGTTTTCGGTAATAGAATTCCTGAAATTTGGTTTTTCAGTTTTCGGTTTTTAACCGTGGTTAATCGGAAACCCGAATAAATAACCGAAGTTTATGTATACTGTACAAAATATTAATGGTTTAATACTTTAAGTCTTTAATATACAATTAATCAATTATTACATACAAGATAGTGAGATACATACATCTCACATCTCCCAAGTTCACTCTCGTAGTCGTAGTCTCAGGCTCTCAGCAACAAATTTCAAATCTAGTTTATCGATTCAATTCAAAAACAAATAATCTTCGATTTCAAATCTTCAACTGTAACTCTGCAAGTACATACATCGATTCATTCAATTTTTTCGAGGTAATTAATTCGATTCAACTCTGCAATTGTAAATTGATAATCTTTTGTGATGTTTTTAATTGACAACGATGATAGATTGATAGTAATTTAGTGTTAATTACTCAATTTGATTTTCAATTGGTGAATTTGTGAATTGTGAATTTGAGTTTTTTGAGTATGTTTATGAATTATATATGTATTAATATATTTTATATATGTATGGAAAAATGAACATATTTGTTTAAATGGCTGGATTTTATATATGTTTGAGTGTTTAAATTGTTGATTTGTTGATGTAGTAGTTTCTTTTATATGCGTTGATTCATATTAATAATCATAACATTATTTTGGGCATTTTATCAGTATTCTCGTATTAGTAGTATCAGTAGTTGATACTTTTTTGTACCTAATTGATATCCTTTCCCCTACATGAATCGTGTATTGTCACCTACTTGTCTTGTTTGTTTACTCACTGCCTCACTGTCACTGACTCACTGGACTGCCCATTTTTGTTATAGTCTTAAATCTTAATTTCTTATGTTTGTTTCATTTTGTCTTGTTTTTTAGATGGAAGGTGAGCGTGATTACCAAGAAGAACTTGAAACTCCAAGAGAAACTATAGCTTCGAATCCTCGAAAGAGAAAGCCAATGGAATCTAGAAGCAATGTATGGGAGCATTATCACAAAATTGGAGATGAAAAAGGGAACCTTATTAAAGGTAAGTGTAAGTATTGTTATAAGGAATTAAGTGCAAATACTTCAAAGAACGGTACTAGTAGTTTGCATAATCATTTGAAATCTTGCAAGTTATACAATGTTGAAGGTCGTCAAACAAAATTAGATTTTCAAGGTAATAAAGATAATGGGAACACATCATTGACTAGTTGGACTTTTGCCAAGAATTTTGCTAGAGAAAAGTATATTAAGATGATTATTGTAGATGAATTACCATTCAAGTTTGGGGAGGGTGCGGGATTTAGAGAGTTTATGGCACCGTGCAACCAATGTTTCAAATTCCATCTAGATGGACGGTTGCACGTGATTTTTATGGAATGTATGCTCTTAAAAAAATGATTTAAAAGGCTCATTACGTGATCCAACACAATATCTTTGCCTAACTACGGACACATGGACTTATAATCAAAGAATTAAATATATGTGTTTGACCGCACATTTTATTGATAAAGATTGGAAGTTGCATAAAAGAATCCTAAACTTTTGTCCAATCCATAGTCATAAAGGTAAGTCAATTGCAATGGCAATCGAGGAGTGCTTGGTAGAGTGGGGAATTACTAGAGTGTTAACTATCACGGTAGATAATGCTACTTCAAATGATGTTGCATTGTAAAAATTAAAAGATAGAACTGGGAATTGGGAAATTAGTATCTTGAATGGTGAAAATTTGCACTTGAGGTGTGTTGCTCATATTCTAAATCTAATTGTTAAAGATGGATTGGGTGTATTTGACAAATCTATTAGTAGGGTGAGAAATGTCGTTAAGTATGTGAGACTATCACCCGCTAGAGAGTTTATGTTTATGGAATGTGCAAAATTTGAGAGAATTGAGACTAAAAAAGCTTTAATTCTTGATGTCGATACTAGATGGAATTCTACATATGAAATGCTAGATGTGGCAAAGAAGTATGAGAGGGCATTTAGTAGGTATGATACACAAGATCCTAGGTATAAAAAGAATCTCAGATTGGACAATGTTGATGGTAGGCCTACATGTGAAGATTGGAATACCGTGAGGAAATTTTCAAAGTTCTTGAAATTTTTTTATGATCTAACTGTGAAGATTTCGGGAACTTCTTATGTTACTTCCAATGTTTTTTTGTATGAGATATATGTTGTTCATGATATCTTGAATGAATGGACATATGGATCTAATAAGCAAATGTATGTCATTGGAAAGGAAATGTTGGGTAAGTTTAAAAGTATTGGGGAGATACATCCGAAATGAACAATCTTTTATTTATTGCGGTGGTACTAGATCCAAGGCACAAGTTACAATTTGTGGTGTATATGTTGAAGCACATGTATGGAGAAGAGGTGGGGGTCGATGGGAAAGTCATTTGAAGGGACATTGAACAAAATGTTTAATGAATACAAATCTAAAATGGCAATGGAAAAAAAAAGAGATGAAGGTAGAGATAAAAGAGGGGAAGAAAATGTTAGCCAAGTGCATCCATCTCAATTGTTGAGGATGCAATTTGAGAAAGATATTAGATTGATTTCAAGTGATGGTAGTGCATCGGATTTGGAGGAATATTTGAGTGAAAAACCAAAAACATATAGTTGTTCGGATGGGTTTGATATATTAGAGTGGTGGAAGAATAATTCAATGAGATTTCCCGTTTTATCTCAAATGGCTCGAGATATTTTAGCTTTTCCAATATCCACGGTAGCTTCGAAATCGGCTTTTATCACGGGTGTTAGAGTTCTCAATGATTTTAGGAGTTTCCTAACACCTAAAATGGTTGAAGCACTTATTTGTGCTCAATATTGGATGAGAAAGACCGTAAAAGCTATTAGTGTTAAAAAGGACCCTGAAGAAATGAGACAACTTGACGAAGGTATGAAAGATTTATTTGATTTTTAGTTTACTAAAGTAGAAATGCATTTTGCACAAATTACTTATGAATAATATTGTATACAATATGTTATGTAGCACTTGAGAAGATGAAGGTTGATGCAAGTTCCACAGCAGCATCAACCACTGGAACTGCAAACAGTCAGACTGATCTACATGAACAGTAAGTTTAAACTGATGTCAATAAGCTAAACAGGATCCTTAATGTGAAATTTGACCAGCCTGATGACCCTGAATCCTGATCTTTGTTTTATGCACAAACATGCCATCAGCTACCAGCACCAGAATCAGGAGTCAGGAGGTGGCCTGTAAAAAAATGTTGGTTTTTAAGGTAACGATTCTTACAAACTCTTATATTTGTTGTTCTGTGTCTAGTTTAAAATCATTCCTCTCTGTCGGGTAGACATTCTATTTTTCCATGTCATTTTCTAATTTTTATGTAATAAACTAAATATAGTTAGCTTATAATGCAACCTTTTAGCTTTTAGTAAGATTAGTTTGTCCATATGATCCAACTTGTTAGTCCCTAACAATACAACAAGAATTACAGAAGGGGGGTTGAATGTAATTCTGGCTACTTTTTGAGATTAATGAAAAATGGTTCTATCTTAATAATATAAAAGTGTTTGATTTGCAAAGTGTGGAATAAAGAGTTAGATAAAACAAAACACAAGTAATAAAAACACAAGTCTTTAAAACTTTCTGGTGGATTTGAATGTATCCACCAGATATATATATATATATATCAAGAGAACCCTGTGAAGCTTGAATAGCTCACAGCTGCTTACAAATATGAACAACTAAACGTAAAGAGAAATGCTACAGGATTCAGCTTACAATTGTTTCTCTGAGAATGTATTTGCTTAGTCTTATTATTGTTCTACTTGCTACTCTTGGTTTATATATCACCAAGATTACATAGTAATAAGACAAGATAATAAAACAAAATCTATCAAGTCTAATACCATGCTGCTTCACTACTCTATTCCAGCATCTTTGAATATCTTCATAATAGCATGGAAATGGTAATGCTTCTTTGTTCTCAAAAAATCTAGCTGAATAGGCTGCCACATTCCTTTTGTAAACACTCGACGCATGTGACTGTGTTGTCACTGTCAACAGATGTTTGAATTAATAATCCGTCGGGTACATGATTATCATCCGTCGGGTTGCCTTGTTGATCATCCGTCGGGTAGCTTTGTTGATCATCCGTCGGGTAGCTATTTGATACTTGACTTCATTTCATTTATGCATAATTACAAGACATCTTATATTTACAATTAATCAACCTATTCTGCATATCTAATTAAAGTCAATATGACTTTTATGCTACTACAGAATCTATACAAAGGTGTTTGCAGAAATGTGCTACATGACTTATTGTTACATAAGCTACTCACTCGATGGATGTCAAATCATCATCTGTCGGGACTATATTGAGTCATCCGTCGGGACTATATCTGATCATCCTTCGAGTGCTACATTTTTCACTAAGTTGAATATACTAAGGTGTTTTGTTAATGTAATCATCAAGTTCACAACATATTCCCAACAATCTCCCGCAATTTATGTCTACTAGAATTGTAGCCATAAATTAAGAGAAACTTGATGATAACAAAATACTCTAAAAATACAGATTTAAAAAGTAGTAGATAAAACTAAAAAGTGTTGCAACATTTACTAAAAAATTTACTAGACAAAGTTTACAAAGATTTGCTCACAATTATTTTCAAGGTGCTCCTCTAGTCTGAGCAGATTGATCTATTTCCTTGATTGTCTGGATTTCTTCCCAAGCCTCCTGTTGTTTTCTTCTATCTGATTTTGGAGCTGTCTGTGGAATTCAAGTTCATCAGATTCTGAAAGATCTAGCATTCCTTGTATTTCTTGAAGAGTCTCATTGCTAGAGATGCTCAACTGGTCCTCTAATCTGAAGAATCTTTTAACTCCCTTATCATCCATGAATTCCATCAGCCAGTAAGGCCTTAGATGCACTCTACTCCCTATATAAGGAATAGTTAAAGTCTTTGGGAGTGCACTTTTGGCTCTAATACTCCTCAGTTCTTCAATCTTCTTTAAAATTAATCTTCTAGCTGTCACATTAAATCCAAAGTTATTTTTGAAGGATGAATAAACTTTTATCAGTACAGATTGGCTCTCTTGAAGAATTCTGTAAAGTGGACATTATATCTTTTTTCCTCCCCTGTACTTGAATACTATCCTTTCAGGTAAATTCCTGTAAGCATCAATCCCTCTTACTTCTTCCAGTTCATCTAGATAGACATTTAGATCAGAGAATTTCTTGATGTCACAGATGTACATGATATCTCCCTTGTTGACTTTGATTTGAGCTTTGGTTAGGGACTTGGATCTGAGAGTTGAGGGCTTCACTTTCTTGACTGCTCTGGTCTTTGTCTTCTTTGGCTTCATGAAATGAGGTAGATTGAGTTCAGGAATTGGTAGACTATCCCGGTCTATTGGCTCATCCTTTGGAATGATAGGTTCACCATGGAAATTCTTGGATGGATCTATCTTGAATTCTTCATGTGCCACAGAGGGCATGGATGTTTGAGTTGTTGTAGAAGTAGACTTTTTCGGAAACTGATCTTCCAATCCTTCTTCATCAAAGTTCACTTTTCTCTTGGAGTGAAGTTTGTATCTAAACCTTCTTTTATGCTATGATTTTTCTTGCATTTTCAGATCCAGTGGTTTCAGATGGTTGTTCAGGAATTTGTTGTGTGGGTTTCACAGCTTGCAACTTGGCCAAGATAGCAGCTTGCTCCTTCTTTTGTTTGAGCTTTTTAGCATCTAGAGCAGCTTGCTTCTTTTCTTGCTTCAATCTTGCCTTTTCTTCCCTTTGTGCTTCAACAAATTAAGGGTGTCCAACCACCACACGAATTTCCTTACCCTTTCTGAAAACCTTGGCAATTCTCCTTTTCAATTCTGAATTAGCTGGATCCTTGTAGAATGCAATAGACCTTGATAACAGTTTCTTCTCATCAGGCTTTGGTGTCTCATACACTGTGTCCAAAGGGTTCTTTATTGAAGATTTTAGGTATTTCACCTTTAGCTTCATGATTAGATCTGTCTTTGGAGACTTGATGCAAGATGTCTGGCCTCTTTCCAGATAGTTTATGCTCATATCATTCACAGAAATTTGCCTGACTTGAGAGTGATGAATAGCTGATTATTCTGGCTTCTTTGCTAGACCAAATTTCTTTTGAATATCCTCATCAATTTTCTCCCAGTTTATTGGACTAAAATGCTTCTTCTCAGCTGCTCTCAAAGTGGTTGCTGCTTCATTTATCAGATCAATGCTATCTTTGGTTGGCGGCTTTGTGAAAGCAATTGTTGGCACAATTGCTTTACTCACTTGAATGTTAAGCACCTTTTACTCCCCCTCACTTCTAGAACTCTCTTTCTCCCCCTTTTTGTTATCATCAAGCTGAGTAGAGGAGGAGGTCTGTGCAGCCACCAGTTTCTGAAGCAAGTCTGTTTGTTGTGCTTGGTGTAGATGGATTGCTGTAAGAGAAGCTTACATAGCAACCATTCTTTTGTCCAAGGAATCCACCTTGGTTGCAAGTTCAGAGTTTTTCCTGAGCTGTCTTTTGATGTCTATCATTGTTGTCTCTGGAAGTCTAGCTTCCAACTTGTTAGACATGTCTTTCTTAAGTTGATCAACTTCATTTTTGATGAGTGAGACATTTTGACTTTGTTGGTAGCCTGATATTTGCTGTAGTTGGAGAGATGCAAGATGTGCTTGCAGAAGCTTCTTGGTGCAAGCATTTGTGGTTGATTGAAGTGCAGACTGTGTTTGGCTGATAAGTTGGATGAGAGTGGTCTTGAAATAGTGTTCATCACACTGCTTTGAAAATGCCCAAGATGGCATGCCTGATCTTGAACTAGGGCCTAATTCTCCCCCTATGTCCAATGGCTCTTCTTCACTATCTCCACCCTCACCTCCAAAGAATTCTTCTGAGCCACCAGTCTCACAATCAACATCACCAGCTGTTGAAGGCAAAGCTGTGATGGCATCCTTAGCTCTTTGCATGGACTGTGTGGTGTGCACCAAGTTTAGCATCCCTTTCTGCATTGTCATTGCCCTGTCCAGCTAGAAGTTGATATGCTAGAACAGGGTGAGTAAATGCCTCACATCCAAGGAGGTGGAATCTATAACAGCTTGACTTTGCTGAAATAGTTCCTCCATGTTAGCATCCTGGACATTCATTAACTCACTTGCAATGACACCCACCCTTATATCTCCTGTACCTGCATTTCTCTCATTATCTCTCTTTTCTTACATCAAGGTCTCACCTTGGCTCCCCACCCTCACCCTCACCATCTAAGGTGGAACTCCTCACACTCACTTTTGCCAGTCCTGAAGAAATGGACTGCATTGGATCACTCTTATTCTCTCCTTTTTCCTGGGAGCAACCCAGACTCTCACTCATGTCACTACCTTCCCTCAATCCTAAGAGTAATTGCACAATTACTAAGTCATCTGCACTTGTGACTATAGTTGAACTTTGGAGTTGTGCAGAGACACCCGACGGATGAGAAATATCCATCGGTTTAGTAATTTGACTATCTGACGGATGACTGCTGTTAGGCACATCCGTTGGGATACAATCACTACTCAACGGATGAACAATATCCATCGAGTGAGTAGAAATGAATGAGTTTGGAGTGGAAACTATTATGGACTCTGTGCATATTGATGAAAATGTTGGCACAGATGTCTCAACTATAACGACTCGTATATTTTATTATTTAAATGTGTAATTGTTAAATAATTAATAAATAAAATATGTGTATGGTAGTGTCAGCAGTGTATTGTGTGTTACTATTTTTACGTGTGACTATGGATGTATAGGGATTATTTGTGTAATAATATTGAGTGGTACTGTTTTGTTCCACTTTAAAAAGTGGATTTAATTACAGATTTATTTTCATAAATATTTGGATGATCTCTAAAATTGGTTTTATAATTTTATAATTACAATAATTATTTTGGGACTTTCTAAAATTGAGAAATCAATATTTCATTAATTATTTATTTTTAAATGATTTTATGAGTGTGTTTAATGGTAAAATCCATATTTAATTATGGAAATCTTCAAAAAATAATGAAAATTATATTTTATTAAGTTCGTATTATTCTGAGAATTTTAAAATTATTTTAGGAATTTTCGGGATTAATTGCACCCGCGCGTTGATTCGTTTAATCGATAAAAGCGGGTATAAGTTGCGTTTCAGAAATTATTGTAAAATTACGAAAGTTATATTTTTATAAACTTCAGGATATTTCTAACATTTTAAAATTCCTTTCGTGATTTTATGAAATTATTTTAGGAGTAGCTCAGTTTATTAATTGTAGAATTTGGGTATAAACTGCGCTTCAAAATTTATTTTAAAATAACGAAATTTATATTTTTATTTATTTCGGGATATTTATAATATTTTAAGACTAATTTGGCAGCTTCCTGAAATTGTTTTAAGCACGACTTGATTCGTTAATATCGAGTTTTGTGTTAAACCGGGCTGCCAGAAGATTATACTTATCCTTTCTTTTTTTTGCTACGTGTCAAAATTTTATGCTATAGCATCCACGTGTTAGCTGCTGGGTTTTCAGTTGGAAAAAGAAAATAAAATCAATAAATAAATACGAGTATAAATATAAGATGTAATAATAATAGTTAGTTGGTTAAATCGGTGGTTGAGAAATTGTGAAATGTAGATTGCGTGATTGGTTTGGACTGAATTGATTGGTTGTGATTTGACGTCGAGTTGTTCGACGGGTAGGCCGATAAACAGAGGAGGTGCTGCCCGAATATTTGGAAATTAAAATTCGAAAATTCGGGACATACCCTGTAATTGTCGGAACGTCGAACGAGTATAAATAAGTATATACATATGTTCTGTGCGGAACGTGATTGTGTGTTGTGGTGAATGTTCTGTTAAAAACCCAATAACCCTAATTTCGTAAAATGACAAGTATACGTATTTTCTGAAAATGAACACCGAACATATTTCTCGTGAACGTGAACCTGGACTGTTGGATGTGTTATTGTATTGTAATAATGTATATAATTACGAGTCGGGTTTGATTATCGTTGGGTAAAATTAGTGTCGAGGATATGTCAAGCATACCTAGACGTCTAACATAGGGTATTTCGGCTCTGTAGGTTCTAGTTGAAGGACTCCAGAAGTGATATCGAACTAAAGATAACCTAGTGATCAGTCGACAAGCGCAGCGAGGTTCCTAAGCGAAGGACCTGAGCGTTGAGGTCGGATCCAGGATAGTCAAATAGTAAAGCGATGAAGCCTGAGCGTCCGAGTCGGCTCAGAGTCGATTAATAACAGTTGTAAAGCTCTGCAAGGCAAGTACCCCTGACCATTTTTTTATGGTTCAGTACATATGAATAGCTAAATGTTTTACTTTCATAATGGAACAGAAACGTTTTAAGTTACGTATCTCCTGTAGTTATAAATCACTGTTTTCAAATTGTTTTGGGGAGAAGTAACTTCGAAAGGTACCTATCTCGAATGAAATGATTTGCATAAAATGGATTTTATATGTGTACTGGTTAAATAAATGATTTTGAAAAAGAGATAGGTAAAAGTGATTTTGAAAACTGGATAAAACGATCAGATATGGGATACATTGGGGCCAGAGTAGGCCTATTGAGGTGGCGTAAGAGGCTAATTTAGTTGCGCGCACTATAAAACCGATTAGTCCAGCAGGTCAGAGACCTAGCTAGTCTCTGAGTTCCGGAACAGGTAAATGAGATGGCAGTTGGAGCCGTCTGGTGTTGATAGCCTGATCAGCTGTCTTCACATATCTGCTACGTATCTGATTTGGATTTGTGATTCCCGTAAGGGCATGAGTAGTTGATATAGCGGATTTGGAAATGAAAATGGCATGCTAGAATTATTCTCTGGTATTTATGCACATCACACTACTGATATTATTGTTTTACAGAGCATGCTAGTTTTGAATATCCAGTTTATGAATTGTTTTACATATTTTGCAAGCGAGCTATAATCTCTGTTCCTACCATTGCTTTATCATAAACTATTTTACTTGTTATTCATATAGTGGTGCTGCTGAGCAAGCAATTGCTCACCCTTGCAGAATATTTTATATGTATTGCAGATGCCTAGGAGATTCTTCCGTGATCGTCGGGAAGAGTTCCAGTTCCCCTTCGTGTCGGACTCCTCTGAGGTGGTTGTGTTGGACCAAGGATGGTCTGTTGAGTTGCTGTGTTAGGCTAGCTGTGTCAGGCGATTGCCGTAAGTTGGTTTGTGTTAGTTGTAACCTAAATCATACTTAAACCTGGAAAAGGTCTTGGAAAAGGGGTCGTAGTTATGTTTTAGATTGAATTATAATTGTTATTATTTTTGTTGATGACGTCAACTCCTGACCCCGGGGTTGAGGCCGTCACAGTTGGTATCAGAGCTACAAGTTTGAGTCCCTGATTTAGGTTATTGGTAGAGTCAAAAGTGTGAAGAAAGGTTTATATATAGATGTAAGTCATCAACTCAATTAGAGGAGAGAGTCTAAGAGTTTAGTCGAGGGTTTCGGAGACATAACCCTGACGTTTATTGAGGATTGACTGGAATTGCCCTAACATAGAGTATGTCTTCTTTGTATATGTATTATTAGTAACGTTCGATAGAGATTTCTAGTTTTCCCTCGAGAAAACGAGTTTGATTGCGAGGATTCAGCATTGAGCGGGCTCTGGTTGTGCCAGCTGAGAAGACGCCAACGTTATTTCTAAATATCACATTTTCTGTGTCAAGGAATGTTATTGGACTGATTGTGTGGCCTTGGTGAGTTCGGATGGCATGATAATAGTCAGGGGCTGTTATGATGACTAAGTTGGGTAGTGAAGGTGGATTAGAACGGGAGGTGATATCTTTGAACTCTTTTATTTCCTTCCTTGAAATGTATTTTATCTCCAGAGTAATTGTTTCTTATTCCATAAGTTGTTTATTTTTCTTGTGAGAAAGTTGTGAACCCGAGGTAAGCTACTTAGGGTTCTTTTGATCTCCTTACAAACCATATTCTTTCTTTTCCATTTGTGAATTTCTTATCTGAATAGTGCTTCTTTCCTCGGTGACTTTTCGGTTGATTGGGGCAAACAATGCATATAAATTGACCATTTGTCTATGTGACAAAAGGGTCTGGTGGGACGCTACTGAATTATGTGTTGTGACCGTATGGTACTAAGACTGGCCATCTTATGTACTTGTATGGTTGCTCTCAGTCATACCTATGTCTTCTTCACAGTTTCTTCTTATTTGATTCCCTTAAGTTGAAATTTCCTTTAATATTCTATGATAATGAATTTATACGATTGGAGGGTCCCCGTTATTGAAAGCAAGTCAAAGTAACTGTCGGGAAAAGGAAAGATTTATAGCAGGGTGTTATTTAAGAATAATGGTAACCGTGAGAGTTCAGGATCTAAGGATGGAGTGTAGCCTCGAGAAAGGTAACTCATTGATGGATCATTTGAGGGTGATAAGAAATCATCCCTGGAGAAATGGTTGGTTGAAATTTGGACCATGGTACCTAAAGGAGTCTAGCATTCCTTAAGCTTGACTTGAATTACTAGTGGGCTCTGTGTAATTGGTAGCTGTTATAGTCGGCCAAGTTTATTGTATACCAAATTAGTGTTAATGTGGTAATAGAGCAGCGACGGGAAGTGGTCAGTTGCTGTTGTATTAAGGATATATGCTATGGTATTCTAGTTTCCTGAACTGTTGTGATTCTGCTACTGTCATTGTTGTTATGATTGCTAGTGCTATAATCTAGATTTCTTTTGTAAATGGACCCCAATATTAAGGACATGGGTACTTTATTGGGCTGCATTTTCCTGATACAGGTGCATTGTTTTAACGGTGATATCTTTTATTAAACATTTTGTTATGTTTTGAATAAACTCATTTTATATATCTCAGGAAAATGCCACCTAAGAAAGTTGCCCAGTCCAAAGAAAATAGTAGTAGTTTTGCGAAGGGTCCAACTATAAATGAAATTCTATATTTGTTGCGCCAGCGATAGCAACAACAGTTGCAATTAATCTAATAGGTTCAGCAGCGGTACTGTTGCAGTAGCAACAGCGAGGAGTAAACCCAAGTGTTATTTTAAATCTTATCAGAATATTAACCTCTCTGAGTTTAAAAGTGAACCTAATCCAGTAACTGCTGGAGCATGGTTAAAAGAAATGGAGGAAGTTTTCAACCTCGTACAAGTAAGTGATAACTGTAAGACCGATTATGTAAGTTATTTCTTGAAAAATGAAGTGAATTATTGGTGGGAGTCAACCAGAGCGTTAGAATGAGAAGGCCCTGTTTTATGGGCTAGGTTTACTGAGTTGTTGTTGGAAGGGTATTTCCCAGATTGTGTGCGGAGTCAAATGAAAAATTGAGTTTCTAAAACTGAAACAAGGTGGAAAAAGTGTGTTGGAATTTGAGGCCAAGTTTACAGAATTGGCCCGATTAGTTCCTGAGTATGTAAGTACGGAGAGTCAGAAGGCAAGGAGGTTCCAACAAGGGTTGAAACCTGAAATTGGTAGAGGAGTTGTGGCGTTGCAACTCGAGACATACTCCTCTATGGTTCAAGTCGCCCTGGTAATGGAAGGTGACTAGAAATTGGTTGTTAAGGAAGAAAATGATAAGAAAAGGAAGTATGGCGGTGCTAGGGACAAGGCAGATCAAGAAGAATCTAGTCAAGTATTGTTGAATCAGTTTGGCCGAAGCAGGAGTAAGAGATTCCTGAGACAGAGTTTTTCTCAGGCTAGGTCTAGTGCTACTTCAGTTGCTTCCCCTCCCGCCCAGTCAGTCGAGTGAGAAATGGATTGCAAGTCCTGTGACAGGAGACGCAGCGGTGCGTGCAAAAAGAATGTGTAATGTTTCAAGTATGGACATAAGGGTCATTATGCATCAGAATATAATCCAGAAAAGCAGGAGTTATGTATCAAAGTTATGGAAGAGTGGCCATATTGCAAGGAGTTGTAGAATGGTTATTCAAGATATCACACCCCAAGGGTCAACATCCAGCTCAGCTGGAGATAGAACTTTCAAAAGAAATAAGAAATTAAGTGTTTAGAAGTTGGACGTAGTTGTAGTTGATCTGACACCCTCCGAGTTAGAGGGGTTTGATCTGATTTTAGGATTGAGTTGGTTGTCCTGTATTATGGCAAGGAGTGGTTTCAGAAGAAGCAAAGTGTAAAGTGTACAGAAGCCAATAGTAAGGTAAGTTTCTGGATGCAGAAGAAATATAAGGAATTTTTCCAATCATGCGAGAAAAAGAGTAATAAGCTAAGGATCTGAGGTAGATCCACCATCTGTAAAGATACGAAGAAGAGAATATTTAAGCTGGAGGATTTTTGGGTAATAAATAAATGCCCTGGAGTCTTTGGAGGCCAGTGGAACGAAATAGTTAGTTGATAACGGTAAAAGTTATTAGAAAAGAAAGTGAGTGTACCAGATATAGTTCTCTGAGGGTGCACCAGTGATGCTACTGGAAGGAGGAATAAAATTTGGAGATTGTATACTGATTATCGGGAGTCTAACAAAATGACAAATAAAAATAAGTAACCTCTATGACGAATTGATTACTTATGTGACCTAATTCAAGGAGTGTGTGATTTCTACGGGATTGACTTAAGATACAGCCTGAGGGCATGTCAAAGATTGCAATTAGAACGAATTATGAGCATTGTAAGTTCTGGTGATAGTATGTGGAGTAACAAGTGTATCAGATGTCTATAAAGAATTAAGGAACATGGTGGAATACTTGGGTAAGCGAATTATATTTATTGATAACATCCTCAGCTATTTAAATATTAAGAAAGTCTATGTCGAACGCTTAAGGATTTCCCTATAGAGATTAGAAGGGAAGAAACTTTACGTTAAATTTTTCCAAAATGAATTCTAGCTGAGATAAACAAGGGGTTCCGATTGTTTCATCAAAGATCACCTAAGCAAAGTCGGTGTAATAACAGATGCCCTACACAGAAGGAAATGATTGAATGTGATTAAGATCACTAAGGAATTAATGAAAGAATGGGGAAGAGTGGAATGTGAAGTTCAAATACCTGAAGATGAGAAGAAGTGAAGATATGAGTTTACCTTCCAGCCTAAGTTGATGGAAATGAGTAAGAAGCGATCGGATGTTAGAAATTAAATTGAAAATCAGTATTACCTCTCATCCTTGGATAAAGGGTCAAAGTGAGAAGGTGATTCAGACAATATAGGATATGTGGAGAGTATATATAATGGGTTTAAAAAGTGAACTGCGATAATCACCTACCATGGATTGAGTTTTCTATGATAATAGTTACCCTGTTAGTAAGAGAGTATTACTTTGCAAAGTATTGTGTGGACATAAGTGTGAGTCCTCCTCCTAGTGAGAAAAAGTGGAAGTGGAGACATTGTTAAGTCCTGAATTAATTTAATACATAAAGAGTGTGGTGGTGTTGACTCAGAAAAGAGCTGAAATAGCCCAGGATAGAAAAAGAGAGAAAGCAGATTTACATCAAAAGAATATGAATATATAGAATGAGGATCGTGGTATAGGCAAAAGCTTTACCTTGAAAGAGATTGATTAAGTTGAAATAGAAGGGACAAGTGAAGTCCTAATTGTATTGAATCATTCGAGGTATAAATAAATATAGGCAGAGTTGTCTCTGAGTTGATGTTGGCACCGCAATTGCAATGTGTATATATATATATATATAATGTGATCCACGTGTCAATATAAGGTGATATGTATCTGATTCAGAATCAAGCCATTGATTAGGAGCCAATGGGCTCTTATCCAAATTTATTCTGCGTGGAATGTTCGATCCAAATCCTCGATCATTAAGAGCGAGTCCTTAGTAATGAATTTATGTCTGTAGTGAGTATGCTTTGAATAAATCCTTGAGTCGAAGAGTCTACCTGAAAGTTAGGGTCAGATATGCTTGACAAATATCCTCAATTGTTTAGTTAGATCAGATTCTGAGGACAGAATCTTTTTAAGGGGGAAAGAATATAACGACTCGTATATTTTATTATTTAAATGTGTAATTGTTAAATAATTAATAAATAAAATATGTGTATGGTAGTGTCAGCAGTGTATTGTGTGTTACTATTTTTACGTGTGACTATGGATGTATAGGGATTATTTGTGTAATAATAGTGAGTGGTATTGTTCTGTTCCACTTTAAAAAGTGGATTTAATTGTATATTTATTTTCATAAATATTTGGATGATCTCTAAAATTGGTTTTATAATTTTATAATTACAATAATTATTTTTGGGACTTTCTAAAATTGAGAAATCAATATTTCATTAATTATTTATTTTTAAATGATTTTCTGAGTGTGTTTAATGGTAAAATCCATATTTAATTATGGAAATCTTCAAAAAATTATGAAAATTATATTTTATTAAGTTCGTATTATTCTGAGAATTTTAAAATTATTTTAGAAATTTTCGGGATTAATTGCACCCGCGCGTTGATTCGTTTAATTGATAAAAGCGGGTATAAGTTGCGTTTCAAAAATTATTGTAAAATTACGAAAGTTATATTTTTATAAACTTCGTGATATTTCTAACATTTTAAAATTCCTTTCGTGATTTTATGAAATTATTATAGGAGTAGCTCGGTTCATTAATTGTAGAATGCGGGTATAAACTGCGCTTCAAAATTTATTTTAAAATTACGAAATTTTTATTTTTATTTATTTCGGGATATTTATAATTTTTTAAGACTAATTTGGCAGTTTCCTGAAATTGTTTTAAGCACAACTTGATTCGTTAATATCGAGTTTTGTGTTAAATCGGGCTGCCGGAAGATTATACTTATCCTTTCTTTTTTTTGCTACGTGTCAAAATTTTATGCTATAGCATCCACGTGTTAGCTGCTGGGTTTTCAGTTGGAAAAAGAAAATAAAATCAATAAATAAATACGAGTATAAATATAAGATGTAATAATAATAGTTAGTTGGTCAAATCGGTGGTTGAGAAATTGTGAAATGTAGATTGCGTGATTGGTTTGGACTGAATTGATTGGTTGTGATTTGACGTCGAGTTGTTCGACGGGTAGGCCGATAAACAGAGGAGGTGCTGCCCGAATTTTTGGAAATTAAAATTCGGAAATTCGGGACATACCCAGTAATTGTCGGAACGTCGAACGAGTATAAATAAGTATATACATATGTTCTGTGCAGAACGTGATTGTGTGTTGTGGTGAATGTTCTGTTAAAACCCAATAACCCTAATTTCGTAAAATGACAAGTATACGTATTTTCTGAAAATGAACACCGAACCTATTTCTCATGAACGTGAACCTGGACTGTTGGATGTGTTATTGTATTGTAATAATGTATATAATTACGAGTCGGGTTTGATTATCGTTGGGTAAAATTGGTGTCGAGGATATGTCAAGCATACCTAGACGTCTAACATAGGGTATTTTGGCTCTGTAGGTTCTAGTTGAAGGACTCCAGAAGTGATATCGAACTAAAGATAACCTAGTGATCAGTCGACAAGCGCAGCGAGGTTCCTAAGCGAAGGACCTGAGCGTTGAGGTCGGATCCAGGATAGTCAAATAGTAAAGCGATGAAGCCTGAGCGTCCGAGTCGGCTCAGAGTCGATTAATAACAATTATAAAGCTCTGCAAGGCAAGTACTCCTGACCATTTTTTTATGGTTCAGTACATATGAATAGCTAAATATTTTACTTTCGTAATGGAACAGAAACATTTTAAGTTACGTATCCCCTGTAGTTATAAATCACTATTTTCAAATTGTTTTGGGGAGAAGTAACTTCGAAAGGTACCTATCTCGAATGAAATGATTTGCGAAATGGATTTTATATGTGTGCTGGTTAAATAAATGATTTTGAAAAAGAGATAGGTAAAAGTGATTTTGAAAACTGGATAAAACGATCAGATATGGGATACATTGGGGCCAGAGTAGGCCTATTGAGGTGGCATAAGAGGCTAATTCGGTTGTGCGCACTATAAAACTGATTAGTCCAGCAGGTCAGAGACCTAGCTAGTCTCTGAGTTCCGGAACAGGTAAATGAGATGGCAGTTGGAGCCGTCTGGTGTTGATAGCCTGATCAGCTGTCTTCACATATCTGCTACGTATCTGATTTGGATATGTGATTCCCGTAAGGGCATGAGTAGTTGATATAGCGGATTTGGAAATGAAAATGGCATGCTAGAATTATTCTCTGGTATTTATGCACATCACACTACTGATGTTATTATTTTACAGAGCATGCTAGTTTTGAATATCCAGTTTATAAATTATTTTACATATTTTGCAAGCGAGCTATAATCTCTGTTCCTACCATTGCTTTATCATAAACTATTTTACTTGTTATTCATATAGTGGTGCTGCTGAGCAAGCAATTGCTCACCCTTGCAGAATATTTTATATGTATTGCAGATGCCTAGGAGATTCTTCTGTGATCGTCGGGAAGAGTTCCAGTTCCCCTTCATGTCGGACTCCTCTGAGGTGGTTGTGTTGGACCAAGGATGGTCTGTTGAGTTGCTGTGTTAGGCTAGCTGCGTCAGGCGATTGCCGTAAGTTGGTTTGTGTTAGTTGTAACCTAAATCATACTTAAACCTGGAAAAGGACTTGGAAAAGGGGTCGTAGTTATGTTTTAGATTGAATTATAATTGTTATTATTTTTGTTGATGACGTCAACTCCTGACCCCGGGATTGAGGCCGTCACATCAACAGCCTCAGAAAGAAATGGCAAGTGAGCCAACAAATCATCGAGAAGATGATGCTCACTTGCATGGATTTTTGGCTTCTCCAACAGAGTTAAAGTTGGAGAATATGGTTGTGATGTTTGAATCATGTCAACATCCAAAGAGTGTGTAGGAGAATTTGGTATTTGAGGTGTTTCAATTTGTACAGATTTCTGCTTTGACTCCATATTTGTTGGAGCCACATCAATTTGACTTTGAGATGGTGCAGTGACTGGGTCTTTAGCTCCAGATTGCACTGTGTGTGTGTACCCTGTGCATCCTCAAGGGTTTTAGATTTCTTCTTTCTTGTGTAGGTTTGTGGTGAACTTGTGTCCCTACCTCTTTTGTTCTGTGCTCCTGGTTGAGAGCTTGTTTCAATAGTTACATCCTTTAAGGAGGATGAAACTAGAATTGAGCTTTTATCCTTATTAACAACCACAGTTTGTTGGGAAACTGTGGTGTGGCTTGGTTTGGGTACACTATGTTCACCATTCTTATCCTTAGGGCTTCTTTGATTTTCACCATGTGCCTCACCTGTCTTTCCCACCTTCACACTCCCCTCTTTGTGTTTAGTGGATTTTACAACTCGCATCTTTTGAGAGACACCAGAGGGGGCTTACTTTGTCTTTGGTTTTGAAACTTTGGTTTTGGTAGCTTGGGTAGGCATTTGTCTGGTCATTGACACAGATGCCACTGCTACACTAGAAGGCAAAGAAATGGTTGAGGTTGGAAGAGTAGAGACAGTTGAAATTACCTCACTTACCTGAGGTGCCTCCATTACTGGAAAGTAGAAGAGTGGCACCTCTTTGTGGTGATCTACTCTATTGAGATCTGCAATAATTGTTCTTTCTTGAACCCAACAATCTAACTTGTTGGTTGGGTTCTCAAGCACAATATCCTCAGAGAGGTGGTTAGCAAGCATCATGAAAAATCTAGCATAATAAACATTCTTACCCCTCTTATTAAGCTCCCCTAACTTAAACCCCAACTCAAACAAGACTAGATCACTAAAATTAAAGTATTTATCAGTTACTAGCATGTAGAGCATATTGAGCATGGAGATATTAACAGAATCAAAATTGCTAATTTTACCAAAAAATACTTTAGTAACTACATGTTAGGTCCCAATATGTTTGTAGAAGGGGGGTTAAATACAAACTTTACCGTTTAATCGAATTTAATGCGGAATAAAAAAGTGAAACAAAATTCAAGTTAAATAAAACTATTATTAAACTTGAAAGGTGTTACAACAATGGTATCATTTACAAGGAATTAATCTCAAATAAATTATCACAAATCTAGAATAAATTCGACATGAACTTTTTCTATTTTTGCAATAAAAAGATCAAATTCTGCTACTATCACATTTTCTTCAGCCTTGGAAGACTGTACCATTCTCTCTGACTGTTGAGATTGTTGTTGTTGTTGTTGTTGTTGTTCAGCTACTAGAGCAGTAGACGTACTGACCACTCTACCTTTCCTGTAGACTTCCTTCTGCTGAATTTGCTCCAACTCATAGGTTTTTAACACACCATAAAGCCTTTCCAAAGAAATCTCACTCAGATCTCTCGCTTCTCTTATGGCAGTGATTCTATGTTCAAGATAAGTTGGCAGTGTTAAAAGGAACTTTTTGTTGACCTCCCTGATTGAATAATATTTTCCATTTATGTTCAGGTTGTTGATCAATGCATTGTACCTCTCAAACACTTCAGTAATTCCTTCTCCTGGATTGGATTTAAAATGTTCATACTCAGAGGTTAGGATCTCTAACTTGTTCTCCTTAACTTCCTCTATGCCTTCATTAATCACCTCAATAGTTTCCCAGATGTGTTTGGAATTTTTACACTTCATCACATGTCTATTCATCAAGGAATCAAGGAAATCAACTAAAATTAATTGAAGGTTGGCATCCAAGGAGGCTTCTTCCTTTTCAGCATGAGTAAAATCCTCAGGCTCTTTTGCATAGGTTCTAGCTTTGGTAATTACAACATCATTTTCTATAACCTCTGGTTCAATAACCATCGGAATATTTGGACCCTTCTTTAACACATCCAGATATTTGGGATTTGCAACTTGTAAGAACAAGAGCATCTTCTTCTTCCACATAATATAATTTTCTTTATCGAACAGTGGAATTTTAACGGTTCCAACTTTTTGCGAAGTCATTATGAATTTTTGAATAAATAAAAATTCAAGGAGTGGAAGAATCACAAAAGTCTAGGATCTTGATTTGTTCCTTAATCAGAAGGCTCTGATACCAATTGTTAGGTCCCAATATGTTTGTAGAAGGGGGGGTTGAATACAAACTTTACCGTTTAATCGAATTTAATGCGGAATAAAAAAGTGAAACAAAATTCAAGTTAAATAAAACTATTATTAAACTTGAAAGGTGTTACAACAACAGTATCGTTTACAAGGAATTAATCTCAAATAAATTATCACAAATCTAGAATAAATTCGACATGAACTTTTTCTATTTTTGCAATAAAAAGATCAAATGCTAGAAGCAATTTGAGATTAAGTTCTAGGGATTTTGATCCACTAGATAGTTACACAAGAACAAGAGAATGATTTCTGGTGGTTTAGATTTAACTTTAATGACTAGAAATAAATGAACTGAAATGCAGTTGAGAGTTAAACTTTGTTTGTGGCTGCTGCTTCTCTGTGTTCTTTAGTTGGTTGAACTATATTGAATGTTGTAGGTTCTCTATCTTTTAAAATAACTAAGGGCAGTAGCAATTGTATTGGAGAGACAATCCAAGGCTTGGCAAGACAATCCACTGAACCACCATGACTTTCGGTGAGACAAAGGATTGAACTAGCAAGACTATCAAACTGAACTGGCAAGACAATTCTCCTCCCTGCTAGAACTTTTGGTGAGACAATTAGAAAAGACCTGGCATGACAATCGGTATGACAATTTGGACTGTCATGCCAGTTCAAGTTTAATTGTCTTATTGAATTAAAACTGATTTTAATTCAATTTCACTTCTGAAAATCAATAATATTAATTCGAAATTAATTAATCAATTAATTCAATTAATCAATAAATTAATCTTTGCAGATATAATTTATTTTCTTAATTAAATTATATGACTTAATTAATTAATAGAGAATTAATACTACTCTTGAACTGCAACCATTCTTATGAAAATCTTCTGAAAATAATGAATCAATTCCACCACTTCAATGTTGACACTCGATGTACTATCTGGTTCATGAGTGACTAACTTCTGTGACGTTTCTTCATGTCTTGACTTTAATAACTTGATTTTCTTCAGATTAAATCCCTGTGATTATCTGATACCCTAACAAGATCTCTGACACTTGATTAAATCCACAATCTTGATTTATATCATTGAGGCTTGATCAATTTCTTGAACTTCTTCCAGTGAATTAATTCCTCAAGTCTGTATATGAACAATGTTTCTTAATCCTTTGACAGATGTTACTATGAGAGATCTCTTTGATGAGAGAACCACTATTTACTTGTTACATTCTTATTTGAGTTGAGTTAAATCCTTGAATAAACAAATAGGCTATGACATTTCTTTAATGTCAGCTTTAATGTCATGAAGACATTGCTTTTCAAGAGTTTCTGTTCTTTGGATTTCTTTCTTCATATCAATGATCTGAGATATCTTTTTAAGTTCAACTTCTTTTCTCATTAACTCTGCCTGCTGCTTATGGAACTCTTTCTCAAAAACAGGATCCACTGGAGCTTCCTCTTCCCAGTCTTCAAAATTACTTTCCTCTTCAGCTTCAAAGATACCAGCTTTATCTTCCAGGACTGTTTCAGTGGGAACATCAAAAATATTGAAGTCATCTTGCTCTCCACTATAGTAGACATCATCAGCCTTCCTTGTCTCTCCAGCAGAAAAATATTTTTCTTTTCCTTTTCCACTTCTCCCTTGCTTCTCCCCCTTAGTTGAGGAATCCTCTACAAATTTCCCTTTAGACCCTTCATGACCTCCATTACCTCCAGAGCCCGAGCCTCCACCAGATGGCCCTTCAAAGAAGATCATTTGCTCTTCAGTAGGACAGTGAGAATTTTTTATCATGAAATACAAGTGCTTCATCCCTTCATTGAGATGTTCCATGCCCTTTTCTATCTTCAAGAATCTGGAAGAGTCCAGTAAATGGTTCATTTCAACCAGGTCTTCAAGAGAATTCATTCTAGTATGTAGAGAGCAGAAGTTTGTAATGTCTTCGGCTGATAAAGTTGGAGATTCCTGAATGGAGTTAAGCTTTGGTATCACAGTGGTCTTCAAATCTGAGATATCATTCCTGATGAATGCCAGCTGATTGTTGACAGAGGTGGAAGAAGAAGACCGTTCAACCACTTGTGCTTCGAATGTTTGAGCCTCAGCCTGACTTTTAGCAAGTTGTTCTTTCAGAGTAGCAATCTGAGCTAACAGGTTTTCAGTGTTTGTTTCTGTGTGTGCGCTCACCTGAATATCTCTCATTTCTGGTTTACTCAACTCACGTGCTTATATTTCTCTCAGTATAATTGCTCGTGAGGAGCCATACTGTTGCTGATCTTCTGTACCTGCAATTGAAATCACCCTAGCCTCTTCAAGAGAGGTCAGTGGTGGTGCAATGGGAATTCGCGAGTCCCGATCCTCAGTCAAATCTATCTTTTCATGTGAAATAGATGTCTGAATTGCTTCAGGGATAGATTGACCGAGTTGCCCTCCACTTTCTCCAGATAAATCTGCGAGTGAAGAATCCCATGAGGGAGCCAGAGGTGTTGTTTCTGGGAGGGGAGAAAATGACTCTATTAGAGGTGGCTGAGAGTTAGATTTTCCCTCTAAAGCATGTGACTGCTCTTCTGCCATAACTATGGCAGGTACTGTAAACGACTCAATGTGCACTCCTCTCTCTGTGTCCTGAGTGTCATCTACTGGTATGTATACTTCCATTATGAGTAATGGAAGTGTGCTTGACTCAGTACAAGATGCCATGGCCCTATGGCGAATTTCAATAGATTCATCCTGTTGAGAGAATGTCTTTAGTAACTGTTCAGTGGCCATTTCAAAGTCCATGTCCTGTTGGGAGGACAAGGATGGGCTTTCAGATGCCTCAGTAAATGTTCTTCTCTTCTTGGGAGGAGGCAGAGCTGAGGGTTCATCCACATCTAAAAATACACTACTTCCTACTAACCTTCTCGGTAACATTTTTGACAGTGGGGGAGAGTTTGAGATAGGTTGTGACTCTGTGTTTGGCTCTATGACCTGGGATTGAAGCTGTGGATCTACAACTTCATGGTCAACCCTATCAACCACTGGGGGTCTTACATCAAAAGTAGGAATAGGTTAAGAGTGAGGAATTATTACCTGCAGTGGAAGAGCATCTGATGTTTATGCCTGGGTGGCTTGAACCACTGGAGGTTGAGTTTGTTGTTCATGACCGGGAAGATTAAAAATTGGTAAAGGAATGAAGGTGGCCATGAAAGCAGATACAAGTAATGGAACTTGCATTAATTTAAAGGTTGTGTCTTGGCGTGTGTAGATCTTTTTTCTTACCGGAGGGGGTTCAGCTACTGATGAGTTAGCAAAAAGAGCCTTATGCTCAGGGGTGAGAAGATGTTCTGCTATAAGCATAAGAAATAGAGCGTAGTAGTAAGAAACCCTACGATTCGTAGAATGATCACGCTTATCTGCAGTGAGACGTCTCAGAAGAATGGGTAAAAGTAATTTGCCAAAATTGATCCTTTGATTGAAAACAACCGCAAGACCAATATACTGCAGAGTGGAAGTGATGTTGTGAAAATTGGATTTAGTGCAGTTGGCAAACACTTTGGAAAGGGTATCGAAGAAAATATCGCATTCAGAAACCAAATTTGATTTAGATAGCTTAGTCAAATTAATCACCCCCTGATAGTTAATAGCATGAAAAAAAATTGAAATCTCATTATCATAGGGTAAATTACAGAAATTGTCCATTGGAAAATTTAAAGCTCTATTGATGACTGTTTCATCAACTACATATTGTGTGTTTGCCACGGTGAATGAAAAAGAGTTAGAATCAGCGGCCACAGTAGAAGTTGTGCAAATCAGTCTAAGCAAGTCGACATTTAATAGAACATTTCATTTAATAGCAGAGCTAACAATCGAATGATCATTTAAAAATCTAATCCACGGCTTCAATTTTTCAACATTACAATTTTCCGGATTAAAATAACCAACATGATTATGCGAGACAATATGGAAATTGAGAGTCATCAAAAAATTCAATAAAACACACACTTTCAGAGTTTTAAGAATTAAATTAAGAAAATTCGAATTAAAAAATAATTAATAATTTGAATTAATTCAATTATATCCAAAAAAATTAGAAAAAATGTATCTTGTTGATTTTTATCCCACAAACTCAGTAGAAGGAATAGATTTTGCAAAAACACACGGCACACTACCAGATTTAAGTTCAAAAACGAATTGGGAACACTGCGAATTACAAATGAAAGAACTGATATTTTTTTTGAAAAAATTTGGCAGCACTTCTGTATGTATACACACGTATGTATCTAAGCAGAAGTGAAGATTGGAGTCTGCTGAGTAAAAACTCGAGCAAGGAAGAAGTTGCGGTGATGGTGGTTTAGATTGGAAGAAAAGGAGAGTGTCTATTCGAAAATGAGAGAGAGAGAGAGAGAGAGAGAGAGAGAGAGAGAGAGAGAGAGAGAGAGAGATTTGGTTAATTGATTATGAGAAAGAAAACAACAGAAAACGAGCCTAAGTACTACAACTGGTATGACAATCCGGGATTGTTGTACCGATTGTCATACCAGGCAAACGTTTGGAATATTAAAAGAAAATAAAAAGAACTGGTATGACAATCTGATAGTCATACTGATTATCATACCAGTACAAAATAAAAGGAATTTTTAAAAGAAAATAAAAAAAACCGGTATGACAATCTGATAGTCATACTGATTGACATACTAGTACAAAATAAAAAGAATTTCCAACGAATAAACTGGAAAGACAATCGATAATCATACCGATTGTCATTCTAGTACAAAATGAAAATAGAAATTTATAAAATATAAGTTTTATAACTGGCAAGACACTTGATGGTCATACCGATTGTCTTGCCGATATAAAACTATACTGAAAATTAAAATAAACAAGGTTAAACTGGAATGACTTTCAGCAAGACAATTTCAATAGTCTTGTCGATTGTCATTGTAGTTAAAAAACATAAACAATATTTAAAAATAAAAATATTTAGAAATAACTATATTTTAGTCCAAAAATAGATTTCTTTTGAATTTTAGCAAATAAAATTCATAGAAAAATATTTTTAGAGAAAATAAAATATTCTGAGATATTAAAATTAACAAGTTGAATAAATAAATAAGATAGGATAATAAAATTATATAGAAAAAGCAATAAATATGGTATAAATGATAAAATAAATTTGCGAATGAATTTTTCATATGACAAATTCATTCGTAAATTTATTCAAGAACAGATCTCAGATATTAACTAGTTTAATCACTAAAACTATTCAACATACCCAATTTACCAACTAATCTGGTAAATGTGGATACATTAAGAGATTTAGTGAAAATATCTGCTATTTGTTCTTCTGTTGGAACAAAAAATAGTTCAACAGTACCATTCATGACATGTTCTCTTATGAAATAATACCTGATGTCGATGTGCTTGGTCCTCGTGTGCTGCACAGGGTTGTTGGTGATGGCTATTGCACTTGTATTGTCACATAGAATAGGAATTTTGTTCAATATAGAGTCATAGTCCTGTAGCTGGTTCTTAATCCACAAGATCTGAGCACATCAGCTTCCAACATCAATATATTCATCCTCGACCGTTGAGTTGGAAACTGTTTGCTGTTTCTTGCTGTACCATGAGACTATCCTGCTACCTAGGAATTGAAAACTCCCTGAGGTGCTTTTCCTATCAAAAATACTTCCTGCATAATCTGAATTTGTATATCCAACAAGGTTAAAACCAGATTCTTTAGGGTACCAAATACCTAGATTTGGTGTTCCCTTAAGATATCTCAAGACTCGTTTAACAGGAACGAGATGAATATCTCTAGGATCCGCTTGGAACCTTGCACATAAGCATGTAGCATACATAATATCTGGTCTACTTGCAATAAGATAGAGTAACGAGCCAATCATACCTCTGTAGCTTGTGACATCTACCTTAATGGAGTTTTCACATGGTCCAAGCTTGACAGCTGTAGATGACGGAGTCCTTGCTGATGCAGAATCCTCTAGATTGTACTTTTTGAGGAGTTCCTTGAGATACTTGGATTGACAAATAAATATTCCATCTAACCTTTGATTTACTTGTAATTCAAGAAAGAACTTCAGCTCTCCCATCATGCTCATTTCTAATTTGATGTGCATTAACTTAGCAAATCTCTTACAGAGACTATCATTAGTAGACCCAAATATTATATCATCCACATAGACTTGGACTAATATAGTATCATTTTTATGCTTTTTAGAAAAGAGAGTTTTATCTATGACACCCCTAATAAAGCCATTTTCAATAAGAAATTCAGAAAGAGTGTCATACCATGTTCTCGGAGACTGTTTGAGACCATAGATAGCTTTAAAAAGAAAGTAGACATAGTCAAAATCATCTGGATCTTCAAATTCAGGAGGTTGCTCTACATACACTTCTTCATCCAGCTTTCCATTCAGAAATGCACTCTTGACATCCATTTGATAAACTTTAAAGTTCGAGAATGCTGCAAATGCCAGAAATATCCTGATGGCCTCAAGTCTAGCCACTGGAGCATAGGTTTCATCATAATCAATGCATTTAGCTTGAGAATATCCCTTAGCTACCAATCTTTCTTTGTTCCTTGTAACCACACCATCTTCATCTAGTTTATTCCTGAATACCCACCGAGTACCAACAGCTTTCTTGTGTAAAGGTCTAGGTACCAGTTTCCAGACTTGTTGATGTTCAAACTGATTGAGTTCATCTTGCATAGCAATCACCCAATCTGGATCAGTCAGTGCTTCCTCAATCTTCATAGGTTCCATCTCAGAAAGAAATCCTGAGAACAGACATTCATTTTGAGTAGCATGTCTAGTTCTGACTCCAATATCTGGATCACCAATAATCAACTCAAAAGGATGAGCTTTATTCTAGACAGTCTGTCTTGGAAGATTTGATCTTGATGATTCGCCTCGAAATACATTGGGATGTTGTGTCCTACTAGTTGATCCTTCAGTATCTCCCCCTGAGTTGTTGCCAGGTTGACTTGATGATTCTCGTCAGTAGCAGTGGTATCTCCATTGTTGCCAATGTTTCCATCACCATTACCTTGGGTATCATCATAATTAACAGGTTCTTCACCAGCAGCAACCTCAGGTACTTGATCATTATCTGATTCTGAATCTGACATATCATCAAACTTCAGTTGCTCAGAAGGATCTTCAGTTTGGATTCTTGGGATTTTAGTGTCATCAAATATAACATTGACACTTTCAATTACTCTGTGTTGATCAATGATATACACCCTGTATGATCTTCTTCCATAACCAATAAAAATACCCTCATATGCCTTTGCCTCGAACTTGCCACGACGATCATCTCCATCCTTGAGCACGAAGCATCTGGCACCAAATATATGAAATTATTTGATAGAAGGTTTATGTTCAATCATAATCTCATACAGAGTCTTCATGAAGTCCTTGTTGATTAGAGTTCGATTTTGAGTATAACATGCGGTATTGACAGCTTTAGCCCAAAAGTACATTAGATTACCTGATTCACTTAACATAGTTCGTGCAGCTTCAATCAATGTACGATTCTTCCTTTATATCACTCCATTCTGCTGAGGGGTTCTAGGAGCTGAGTATTGTCTGGTAATCCCTTTGTCTGTACAAAATCCACTGAGAAGTGAATTCTTGAATTCTGTTCCATTATCTGACCTTATTGCACTAACAAGGACATTAGAAACTAACTCGATCAACTTGATATGATCAATCACAACTTGTGGTATTTCATCCTTAGAGTGAAGGAATAAAACCCACGTATACTTGGAATAGTTATAACGACTCGTGTGTTTTTGAATTATTTAAATATGTGATTATTACGGAAATTATTAAATAAAATATGTGTATTGGTTTTGACCGCTCGGTGTTGGTTGATTATTATATAGGTATAATTTATAATATACCGGGTTGTTCGTGTGATTAATTATGGAGTCGTATTGGATTGTTTTCATTTTTAAAAGTGGATTTGGTGCAAATTTATTTGCATAAATATTGGGAATGTTTCAAAAATTATTTTTATGATTTTATAATTACAATAATTATTTTTAGGATTTTATAAAATTGAGAAATCAATATTTTATTAATTATTTATCTTCAAATGATTTTCTGACTGCTTTTATTTGTAAAATCCATATTTAATTCTAAAATTCTTCAAAAATTATGAAACTCATATTTATTTAAGTTTGGAATATTCCGAGAATTTTAAAATTATTTTGGAAATTTTCGGGATTAATTTCACGCGCTCGTTGTTTCGCTTCATTGATAAAAGCGGATATAAAGTGCATTTTAAAAATCATTTTAAAATTTCAAAATTCATGTTTTTATTAACGTCGGGATAATTGTAATATTTTAAGATTATTTTCGTGATTTTCTGAATCTGTTTTAAGTATACCTCGGTTCATTAAATGAGAAATACGGGTATAAATTGCGTTTCAGAAATTATTTTAAAAATATTTTCGTAATTTTCGGGGGTTGTTTTATTCGCACCTCGTTTCGTTAATTTCGAATTTCGAGGTAAAAAGAGACCTTTAAATTTTCGTAATTATCCAATAATACGCGTTTGAATAACAGAAAATGTACTAACAATTGTACTATCAGGTGTACTGTACTGCTTTGTACAGCTGAGAAATAAATTAAAAAAAAAACAAAAACAACAAACAAACAAGAGCAAAACAATAGAATGCAAATTGGAGAAGGAGGGGGTTCGATGCAGGCGATTTATCCCCTTCTCTGTTCGATTCTCCTCCTCCTGCGTCTTCTTCTTGCTCTGTTGTCCGCGCCTGTGTTCCTGGCTTCCGATAACTTCCGGTTCATCCCGTTGATGGGCGGCGCGTGCGTCGTGTATGGTTCCTGCGTGTTTGTTTCTGTATATATATATATGTCGTATATATGTGTGTATGCTGTTGTGGGATGTTGAATTAATAATTTGATTACTCATGTTCTTGGGGATTCAAATTACTGATTAATTGTGGTTTTACTGTGATGCTTTCCGTTACTGTGTTGGTTCGTTATTTTGCCGCCTTTCGCCGGTTTCCGGCGAGATGGCGGTGATGCTGTATGTATACGCGTGGCCATTTTGTTCCCCTGTCATTGCTGTGTTGTGTTGCTCGAATAATTCGATATATTCGAACTAAATTTCTTGAAATATTCGAATGAAATTGTGTTGATAATTCAAATTATTAATTTGTAATGGTTCAGAATTAAAATCGGTGAAATTCCGTGTGGAAACCCGAAATTTACCGGGAACCGACGAATTTTGCCGCCGTCGGCGATGAGCCTTGGCGAGCCAATGGTGGACGGTGATGATATAATTCTGAGTCCTAATATTTTAAAATAAATAAATAGTTCATGAAATTATATTTGAAATGAGAATTTAATTTTACATTAAAGTCGAGTACGTAATTTAGTTGACGAATTGTGATTGGATTGATTGTTGGGTTAAATTGGTAGTTGGAATTGTGATTGTGAATTTGATTATTATTGGTTTGACGTCGATTGATGTATCGACGGGTAGTCCGGTAAACAGAGGAAACGCTGTCCGATTTTTGAAAAAAAACTGAATTACGCAAATACAGAGATGTATCCGATGAATATCGGGACGTCGAGAGACTATATATATATATATGTGTGTGTGTTTTATACGAAACTTGATTGTATGATGTGATGAAATATTTTTCTAAATCGATATCCCTGATTTCGTAAAATAAAGAGTATAGTTATTTTCTGAAAACGAACACTGAACCGATTTTCGAGAACGTGAACCCTAAGTGATACATGTATTATTATATGAAGTATGTTACGAGTTGGATTTTTGTTAACGTTCGGGTAGATTGTTAGCGAGGATATGTCAAGCATAATCGAATGTCTAAGTTAGGATATTTCGACCTTGTAGGTTCTAGTCGGAATGCCTGAGAATTGGAATTGGACGAAAGATAGTTGGTGGTGGGTCGGAAAGCTCAGTAAGGTCTCAATCAAAGGACTTAAGTATTGAGGTCAAATCCGGAGTGATATAGTGGTTGGACGTAAAAGCCTAAGCGGCAAAATTGGCCCAGAATTGATCAGTAATAGTTGTAAAGCCTTGTAAGGCAAGTATTTCTGAACTTTTCTTCAAGATATATTACTAATGTTTTCGAACTGTTTCATAACATGTCGCTAATTATCAAAATAACTCCTGTTTTATATTGCCAGTGCTTTAAACTATTAAACCTTGAACCCTGATTTTCTTGATCTTGAGCCGTAAGCCTTATTCTTTGTAAACCATCCTTTGTTGATCCTGAGATATCAAATCACACCAACATGATACTACTCCCCAAAGGTATAACTACCAAACACCAAACACTGAAATGAAATTGTTTGAAAACACAGAAACTTTTATACTGCAACCATTCTTTATAACATCAAAGAACTATACTTTGAAAAATCATTTCTGACCTAATACCGGATGCTGGTACAAATTGAAAACCATTTCTTATACATACCCTGAAATTCCCTTGAGATATCCATAAGCCTCCTTATGCTTTTATTCAAATGTTTAACTATCGTTGATTATGAACTTGTTTTATTGAATTATATCGTTTATCATATTGAACTGCTTTAGGATTGGATAGTTTTTATATATGTGAACCAGATTCGTGGTCAGACCATACCAATGGTCAAGTTAGGCCAATGTGTGCCTTGGATCCAGTAATTAGAGCAGTGTTGTGTGCTTGCTCGGGGTTAATGCGTGACTGATCAGCAGCCTAACCTTGATTTTTTTAAAAAAAACTTAAAATGAATATCCAATTCTAATGATTAGTTAAAAAGAAACTTGATTCCTTTGAATCATCTCATTTGATCATTGTTTAACTTCAGTTATCGTTATCATGACTTGTTGAGCTAGTTAGCTCACCCTTGTGATTCTTTTATATATTTTACAGTTGAGAAGAATATGGATGATAGTGAAGTTCCTCAGTCCAAAGTGCGGGCTAAGGTTCCAGTCGAGTTGGATCGAGCTAACAGAAGTTTCATGCGGTAAAGAGATAGTTAGATTGTAAGAATGATTTTATTATCAATTGTAAGTTAAATTAGTTGGGGTTTGGTATGATGTAATAAATTAAGGTTGTGGCTTGTTTTCATACTTTAACCTGTTGCGATCCGTGGTTTTGTGAAGCAGGGTCATTATAAATAATATTTCTTATACAGATTGATATATGGTGTTTGTGTTGTGGACCCCAAACTTCTGACCCGGGTTTGGAGGGCGCCACAATAGTCATCAACTATCACAAGACAGTAACACTTCTTTGACATCGAAAGAACATTAACTGGTCCAAACAAATCCATGTGCAATAATTGAAGAATACCAATTATGGAGGATGTGTCAGTGCCTTTGTGACTTGCTTTCTTTGACTTTCCTTTCTGACATGCCTCACACAGTCCTTCTGGGGAGAATTCTAGTTGAGGCAGACCTCTGACCAATTCTCTCTTAACAAGAGAATTCATTATTTTGAAATTGAGATGGGCAAGTCTCTTGTGCCATAGCCAACTCTCATTTAACGATGCCTTTGCATAGAAATAATTGACTTCAAGATTGCTTCCAGAGTTCATGTCAGCTACGAACAGATTTCCTTTCCGGATTCCCATCAATGAGGGTTGTTCATTTTTCTTATGCAGGATTTGACACTTCAGCTTGTCGAATAAAACATAGTAGCCCTTATCACAGAACTGACTGATACTAAGCAGATTGTGTTCAAGTCCTTGCACAATATACACATTATCAATGATAACTTTTCTAGCTTGCAAATAGCCATATTCCTCAGTTAAACCTTTGTTGTTATCTCAAAGGTAACCACTAGGCCAGCTTTCTCTACCACATTTGATAGCAGGGCTCTATCTCCGGTCATATGTCTTGACGATCCGCTGTCAAGAATCCACACTACCGGTTCCACATGTTTATTGCCCTGCAATACAAATGGATTAGACCTTCTTCGGAACCCAAACTTGGTTGGGTCCGGCATACTTGTAGAATTGGCCTTTATCAGGCAAAACAACATTCTTAACTTTTATGTTCTCAACTTTCTCAACGACTGGACATTTGACCTTGTAAACAGCCTTAACAAATTTATGTTTAGGCTTAGGCACAAATGTCTCATTTCTAGCTTTAGGAGGACTAGTAGTCTTAGACCTATTATGCTTCACATGCTGAAGAGGAGTAGTCTTATCACTAGAAATATGCTTACCATTAAAATAAGCATACATCAAATTAAAAGCACAAGACATACAATTAGGAGCACCACATACTTTATGAGAGGAATTAACAACAGGCAAATTATGCATGGTAGACATGGTATTTTTGTTATCCAACTCATGTATGTCTGAGTTAGTCTTAGTTGCTTTCACAAATTTGACTGAAGCTTTCGACACACTTGGCTTGGAAACAACCTTCTCATTAGCAAGATCTTCAGCACGTATTTCTTCTTGAATAATAAATGAGGTCTCATCAAATGGTTCAGCAATTGATTCTTTATAGAGGGGTTTATCAACACCCTTAAGCACATGTGGTACTTCCCTACCTTTAGCACAGACATGAGGAGGGGAGTTTATGCCTAATTCTCCAATAGCAACATTGTAATCATAACCTACTCCAGATGTTTGATTAATAGCTTGCTTATTATAGAACTCTTTAGCCTTCGAGCAAGAATTAAAGTAAGCTTTAACCTTAGTCTCAAGACCGGTGATCTTGTCTTTGAGAATAGTTTCGAGTTTTCTATAACAGTCAACTCTATTCTCTAGAAAAGATACTTGTTATTTTAATTTGTCTTGATTAATGTGCACAAGTCTTAATTCATTGACCTCTTTCTCAAGGTCTTTGATTTATTGAATTAACATTTCATTATCATGACGAGCACAATCTAAGGAGCCTCCTAGATGATAAACTAATTCAACATCAGTAAATTTTACCTCTTTTCTTGACGATGAAGTATTTTCATCAATAGCCATAAGAGCAAGATTCTCAACTTCTTCATCTTCACTATCAGTATCATCCCAGCTTCTTCCCTTTGTCAGGCAAGCCCTTTCAGATTTACTCTTCTGATTTAATTCATAAGAGTTCTTCCTTACTTGTTTTGGCTTCCTGCATTCTGTGGCAAAGTGTCCCAACTCATTGCAGTTAAAGCATCGAATGGTGCTCCGATCAACCATCCCTGTTTTGTATCCACCACTACTGGTGTTAGAGGATGAAGATCCACCTTTCTGGAATTTGTTGTAGTTGGACTTGTATTTGAACTTGGGATTCCCCTGAAATCTGACATTGGAGAATCTCTTGACAATCAGGGCCATTGACTCATCTTCCAATTGCTCCAGCTATTCCAAAGAGTAAAAATCATCACCGGATTGATTTGTAGTAGGAGGATCAAATTCTGCTACTATCATATTTCTTCAGCCTTGTAAGACTGTACCATTATCTCTGACTGTTGAGATTATTGTTATTGTTGTTGTTCAGCTACTAGAGCAGTAGACGTGCTGACCACTCTACCTTTCCCGTAGACTTCCTTCTGCTGAATCCGCTCCAACTCATAGGTTTTTAACACACCATAGAACCTTTCCAAAGAAATCTCACTCCGAACTCTCGCTTCTCTTATGGAAGTGATTCTATGTTCAAGATAAGTTGGCAGTGTTAAAAGGAACTTTTTGTTGACCTCCCTGATTGAATAATATTTTCCATTTATGTTCAGGTTGTTGATCATTGCATTGTACCTCTCAAACACTTCAGTAATTCCTTCTCCTGAATTGGATTGGATTAATCGAATAAGGTATATTCGATGGTTTGAATAATAATCAAACTTATTTTCGATTATTCAAATAAAGATCGTACTTTCGTATAAGTATATCTTTTGTTATTTATTATTAATTTCAAGTATGAGTTTTAAAACTTCTACTTCAAATATTTTCATAAAGATTATCCTTATGGGAATATTATTTAAATATTAATATTCAGATATTTCCTAATATAACGGGATTGATTTATTTTATTAAATCATCATTACTCTAAACATTCTTTAAAATGTTTTCGAGTCTTCAAAATGATTTTAAAAGTTAGAGCGGATCCCAAAACTCATTTTCAGAATTAAGATCTTCCTTTCGAAGGGGATTTAAATACTCGCACAAAACCTGAGGGATCCGGTTCTATGGTGTATTTTATATTCGCAACGAGGTTGCTGTTTTGAGAAAACATTTTGATTACTTGCCCAACGTTCGGGAAGTAAGTCCATCTAGTTGATTCGGCATAAGTAACATAGGCTCAGTGGGCGTCCATGAAAGTGTAAGTGGCTCAGTGGGAGTCCAACGATGCGTAAGTGGCTGAGGGGTAGTCCAGCATAAGGTCCTAATGCGGCCAGGGTGATGACCAGTGGGGGATTCATCCATCTACTAGTAGAAAAGGTGACTTAATTGGTATCTTTGCCTGATCAGCAAGATATCAAGTTTATGCCAAGATTTTCTCCTTTCCAAATTCATTGGATATTGCAACTCTGTTTATAATTTTCATAACAGAGGTTTTCAAGGAGTGTATGAAATGTATATATATATAGGTGTATATATATATCGGGACTTAATGAAGTATCTCATGACTTCATTCTTTATAATGATATTTCAAAGATTGAATTTATTCAAGTCTTATCTTGTAGTCTCATCTATGTGATGAACTTTTGAAACTGATTATACCTTGAACAGTGGTAGTTCAAGTAGTATTCGGAAAAGATATAAGTATATTGGAGTATCTTGTAACTTCATCTTTTCAACTTATATCTGGTTAATGATTATCTTATGCATGACAAAGATTTTCAGAAAAACATTGAGACAAGGTTAGATATATGAGATCACCTTGCAACGATGCTTTTATACAGTTATAAACTGGAACTCCGTGTATATTATGCATGGAAGGGGACGTCCAAGATTTTAAAAAGTATATATACATATATAATGAATATTTTGCGACTTGGTCACATTAAGATATCAAACTTGGTTCATTTCTTCTTGACCAAGACTTTCATGAGAATGCTCATATATTATTAATTATTATACATATTATCTCGGTGGGCTTGTTGCTCACCCTTGCTTTCTTCTTTCATCACACAACAACAGATAGACAAGATGAACATGACCAAGCTCCCAATTCGCAAGCGGATAGGAAACGTTCTGCAGTTTTCTGTAGGCGTTGATGTCGTTGTAGCTGAGGTAGGATCTACCAATAGGCTAGGGTTTCAATTATTGATATACCAGACTTATGTATATTTATGAATTGTAATAATGGCAAAGAATATGTAAATTTATTCAGAAACCCTTTTGAGGTGTAATGACTTATAACTGTGGAATAAAATGACTTGTGTTATTTTTGGTATTCATCTCAGAGACTATAACTTGTGGTATGTGTGTATATTATGGGGTCATAGTACGCAGTAGTTAGTTGTTTATTAAGATTAAGTGTTATTAAGGGAAATGGAACTCGTGACAACCCGGATCTTCGACCCCGGATTTGGGGGTGTTAGAAAACCTATCAAGTCTAATGCCATGCTGCTTCACTACTCTATTCCAGCATCTTTGAATATCATCATAATAACATGGAAATGGTAATGCTTCTTTGTTCTCAAGAAACCTAGCTGAATAGGCTGCCACATTCCTTTTGCAAACACTCGACGCATGTGATTGTGTTATCACTGTCAACAAATGTTTGAATTGATCATCCGTCGGGTACATGATTATCATCCGTCGGGTTGCCTTGTTGATCATCCGTCGGGTAGCTTTGTTGATCATCCGTCGGGTAGCTATTTGACACTTGACTTCATTTCATTTATGCAGAATTACAAGACATCTTATATTTAAAATTAATCAAGCTATTCTGCATATCTAATTAAAGTCAACATGACTTTTATGCTACTACAGAATCTATACAAAGGTGTTTGCAGAAATGTGCTACATGACTTATTGTTACATAAGCTACTCACTCGATGGATGTCAAATCATCATCCGTCGGGACTATATTGAGTCATCCGTTGGGACTATATCTGATCATCCATCGAGTGCTACATTTTTCACTAAGTTGAATCTACTAAGGTGTTTTGTTAATGTAATCATCAAGTTCACAACAAACTATCATCATTGGTAATATTATCTTTTAATTACATATTTGTAAGGGTCGAGAATCATTCCTCTGATCTATGTACAAAATACCCTCAGCAGTATGCATCTCCATTTTGCTGGTAATTTTGCAGTTTTATTTAATATCATCAGCGGATCACCTACAGTCACTGGTGTTTTGGCTGTAGGTTATAAACATGCTTTGCTAATTATATGAGCAGAATTGTTACCTTCAAATTATGTCGGAACTGTAACTATAAAAACTATTGGTGTCCTTTAACAGAGCATATACCTTCTGTATGGCAAAATGTTCACTTTGTCTAGTATCAATATGATATATTGCACAATACTCTATTGTATGACTGTAATATGTGCATCATGAATCTTACTGTAATAATTATATATAGAGAGAAAATAAGAAAAAAGAAGGCAAAATAAAGTTATTACACTCATCCAATAATAAAGTTCACTGCATTTGCTCAACTTAGTTATAACATCTCCAATAGTTATTACACTCGTCCAAAATAAAGTTCACTGCATTTTTGACTTGTATACTTCTCAAATTTACCAAATTATGTATTGTTACTTGGGGTTTATTGTTGTATAAATGTGGTGTTGATTAATTTAGTTGGTTTTTGCAGAGGCATTTCATTGAAGTTTTAGTTATGTGGATTTAATTTGGCATTTCACTGAAGCATAAGAATTTGGAGCAGTAGGCACTAGTTGGCAACATGTAGCAACATGCAACATCAGTCAGTCAGCACTCAGCAGACGCAGCCAAACTTTTTTTATGCAAATTTTAATTTTAAACTCTGTCATTCATATTAGCCAAGTGTTGGCCTCTGAAGTGTGATTTGTGAACTTGAATGTTGGCATGTAAACTTAAATATATTAGTTCTGTTTGAATTTCCTGACTGAGTGAACCCAACTTTATTTATGTTTCTACTTTCTTCTTTGTAATTTCTGATTTTCTGGAATGTTTTTATTAAGTTCGGTTTTAAATCCGGTTTCTGGTTATAACTGAATTTTTTAGTTCGGTTTTGGTTTAAAACCGAATACAATTCGGTTCGATTTTAGGTAGTGATTTTTCCATAATTTCAGTTTCAGTTAACCCAAAAAAAATCGGTTTCAGTTTTGGTTAACCGAATGCACACCCCTAGTAGTGTTGCAGAGATATCCAGATTGGATGGTGAACTCATTAGGGGAGTTTGTCGTGCGAGAAAGACAACTTACGATGATCAGTCGCAGTAGTACAACCCCACAATTTTCTAAATGTAGAGGAGAACAGCCGGATTTATTATTGACCGAACGCTAAAATCCATAGGAATGGACCATCTCAACGGAACTTCCGGGCCATTTGGGCCAATAAAATAAGGTTGGGCCGGTGCCACTCGGCCACTTACGCTACTCCTAGTTCGGATGAACTCCATGACTCTGAAATATAAAACTCATCTCCCTTTTCCCCAAGTAAAACTTGTTGATACGACTCCACCAAGAAGCCGTATCTAGTTGAAAAGGAAAACTCATCGATATTTCCCAGGCGATTCTTGTTAATGTATTAAACTTGTTCCAAGGATTTACTTCCAGAATATTGGGTAAGTAATCATAAACTTCTTTATCTATTCAGCAGCTTCGTTGCGAATATAAAAATACAACACTGAGCAGGATCCCCTATTTTGAACGAATATTTAAATCCCCTTCATAAAGAAGATTTAAACTTAAACGGGGTTTGGGGTCCTCTCCATACTTTTGAAAATGGTTTTGATAAGGTTCGAAAATAATCTCTGAACACATTTAAAGTAAGGATGATTTAAAATATATCAATCATTTTCAAAATTATTAGGCGAATATCGAAACATTATTATTTAAGGAAATAAAGAATATTATTTAATAAAATAAGCGGAGTCATAAGTCCTCGAATGAATATTCAAAACTAATATTCATTTAATAAATAAAATAAGTTTCATAAGTAGAATCTCTATTCCAATTATTAAAATAATCTTTGATCGTAATAAAAATCTTAAATGAATACTTATAAAATAAATATTCACTTGTAATTTAAAACTATCAAATAAGTATTATTCGATTAATAATTTTAAAAACTATATATAATATACCGGGGAACATTGCCTCACGGTTTAGGTACAATGTTCAACTTGTTAGCCCCACTATAAAGGGATACAAAAAATATCGCTAAATACTAGCATAGCCTATGAATGTCCTTTCGTGTTTTTGTGTAACAAATCTTAAACCCGAATGCGACCCGGATTTGCATTCATGTACCAATTTGGTGACATTAGCCCGAAACAAATATATTCATGTTTACCCGCTTTAGTACACTAAAGTACATGAATTATATATGGAAAAAATTAATTACTAAAAAATATAATATATAATTAAATAGTCTTGAATCGTGAACAACAAAGTTTCGAATATAATTACATAAAATTAGTGAAAATGTTCATGAAAGTACAACAAACTACAAATTGCTCAACATCAAATGAAATTAAAAACATAAAGTAACGACTTGGTCTTGCTAGTTTCTTTTTATATATGTTATTTATTTAGAATAGGTAATTCACATTTGGTATTTAGATTTTATGTGTATATATATGTGTGTGTGTGTAATTAATTAATTATTTATTTCGTGTACTTTCATTCTGTGTCGTGTACTTATATCGATAACCCAAACCCAAACACTAATTATTCATGTCGTTTCGTACCGTGTTCATGTGTCGTATACCAGTATTGTCGGGTCTAAGCATAGGTAATATGTAGCTCGTGAGCTCTACTTTAAATCAATTGTATTTAACAATGAAATATCTCGATTTCAAAACATGCATGCATATATATATATGGGTAGAAAACTTGACTGAGTGTCCCGGGGTGGTAATGAGCTTAGGGTGGGTCCGGTAACCTATAAAAAACAACATAAGTCGGAATTAATCCTCGGTCGGTTAAGAAACTAGAATTTATTTATACATACCCTAATGCTCTCTTTCACGCTTAAAAGTTTACGTTAGTCGCTCGCGTACCCTCGGCTCCACCATTTTTATAAAATTGACCGGTAAACATTTTAAGGCGAATCCTTTGTGAGGACTTTAATAACTGCCTAACCAACTTTACGTAATTGTTTTGTATTTCGATAAGTCTTTTAGGGGCCTTAAACATGGTCTTAAATTTACTCAAGGGGTAGAGGTTTTTTCGCGAAATATCGTTACTTAAAACGATCGTTTCTCCAAAACCGTAAATCCGATTAAAGCGATCCACATATCAAAACTAAGATTAAATCATAACCTATCTAAGAATGGAAGTGGTTAGTTCATAGAAGTGGGTTTTTAGGTCCAAAATTTATGTACAAAAACAGTCTCTAGAAAAACTGCCATTACGACGGCTATACGTTAACGATCCCCAAATTTTAACCATACTAATCTACACCAAATCAACCACAATTCATCAATAAATCAAGATCCAAAACATTACCATTCCAACAATAACTCAAGATCTCAACTTATACAACTAAACTAAGTCAAAATGTGATCAAGAACTTCAAATCTAATAAGTATCATTCATATCTCCATAATCCATAAAACAACTTTACAATCAAAGATCTAAACATGCTTAAACAACTATTACACTTAATCCATCATCCAAACTCGTAACAACTCAAACTAATCAACTTAATACTAAGGGATTTAAGAGTTATACCCCTCCTTAGAGCTTCTAAACAATACAAGAGCCTTTAAATGTCTATGGGAGCCTTAATTTACTCTTAAACAACCATGATTTTTCCATTAAAATCAAGAAATCAAAATTAGTTTCTTGAAAACACTATTCATCATCTTCTTGTATTAATTATTAGAAATATCTAGGAATGGAATTTGAGGCTAAGATTTCTAGGAAACATGTAACTAATCAAGGAGAAGTTTGGATGAATACCTTGTAAATTAGTAGGAAGTGGAGCTTGGACTTCAATTTCTTAAGAAAAGAGGTCGAGAGTTTGGAGCTTGGAAATGGGGGGAGAAAAAGAAATGTTTGCTTGGTTGATCTTGGGAAATGAAATGACTTTACTTGGTGGAAATTAATCTTGCTAAAATATCTTGGTTTTACTTTATTAAAGTGATGACCTCACCTTGCTTACATCATCACAAGGACACTTGTCTACTTTCTATGGTTGGATGATACCATCTTGCTCTAATCCTCTTGATTAGTGATAATTGCTTGGTTAATCCCTTGGTTACTTGTATAAGCTTGATCCTTGGTCGCTTATTTATTTTATGGTTCGCTTAACTCTCATTTTTGTTCTCGTTGATCATTTGAGGGATCATATCCGGAATCTTAATACTTGGGTTTTCTTTAATGATCCTCTGTTATAATCCTTGAATTGAATTCCTTTTAATCATGTTACCTTATACTTAATTTCTTCGGTACCTGGTGGATTTTCGGGAAAAATCAAAGTGTTCGAATTCTGAAGACCTTTACATACACTCATTAACATTATGAAATACTAATACGATCTCAGAATTTCCATAACATGACTCCTATATAAGGTGGTCTGATAATTTTCCACAATCATAAAAAATCAGCAAAAGTTACTATTTATCAGGATTACAATTTTTTTCAAAATTTGGGGTTATTACAAAAACTATCAAAGTGAATGTTTATTTCACCCACATGCATAAAAACAAGAAAAACCCAAATGGGCCATTAAAAAATCTTGATTTTACAAAATCTTTATTTCACACATACAACGTAAGGACACTAAAGGGTCATAGAAAAAACAAATCTTCATTAAAAAACTCAAAACACAGACCTATACATGTAAAATACACACTAAAATAGATACATAAATATATAACCTGAGATGGAGGTGAAGAATCTGAAAGAGTAGCAGAAGATCAAGAAGTGTTACATTCAAGATAAGTACTGCGTGATTTATTTTATATTTTAATTATAAATCTATTTTTTGGGTATTTAAATGAAAAAGATGTAAAAGTGGGGAGGTGTATTTTGTGTGTTGACAGATGGCACAATTAAGATGCAGATTTTGTCCATCTATTCATCTTTTCGTATTCTAGAAGCTTTTCTGTTAGGTGTCAAATGCAAACATGGGGGTGAATGTATGTTTCTTGATTTTTCGTTTAAAATTTTATAAATTACTTTTCAAGAAAATCAAGTTTGTGTTTAGGCTTTGGAACTCAACAGACTACATGAAATTTGTTGTGATAATCAATTGAACGTAAAAGACAAAGAAAATAATTATCAAAACTTACTTAATCTTTATATTAAAAATCAAATATGTTGTGCTACAAATTTGTGTTCTTGAATATTTAGAACACAACTACTCCTTGAGAGAATACAAAAAATTCTAGACTGTTTTGTTACTCTTGGAACTAAGGACCTGTGACATATAGAGCAACATGCACAGTTTACAGAAATTGCACTAAAATAGACTAACACATTTTCTAAAGTCCTTTTGTCTATTTCTATTTTGAATGCTACAAATCTGCATACAATCTTCCAGGTATGTTACCCTCCTTGTAGACTTTCTATTTTAGTGATAAAATGGTTTGTTGACAGATAATCTTGAATCTTTAGGATAAATGTTGTTAGCTTACACACACACTGTAGAGGGGGGTGAATATAGTGTATAGCACAATCAAATCGAACTTTAATAACTCAAGTAACAGAAAACAAACTTTATTCAAAACAATAAACTCTGTTACAGTATGGAACTGTCCTCTCTCAGTGATGAACAAATATCACGAGAGCTGCTAGGGTTACAATGAATAATCTTCTCGATTATAATAACATTTATAGTGTAAACCCTATGTCTGTGTTTATATACTACACAGTTACAAGATAATCGCTAATTGATATGGAATATAATTCTGCTTACTAAAATATATCAATCAGATATCTTTTCTTCCAAGTATTCTATTCTTCATAGAATTCCTTCTTCATGCATATCTCTTCTTATGTTTGTCTCGATCTTCTCTTCCTGTGAATCAGCTGCCTTCCTTATCTGAACGTTTTCTTTAAGTCCTGATATTATCTTCTGATAAATATCTTCTGAACCTTAAGTACTGATGACTTAAGTTCTGACTTCAGTATAAGTGCTGATTTCAGTTAAGTACTGATTTGTCCTGTTTATGTAAGATCTGTAAACTAAACATAAATCACATTAGTCATGACATTATCAAATATATCTAACAATCTCCCCCAACTTGTAAATTAGCATAATATACAAATTTAACATTTATTTGATGATGTCAAAAACATTAAGTACAAATGCATGAGAATTTGACTAGATAACTATAACTTACAGTCCTTAAAGCTTTACCAATCTTTAACTTCTGATAACAACTTCAGTCTGTATTCATATCAGAATTTAAGTAGTTGTAGATCTTGAATTGGCTTCATCTTCTGATCTCTCTGATATCAGGAGTTGTTTTGAGATAGTTCTTCAACAAACATCTCTCAGCATATCTGAGTTCATCAATCATCCTCCTTTTAGCATCTTTAAGTTCTGCAGAATCTTCACCAGTTTGAAAGATTGCAGTCCTGAGATCATTAATTTTAGCTTTCTTTATGTCCTGATCCAGTCTGATCAAATATGCCTTGTCAGACTCAAGATTGAATTCCACAGCCCTGTAACCCAGAAAGGTAGTTATAATCTTAGCAGAGTTGGGCTTCATCTCAATAATATCACCATTGTGATCTCTGTACTTTGGAAGATATGTGCTGTCAGACTTAACAGAATAAAGCTTTTTCTGTTTCTGAATTTGACTCTTCAAAAAGTTTGCAGCACTTTCTGTTATTTTGTCATTCACTTGAAGTAAGAATAATACATGTTCCAGTTCTTTAAAATACTTCAGTGGAATGGCATTTTCCCTTATATGATAAACCCTACCATCTGTCATGAAGTACAACAAGATGTGTTCTTTCAAGTAGGTATGGTAAACCATTTGTACAGATTCTAGTTGATTCAATCTCTCAGGAGTTGCTCCAATACCTGGTTCACTTAAGGAAGTTGGATCATTGGTTGTGTTATGTACTCTTCTTTCATCAGCACTTCCCAATCCAGTTTTATCTCTTGCTTCCTTTCCAGTAACTACTCTTGCTTCAAAACCACTTACAGCAATCTTCAAAGGTTGAGTCTGTTTGGCTTTGGTGAATCCTGGTAGGAGTATCTTCGAAGGTTTAACATGAGCAATGTCAGAGGTTTCCTTTGATTTATCTTCTGATATCAAGTTAACTTGAGCTATGTCAGAGGTTACTTGCTTCTTTGAGATATCAGAACTAACTATCTCTTGACTCTGAACAACTTGAGCCATGTCAGAGGTTGTCTTAGAAACTTTTCTTGAAGTCAGAGCAAGATCAGCATCTTCATTAGTAATTCCTCATTCACAGGAGGCACATAAACTTTGATAGGTTCACCAACTTACTCTTTGCCCTTGGACTTTGGATCTATCTGCAGTTATGATTTAGCTTTGGTTGCTTCAGGATTTGTCCTTTCTTTTATCACAATGCCTTTGAGCTTTGGAAGTTTCTTTTTACCAGAAGCTTCAGATTTAGATTTGACTTTTTCTGATTTAAGTCTAGCTTCTTCTTCCATCAGACTCTCCAAGTCCATTCCTGGATTTTCCTTAAAAAATAACTGTCTTGACATTTCTTCATCAAGATCCAAAAGTTCATCAGAACTTATCCTTTTACCAGTAGCAGAAGTAATTCTTTTTCCAGCATCAAAACTTGTCATGTGACTTGTAATTCCAGCTCCTCTTGATGAGAAACTTCTACCTAGACCATGACCTTCACCCATTCCAGAGTTTTCCTGGTCATCTTTTTCATCATCCTTCCCCTTCAGTGTCTTATCAATTTTGCATTTGGACTTAATTACTTTCTCCCTCTTTTTGGCATCAGCAGGTAACATAAGAGAGATAAGCAATTCCACTGAGGCTTGGATTTCATCGAGTTGAGATTGCTGAGAAGCTTGATTTTTCAAAATATCATCAATCTGAGACTGTTGCTTCTCTTGGGACTTCTCAATATAAGCAACTCTGTCGAAGGTAGGTTGAAAGAATTTTTTTCTTTTCAATTTTCTGAACTGTTTCTTGCTTGAGTAATTCTTCCTGAATTTTATGTAACTCTTCATGAGTTGTTGAATGGAGACCTTGCAAATGTCTAGTACTCAATGCAGTGACTCGAAGCTGTGTCTTAAAATCATCATTAATTAACATTTCATCAGCTTTTGTCAAGTGCTCAGCAAGAATCTTTTCAGATGGAACAAAGGTAACTGAGTTCCATTCCTTAGTCCACTCCTGTCCTCGAGGAGTTTCACTCCAAGGCACTGGTGCTTCTCTTCGAGTAAACTTCTTGACTAACTCACTTTTGTGAACAGTTTGCTGAGGTGCATGTCCTGAAGGACCAGCTGCATCAGCATCTGCATTCATAGCAGTATCACCAGTACGGTCAGCATTTGAAGCATCAGAACTAACAGAATCAGCATCTTCTGATAGAACAACAGTATGAGAAGTAATTGAGGCTTCAGCATCATCCTCTAAGTGCTGATCTGGTTCCAAGTTCTGATCAACAGCCATATCCTGATGCTCACCTATATTCTGATCATCAACATCTAGATGCAGAGAAGGTGTTGGAGACAATTCTGGAGTTTTAGTAGCATCAGGAAAAGATGTTGTAGATGGATTAATTGATGTTGGAGCTTCTAAGTAGAGAACCTCAGGCACAACCAGGTTGTGAATATCAATTTCAGCACTTGTGTCTGGGTCTACAGGAGATACAGTTTCATGTACAGGAGAGGCATGGATAATTTAATGCGGACAGGTAGAAATAATTATACCCCGTCTCCCTAGACTAGGAAGACAAAAAACAGTCATTGGAAGTGTAAGACAGGGTTTAATGCACACAAGAAACAAGTAAAAATTATTGTGCATGTACGTGTTCTACTAACCCTAATTAGATTGATTGTTAATATTCTACCCAAACATATTCTGATTTAAAAAGGAGACTGTTTCAAATTGTAACCACAAATAAGTCAAGTAAAGGATCAGAATATAATATCAGAACTTAGACTTATATCAGAACTTAACAGTCATCAGAACATGATTTCTGAACTCAAAAAATGAATGCCTATCTCCGTAATTCTTCACCCAAATTCTGATATCGATTCTTCAGAACTTAATCATCAGAACATTCAACAGAACCTGTCCTCAGAATTTATGCAATTTGACACATAAACTGTTCATCTACAACAACATGGATCACCACATAAATTTTCATCATTCATATGGAGTGTTAGTGTGTGCATTAAGCTAAATATCAGACAAAGAGTAAAGTCTGATTCACTTCAGAACATCTTAGAAATAAGGCATAACTAAAATTTTACTGAAAATCTGTCATTATGCTGAAGCCGACTACTGAATGAGTTCATGCTTGGGTCCACCTCAATTGTTTTGTGCTAATTTTGTGCATCTTTTTAAATTCCATTTTACAGTGGCTTCTTAGTGTAAGTGAGTCACGACTGCTTATCAGAATTTATGCTATTATCAGAGTATTTCTCCAGTAATCATAGAGTGTGAAAAGTCACCAAGAAAAATATTTATTTGCTTTTCTGATGCATTTTACTTAATACCAGCAATGCACTTGGGTCGTCCCTTCCACATTTTTACTCTAGATCTCAAAGGAGTACCTGATTTTTATTCCTTGTTTCTTTTCCTTTTTCTTTTGATAAGTGAGGTTTATCAGCACTTAGTACATTCAACAGATTTACTAGAATCAGAACTTAACAGATGAGAAGCATTATTCTAGTTTTTGACTTAGTAATAAGATAGACAAAGTAAACTCAACTAAGCTTAATATCAGAATTTGCTTGTGTCAATAGATTTCCACAGAAATAATTACTTCTAACATGGGATCTTTAGTGTATTGAAGACTACTAGGTCAGCGTCTAGCACAGGTATCCTCATAGGATTGAATAGTTACATAAACAGTTATATCACTATCAGAGTTTAGAAAGTCACATCAGACAACAATAAGTACTTAAGCAATTTTCAATTAAGCACATAATACACAAAGAGAGTAATTTCTGTAAATACTGATCATAAAGTCTGATGCATCAGAACAAAACTAAGCAGATTTAGAGAAAGAACCTGAAACCATTCCAAGTTCATTTACCAATCTTGTAAAAGTAGCTTCACACAGTGGTTTTGTGAAGATATCTGCTAGTTGTTGATCTGTTGGAACAAAGTGCAATTCCACTGTACCTTCATCCACATGTTCCCTTATGAAGTGGTACCTAATGCTGATGTGCTTTGTCATTGAGTGTTGAACTGGATTACCTGTCATAACAATAGCACTTTGATTATCACATTAAATAGGGATTTTAAAATATGTTAACCCATAATCCAGTAACTGATTCTTCATCTAAAGAATCTGTGCACAACAGCTTCCTGCAGCAATGTACTCTGCTTCTGCAGTTGATGTGGAAATGGACTTTTGTTTCTTGCTAAACCAAGAAACCAATCTGCCTCCAAGAAATTGGCAGCTTCCACTTATGCTTTTCCTTGTCAATTTTGTGACCTGCAAAATCTGCATCTGAGTAACCTATTAGTTTAAAATCTGATTCTCTGGGATACCACAATCCCAGATCAGCTGTTCTCTTAAGATATTTGAAAATCCTTTTCACAGTTGTTAAGTGAGGTTCTCTTGGATCTGCTTGAAATCTTACACAAAGACAGGTAGCATACATGATATCAGGTCTACTAGCAGTTAGATAGAGTAGAGAGCCAATCATACCTCTGTAATCAGTAATATCTACTGATTTACCAGTATCCTTATCCAGTTTTGTTGCAGTGGCCATGGGAGTGGATGCACTTGAACAATCTTGCATCCCAAATTTCTTCAGCAAATTTCTGGTGTACTTGGTTTGACAAATAAAAGTGCATTCTTCATTCTGCTTGACTTGAAGGCCCAGAAAATAGCTAAGTTCCCTCATCATACTCATTTGATACCTTGACTGCATCAGTTTGGCAAACTTCTTGCAAAGTCTGTCATTTGTAGAACCAAAAATGATATCGTCAACATAAATCTGGACCAGAAGTAAGTCCTTTCCATGGTTGAGGTAGAACAGTGTTTTGTCTATTGTTCCTCTGTTAAATCCACTTTCCAGAAGAAACTGAGTTAAAGTCTCATACCATGCTCTTGGAGCTTGCTTAAGTCCATAAAGTGCTTTATCAAGCCTGTAGACATAATCTGGATATTTGGAATCTACAAAGCCTGGGGGTTGTTCAACATATACTTCTTCCTCCAATTCTCCATTGAGAAAAGCACTTTTCACATCCATTTGAAAGACAGTAAACTTTTTGTGAGCAGCATAAGCCAAAAATATCCTTATGGCTTCCAATCTAGCAACTGGTGCAAATGTTTCATCATAATCAATTCCCTCCTGTTGAGAATATCCTTTTACAACCAACCTTGCCTTATTCCTTGTAATTATGCCATCACTATCAGTTTTGTTTCTGAATACCCACTTTGTACCAACAACAGATCTGTTCTTTGGTCTTGGCACTAGGGTCCAGACTTTGTTTCTTTCAAATTTATTTAACTCTTCCTGCATTGCTTGCACCCAATCAGCATCTTGAAGAGCTTCTTCCACTTTCTTTGGCTCAGTCTGAGAAAGAAAAGAATTGTAAAGACATTCACTTGAAGTAGCTGTTCTAGTTCTGACACCTGCATCAGGATTTCCATTTATCAAATCGTATGTATGTGATTTAGTCCACTTCCTTGTTGATGGAAGGTTTTCTCTAGAACTGGATGCTCCCCCATGATCCATGCTGTCTTCATTAACATTTTCTGATGCTCCCCCTGAAAGTATGCTCTCTGTGTTGGATTCTTCAGAATTTAGATTTTCAGAACTATCAAAACTTGGCTTATCAGAACTTGACGAGTCAGAACTTGAAGAGCCAGTTATCTGTTCTGATGCTTCTTGAGATGTGATTGTATCTTCAGTATCCTACCCCTGCACAGGTGCATTTTCCTTTGGCGTAGTTACCACAGTTTCAATAACATCAGAGCTTAATCCATCAGAGTTTGCAGTATCAGAATTTAGACTGTCAGGATTTTCACTATCAGAATTTAAGTCTTCATTTTCAAATCTCAGCTGCTCATGATCATTGAAGTCTTCAAGCCCAGTAACCTTCTTATCATCAAAGGAGACATTGATAGATTCCATGACCACTCTTGTTCTCAAGTTATAGACTCTGAAGGCTTTTGTGGAAAGTGGATACCCAACAAAAATTCCTTCATCAGCTTTTAGATCAAATTTGGATAGCTGTTCAGGGTGAGTCTTAAAAACAAAACACTTGCATCCAAACACGTGAAAATACTTCAGATTTGGCTTCTTTTTCTTTACCATCTCATATGGTGTCTTTCCATGCTTGTTAATTAGTGTTGCATTCTGAGTAAAACAAGTAGTTTGCACAGCTTCAGCCCAGAAATAGGTTGGAAGTTTTGCTTCATCAAGCATTGTTCTTGCAGCTTCAATAAGAGTTCTATTCTTTCTTTGAACAACTCCATTTTGCTGTGGAGTTCCAGGAGCAGAGAATTCCTGCTTGATTCCATGGTTTTTGCAGAACTCTTCCATTATCAAATTCTTGAACTCGGTACCATTGTCACTTCTTATTATCTTCACTGAGTCTTTGACCAATTTATCCAGTTTCTTGACATGATCAATGAAGAGAGATGCAGTTTCACTTTTTATGTGCAAGAAATACACCCATGTGTATCTGGTGAACTCATCCACTATGACTATAACATATTTCTTCTTTGCAATAGACATGACATTTACTGGACCAAATAGATCAATATGTAATAGGTGATAAGGCTTAAGAATTGATGATTTAGTCTTGCTCTTGAATGAAGATTTCCTTTGTTTGGCCTTCTAACAAGAATCACAAAGGCCATCAGGAGCAAATACTGACTTTGGCAGTCCTCTCACAAGATCTTTCCTGACCAACTCATTTATATTGTTGAAATTTAAATGAGAGAGTTTCTTGTGCCAATTCCAGCTTTCTTCAATTGATGCTCTACTCATCAGACAGATTGCAGAACCATCGGTACTTGTTGAAAGCTTGGCTTCATAAATGTTACCATGCATGTATCCTTGCAGAACAACTTTTCCTGTAGTTTACTTACTACTTCACAGTGTTCTTCAAAGAAATCCACATGATAACCTCTGTCACAGATTTGACTGACACTCAGCATATTGTGTTTAAGTCCTGAGACCAGAGTTACTTCCTTAATGATGACATTCCCAAGATTGATATTGTCATATCCCAATGTTTTTCCAATGTTGCCATCTCCATAAGAAACACTTGGGCTAGCCTTCTCCACAAAGTCTGATAGCAGGGCTTTATTTCCAGTCATATGTCCTGAACATTCACTGTCCAGAACTAGGATGTTTTTCCTGTTGCCCTGCAATCACAAAGACCACTAATGATTAGGTTTAAGGACCCACACATGCTTGGATCCTTTGGCCTTATTAAGTCTGTTAACATTTGCAGCAGATTTAGCATCAGAGTTTATGTTAACATTTTTCTTATCAGAATTTACACTATCAGACTTTGAATCAGAACTTACACTAGAAGGAACAATGGTAACTTTCTTTAAAAAAGGTTTTATTTGATAATAATCATAGTACAAACTATGATATTCCTTACAAGTATAAATGGAATGCCATAAACTACCACAATGAAAACAAGGATTTTGTGGCTTATATCTAACAAACTAACTCTTAACTCCTGACTTTGAAGGTAAGGAGTTTATGTTCTTATTCTTCCTGCAAAAAGAAGCCAGATGGTTAGAACTTCCACAGTTATGACATGTTTTTCTAGGAGCATCAGGAACAGACTTATAATCATTGCTTTTATTCACACCTTTCTTTCCATTCTTATTTTTCCTAGGTGATTTTACCTTGTTTGCATTCTTTACTTCTTTCAGCTTATACTTAAGCTGCTTCTTTGTCATTAAGCCTACGACGTTTACTTCAGTTGTCTTTTCCTGTTTTAGTTTATCAGAAGTTAATTCCTTCTTAACTTCTGATTTCTCAGTATCAGACTTTACAGCTACAAACTTAACAGGTTTTAACTTTCGCTTTTATTTAACAACTACAGGCTTAATATCTATAGTTCCTTTATCATTCTTATCCTCTCCATAACCTAAGCCCTCTTTCCAGTTTTCACTACTTAACAAATTCTGAGTTATTCTGCCAAAGTTAGTCCAAGTCCTGATAATCTATCTTTCCTTTTCTAACTCAGCTTTTAGAGATTCATTCATTTTAAGCACTTCATCCCTAACATAGAAAGCATCATCTCTATCTTTCTGAGTTTGATGGAACATGACTAACTCTTTTTCTAAATAATTATTCCTCTTTTTGCAAGCAATATTTTCAGAAGTTAATCTTTCATATGTTAAAGTTTGATCTCTATAACTAATGAACATGGTTTTAAGATATCTTCTCAACTCATTAATATCATCAGTATGAAAGGCATAAGTAGTTTGAGGTACCTTTAACTCAGCAGCTTCAGAACTGCTTTCAACACTTGTCGTATCAGCATTTGCCATCAGGGCATAATTCTCCTCACTTTCAGAATCTGAGGTGTCTGTCCAACTTTTCTTCTTTGTGACAAGAGCCTTGCCTTTATCACTCCTCACTTTCTTGCAATCGGGAGATATGTGGCCTTTCTCACCATAGTTGTAGCATTTGACATTTGTATAATCTCCTCTGTCAGACTTTCCTCCTCTGCTCTCAGATTTTCTGAAATTCTTCTTATCAGAACTTGCGCCTTTCCTGGAAAACTTCTTTCCGTTCCTGAACTTCCTGTATGCAATCTTTGTGATTCCTTTCACCATAAGAGCACACAGCTTCATCATCTCTTCATCCGCATCCGTCTCAGGCAAGCTTTCAAATTCTGAGTCATCATCATTTTTAGAACTTGATGACTCAGTATCAGACTTTGTGAAGAGAGCTTTACCCTTGTCTTTCCTTGAGGTAGCTGCCTTGGGGGATTCTTCTTCAGCCTTAAGAGCAGCTGTCCTTGACTTTCCTCCTTTCCTCTTGCTTCTTTATTCCATCTCAAGTTCAAGAGTCTTGAGCATTCCATAAATTTCATCAAGAGTTGTTTCATCAAGATTATAGTTGTCTCTTATTGTTGTTGCCTTCAAATCCCAGCTTTCAGGAAGAGCCAACAGGAATTTTAGGTTTGAATCTTCAAGATCATACTCCTTATCAACTAGTGACAAATCATTCAAGAGTTTGACAAATCTATCATATAAATCAGTCAATGACTCATTAGTCTTTGACTCAAAGTGTTCATACTCTTGAGTGAGTATTGTCTTCCTGTTCTTCTTGATCGAATCAGTTCCCTGGCACTTTGTTTCCAAGGCATCCCATATCTCCTTTGCAGTCTTGCAGTTTATTACCCTGTTTGACATTACATTATCAATGGCACTATGCAGTAAGGGTTGTACCTTAGCATATTTTGCAATCGAAGCGATATCTTCAGTAGTATAATCACTCTTCTCCTTTGGTACAGACTTTGCTGCTTCACCTGTAACTGCAACTGCGAGCTTTGTTGGATTGTGAGGTCCTTCCTTGATTCTGTCAAGATATTCTGGATCTGTAGCTTCCAGAAACATAGTCATCCTTGAAAGTAATATGTCCTAAGTCCAATCATGTATTAGGATTTAGGAATAATTTTATGTAATCTGTTTTGATTTCATTGATATTAATAAAGACTTGTTTTGTTTTTATTACGGGCTTTATCTATTTAAGTGTTTAAATAAGATATACCATAGTTTAGAGTAAAACTTTTTATGGATTATGATGAGATCATAATAGTGAGACCTAAAAAGATGATAACTCTAAACTTAAATAGTTCCTGGTCATAGGATTACTAACTGGTAATTAATAATCCGCAAAGATCGGTACATACTATGCTTGCTTCATTATGAAGGATGTCTGTTCTCATAGACATTTGTGTGGTGACACTATAGCTAGTATGTAGGTGCTTATTATAGAATAAGTTCACTGAACATGACTCGCCCAACTGAACAACTGATGGAGTTCACTCACGTGTCAGCAGTTGTTCGCTTAGTGATAGTTGTACAAGTATCCTTAGACTTGAGGTCATCATAGTCATCTTGTGTACACTAAACTATGCTTTGGTTTAGTTCTTAGTCTCCAGGGACAATTATTAGGGCTCTTCTGGGTATAGGAATTTGTACACGAAGATAGTGTATGATCAATAAAGGATCTACCCCTTCCAGTGAAGGAAGCGAATGTTCAAGGCTGATCCACTTATGCTAGTTCAGGAATCTCTGGCCAGAGTGAATGAAATTAGAAAGGAGATTCTAATTTGCATAGAACTACGCATAGTAAATGGTAAGCAAGTGATTGAATTAGATAGGCTTGACACGAGATCCATGCCTTGTATTTAAGCAGGACATTGTAGGGTAGAAGGAGTTTATTGTACGGTAACTATTCACTGACAGGTTCTTGGTATTCTAAGCAGTGAATTCATATTATCCGGATAGTCGCGATATGTTGAGAAGCATCACTCACGATGTAGAATAAATGTGATTAATTAATTAATCATATTTAATAAATTAGAGAATTTATATAAATAATGATAAAATAGTTTTATTATTATTTATTTCTACTACCGGCTTAATATTGAACCTACAGGGTCACACCATAAAAACAGAATGATTTTATGGTGGAGGAATTAATTAATAATGGCTAATAATTATTTATTTGTGAAATAAATAATTAATTGGCAAATTTAATAATTGATTAAATGAGATATAATTGATTATAAATTAATTAAGAAAAGTTCTTAATATTATTAATTAAGGATTTAATTTTTTGGAAATTAAATCAAGAGAGAGAATTATTTCTAAAGTGTTTAGAAAAAGGATTAATAATTAAAAGGTGTTTTAATTATTAATGAGAATAATAAATGGGATAATAATAATAATAATATTTATGGGAAAATTTTAGCTGAAAATTTTGCCTATAAATACACTATTATAGACCCTATTTTATTCTAACCCGAGAAACCCAAAAGTTTTAGAAAACCAAATTCTCTCCACCTCCTCCTCCTCCTAAAAGTCGTTTTCTTGGTGGATACCGATGGAGTGCTTCACACTTGAGGAGCAACTGCTAAGGATCTCTGATCGTTGTCTCCGAATTATTTTAAAAGGTTAGATTCGATCCCTCGAATTTTTATTCACAATTTATATACTTTTATTTAGATTTTGTATGTGTAAAAGTGTTTTGCCATGCCCCGCTGCGTTAAAAATCCAACAATGGTATCAGAGCATAGGTTGTATGCATATAGATCTGTGGTAAAAATTTCAGAATTTTATGTGCTTGTATGAATTAATTATGATTTTTACAAGTTATATTATGGATTAATTTTGTCTGATGAGAAATCGTTTCTCAGAATAATTTTGAATATTGATCTGGGTTCTACAAGTGTTGTAGATCGTCTGGGTATTTTTTTCATAATTTTAGGATGTATAGATTTTTTATTATGAATTTTTAAAGTTCTTGCAATTAAATTCGTAATTAAATAATCATATATATATATATAAATTGTAAGTATTTATATATGTTTGTATCATCTGTACTGCTGCTGTTGAAATCAATGGCACATGTGATGTGCTGTGGCACGGAAGAAAAGAAAGACGGCGGCACGGGGATCGACAAGTCAGAAAAGGCGGCGAATCACAGCAAAGGCAAGGACCGCGCGACTGGCGCGCGCGCGTGGGGCACACGCGCTCGTGTGTCACGCGCGGCGCGTGTCAGACACGCACTGGTCAAAGGTCAGACGGATGCTGATGTCATGCTGACGTCATCAGATGACGTCATGCTGACGTCAGCATTGGGTTTAGATGCGCGTGGGCGCGCGTGGGGGAGGTCTGACACGCGCCTGACAGCGCGTGTGCGCGTGGCGGCGCGTGGGACATCTTCTCGGGGCGCGTGAGGGCGCGTGGAAGCTCAGAATTGGGTGATTTTGGTGCCGTTGGATTCGTCTTTTCAAGACGCTTCTAATGGTATATTATATGATATTTTATGAAATTGTTTCGAACTGTTTATAGCTGTCAGAAGTGTTTTAAAGCTGTTTTTGATCGTTTGAATTGCTTTTAAATGCTTCATGTGATACATAGAGATGTATATTGCTTAGACCAATGTGCTAGATGATATAACATGCCTACCTTGATGTTTATTCATGTTGATATATGTGATATATGCTTAGTTTATCATGCGATGATAGATTTAGGTGAACTTAAATAAACATAAGGCGTTTGTTAGACAACCTAGTATAGTGAAATTGTTTCATAACCTTAAGAATAATATTATGAATACAATCATGAGATTCTTGTGTTTGTGAAACACGTAATTGAATATGAATTTTCGATATGAGAGAAAGGATGATTCTGTCAACAACACATTTCTATCTGTAAGAAAGGGTTATTAAGTGACGCCTCTTGACAATGCTCCACCCGATCTGGGAATCATCTGATTATTGATTATTGATTTGAAATATTTAATTTAAAAGGAAGAATCTCTTTATAATATGATTATGATTGTAACGTAATATAATCCCTCTAAAATTAAATAATATCAAGTAGTAATTGGCCAATGATACAACGGGCTTGTGTCGGTCATAGCCTTCCAACATGGTAGAAAGTAGTTCTTATTTTTGAATCATTGTCGTTTCGTGCCACAGCCGAGGGCTTTGATTTCGAAATAAGAAATACTTGTCTATTACATAGAGATGTGTACATTGAATAAGAATCTAAAGGTCGTTACGTGCCACAGCCGTGGGCCTTTGGGGACTGATTCAATTGTACGGAATGTTGGGTTAGACTTGACTTAGAATATTGAGTTTGTCGTGCCACAGCCATGACTCAATTATTCAAGAGGCTAAAGTTTGATTAGGGAATAACATTAGATGTAATTGACAAGAGTTGTCTGCCTATTGAACATTACATGGCGTTTCGTGCCACAGCCGGGGTTGTGTAATGGAATGTAGGATCCCTATTCCCACTATCATTATGAATGCTTAATTTTTCATGTAGGGGGTTGAATAAATTAGGAAAACTAGTGGGAGCCACTTATGAATAAAGACCCGATTCATATAGTGTTTTGAAATGAAATCGAATATTTGCTAAGTGTTGTTATGTGTTTATCATTTACAGATTTACTTTGTACGTTATGTCTTCTGCACTATCACTCAGGAGCATACTAGATGCTCACAAATTGACTGGTCCTAATTATGCTGACTGGCTTCGAAACTTGAGAATTGTTCTCAGGATTGAGAAGCTGGAATACGTGATTGACTCACCTAAGCCTACTGAACCTGCTAGTGATGCACATAATGATGAACATGTTGTGTATCGTAAGTGGATAGATGATGCAAATGTTGCTCAATGCATCATGCTAGCTTCCATGAACATTGAGCTACAGAAGCAACATGAGCATATGGATGCTCACACTATCCTCATGCATCTACAAGAGTTGTATGATGTGGCGGGGAGGACAGCTCGATATGAGATATCGAAGGAGCTGTTCGGTTGTAGGATGTCTGAGGGATCATCTGTGAATGACCATGTACTTAAGATGATTAATTTGATTGAACGTCTTGGACAACTTGGTTTTGCCATGGATGGGGAGCTGAGCCAAGACTTGGTCTTGCAATCGCTTCCGAGTTCGTTCTCGCAGTTTGTTGTGAACTTTCACATGAATAAGTTGGATGTCAGCCTGCCTGAACTCCACAACATGTTGAAGACTGTGGAATCGAATTTCCCCCCTAAGAAGAGTTCTGTTCTTCTAATTGGTGAAGGTTCCAATCCTAAGAAAAGGAAGAGGAACTCTTCCAAGAAGAAGAAAGTAGGTGAGAAAATGCCGGTTCCACCAAAAGCTGAAGACCCCAAGAGCAAAGTTGTTTGCTTTCACTGTAACAAGGTGGGGCACTGGAAGAGGAATTGCAAGGTTTACCTTGCAGAAATGAAGAAGAAGAAGGGTAGTGAGACTACCGCTTCTGATTCAGGTATGTTCATGAAAGAAGTGAATATGTCATTAAATCAAATTTCTACTTGGGTATTAGATACCGCCTGTGGTTCTCAAATCTGCAATTTGTTGCAGGGACCAAGGAGAAGTAGGACTCTTGAGGAAGATGAGGTGATTCTACTGATGGGAAATGGAGCAAGAGTTGCTGCTGTAGATGTAGAATCGTTTCATTTACATAGGCCTACGGGCAAGACTATTGTTTGAAATAATTGTTATTTTGTTCCCTCGATTGTGAGGAATATTATTCCCAAGTTAGACTTGGATGGATTTTTCATTTATTATTGAGAATAATGAATGTTATATTCTTAGAGATAATATTTTTTATGGACGTGGTACTTTAAATAATGGTCTGTATATATGTGACATAATTTGCTTCAGATTGAACAAACTAATAAAAGAAAAGGGATGATGAAAATCTCACTTTATAGTGGCACTGCAGTCTCCATTTAGTGGACATGGAGAAAGGGCTGCAAATTTGCTAGGAATGGTACACACAGTTGTATTTGGACCAATGTCTATGCAAGCCATGGGTGGGTTTTCATACTTCATTACTTTCATAGATGATAGATCTGGATTCGGATATGTGTTTCATGAAACACAAGTCTGAGGCCTTTGAAAAGTTCAAAGAATATAAGTATGAAGTGGAGAAACAACCAAACATAGTATTATAACTCTTCGATCAGATCGAGGTGGTGAATACTTTAATGGAGAGTTTCTGGATTATCTCAAAGTAAATGGTATAGTCTCCCAGTGAACTCCTCCAGATTGGTATCTGAAAGGAGATATTGAACTTTGTTAGACATAGTTCGGTCCATGATGAGCTATGCAAATCTTCCAGTATTCCTATGAGGTTATGCATTGGAAACCTCAGCATATTTACTGAATAAGGTGCCTTCCAAATCTGTTCCTCAAACTCCGTATGAGATATGGAAAGAAAGGAAACCGAGTCTTAAACACGTTAAGATTTGGGGATGTCCAGCTTATATCAAGTAAGTTGACCCAGATAAGCTAGAATATCGATCCGTAAAATGTAGTTTTGTGGGATATCCTAAAGAGATTTTAGGGATTACTTTTACACCGATCAACGGTTGTTTGTCTCCAGACATGCTACCTTCTTGGAAAAGGAGTTTATCCTTGAAGGAAACAGTGGGAGCAAAATTGAACTTGATGAAGTTCAAGAAGCACAAACTACTACGGATCAAGTGGAAACACCTGTTCTAACTGAATAACCTTTTATAGAACAGCCCATTCATAGATCAGGGAGAGTGTCTCGCCAACCTGAGAGGTATTATGGCCTTGTCATTAAGAATGACAATGAGTTGTCGATCATTAATGATGACGACCCTGTGACCTATAACGAGGCTATGAGTAGTGTTGACTCAGAGAAATGGCATAGTGCCATGAAATCCAGAATGGAATCTATGTATACGGTATACAAAAGATAGATTATAGCAGATGGCCAGGTGGAGACCTTTAAGGCCAGGCTTGTGGCAAAAGAATTCAAACAAAGGCAATGGATTGACTTTAATGAAGCCTTTTACCTGTAGTCCTGTTAAAATCAGTTCGGATTTTGCTTGCGATTGCTGCTTACTACGACTATGTAATCTGGCATATAGCCAGATGGTTTTCTTTCCAAGGGAAATGAAAACCTAGTGTGTAAGCTGCTGCGAACCATATGTGGTTTAAAGCAAGCTTTTCGAAAGATGGAACATTCATTTTGATGAGACAATCAAAGAGTTTGATTTTATCAAAAACGAAGATGAACCATGCGTTTACAAAAGGGTTAGTGGGAGCGCGATAACATTTCTTATATTGTATTGAATTAGAGTTGACACACATAACAACATAGCAGACCCACTCACAAAGCTACTTTATGAAAGTCACTTTGATCGTCATTAAGACTAGATGGGTATTAGATACCAGAGTGATTGGCTTTAGTACAAGTGGGAGATTGAAAGGAATATGTCCTAAGTCCAATCATGTATTAGGGTTTAGGAATAACTTTTATGTAATCTGTTTTGATTTCATTGATATTAATAAAGACTTGTTTTGTTTTTATTACGGGCTTTATCTATTTAAGTGTTTAAATAAGATATACCATAGTTTAGAGTAAAGCTTTTTATGGATTATGATGAGATCATAATAGTGAGACCTAAAAAGATGATAACTCTAAACTTAAATAGTTCCTGGTCATAGGATTACTAACTGGTAATTAATAATCCGCAAAGATCGGTACATACTATGCTTGCTTCATTATGAAGGATGTCTGTTCTCATAGACATTTGTGTGGTGACACTATAGCTAGTATGTAGGTGCTTATTATAGAATAAGTTCATTGAACATGACTCGCCCAGCTGAACAACTGATGGAGTTCACTCACGTGTCAGCAGTTGTTCGCTTAGTGATAGTTGTACAAGTATCCTTAGACTTGAGGTCATCATAGTCATCTTGTGTACACTAAACTATGCTTTGGTTTAGTTCTTAGTCTCCAGGGACAATTATTAGGGCTCTTCTGGGTATAGGAATTTGTACACGAAGATAGTGTATGATCAATAAAGGATCTACCCCTTCCAGTGAAGGAAGCGAATGTTCAAGGCTGATCCACTTATGCTAGTTCAGGAATCTCTGGCCAGAGTGAATGAAATTAGAAAGGAGTTTCTAATTTGCATAGAACTACGCATAGTAAATGGTAAGCAAATGATTGAATTAGATAGGCTTGACACGAGATCCATGCCTTGTATTTAATCAGGACATTGTAGGGTAGAAGGAGTTTATTGTACGGTAACTATTCACTGACAGGTTCTTGGTATTCTAAGCAGTGAATTCATATTATCCGGATAGTCGCGATATGTTGAGAAGCATCACTCACGATGTAGAATAAATGTGATTAATTAATTAATCATATTTAATAAATTAGAGAATTTATATAAATAATGATAAAATAGTTTTATTATTATTCATTTCTACTACCGGCTTAATATTGAACCTACAGGGTCACACCATAAAAAGAGAATGATTTTATGGTGGAGGAATTAATTAATAATGGCTAATAATTATTTATTTGTGAAATAAATAATTAATTGGCAAATTTAATAATTGATTAAATGAGATTTAATTGATTATAAATTAATTAAGAAAAGTTCTTAATATTATTAATTAAGGATTTAATTTTTTGGAAATTAAATCAAGAGAGAGAATTATTTCTAAAGTGTTTAGAAAAAGGATTAATAATTAAAAGGTGTTTTAATTATTAATGAGAATAATAAATGGGATAATAATAATAATATTTATGGGAAAATTTCAGCTGAAAATTTTGCCTATAAATACAGTATTATAGACCCTATTTTATTCTAACCCGAGAAACCCAAAAGTTTTAGAAAACCAAATTCTCTCCACCTCCTCCTCCTCCTAAAAGTCGTTTTCTTGGTGGATACCGGTGGAGTGCTTCACACTTGAGGAGCAACTGCTAAGGATCTCTGATCGTTGTCTCCGAATTATTTTAAAAGGTTAGATTCGATCCCTCGAATTTTTATTCACAATTTATATGCTTTTATTTGGATTTTGTATGTGTAAAAGTGTTTTGCCATGCCCCGCTGCGTTAAAAATCCAACAATGGTATCAGAGCATAGGTTGTATGCATATAGATCTGTGGTAAAAATTTCAGAATTTTATGTGCTTGTATGAATTAATTATGATTTTTACAAGTTATATTATGGATTAATTTTGTCTGATGAGAAATCGTTTCTCAGAATAATTTTGAATGTTGATCTGGGTTTTACAAGTGTTGTAGATCGTCTGGGTATTTTTTTCATAATTTTAGGATGTATAGATTTTTTATTATGAATTTTTAAAGTTCTTGCAATTAAATTCGTAATTAAATAATCATATATATATATATAAATTGTAAGTATTTATATATGTTTGTATCATCTGTACTGCTGCTGTTGAAATCAATGGCACATGTGATGTGCTGTGGCACGGAAGAAGAGAAAGACGGCGGCACGGGGATCGACAAGTCAGAAAAGGCGGCGAATCACAGCAAAGGCAAGGACCGCGCGACTGGCGCGCGCGCGCGTGGGGCACACGCGCTCGTGTGTCACGCGCGGCGCGTGTCAGACACGCACTGGTCAAAGGTCAGACGGATGCTGACGTCATGCTGACGTCATCAGATGACGTTATGCTGACGTCAGCATTGGGGTTAGGTGCGCGTGAGGCGCGTGGGCGCGCGTGGGGGAGGTCTGACACGCGCCTGACAGCGCGTGTGCGCGTGGCGGCGCGTGGGACATCTTCTCGGGGCGCGTGAGGGCCCGTGGAAGCTCAGAATTGGGTGATTTTGGTGCCGTTGGATTCGTCTTTTCAAGACGCTTCTAATGGTATATTATATGATATTTTATGAAATTGTTTCGAACTGTTTATAGTTGTCAGAAGTGTTTTAAAGCTGTTTTTGATCGTTTGAATTGCTTTTAAATGCTTCATGTGATACATAGAGATGTATATTGCTTAGACCAATGTGCTAGATGATATAACATGCCTACCTTGATGTTTATTCATGTTGATATATGTGATATATGCTTAGTTTATCATGCGATGATAGATTTAGGTGAACTTAAATAAAATAAGGCGTTTGTTAGACAACCTAGTATAGTGAAATTGTTTCATAACCTTAAGAATAATATTATGAATACAATCATGAGATTCTTGTGTTTGTGAAACACGTAATTAAATATGAATTTTTGATATGAGAGAAAGGATGATTCTGTCAATAACACATTTCTATCTGTAAGAAAGGGTTATTAAGTGACGCCTCTTGACAATGCTCCACCCGATCTGGGAATCATCTGATTATTCATTATTGATTTGAAATATTTAATTTAAAAGGAAGAATCTCTTTATAATATGATTATGATTGTAACGTAATATAATTCCTCTAAAATTAAATAATATCAAGTAGTAATTGGCCAATGATACAACGGGCTTGTGTCGGTCATAGCCTTCCAACATGGTAGAAAGTAGTTCTTATTTTTGAATCATTGTCGTTTCGTGCCACAGCCGAGGGCTTTGATTTCGAAATAAGAAATACTTGTCTATTACATAGAGATGTGTACATTGAATAAGAATCTAAAGGTCGTTACGTGCCACAGCTGTGGGCCTTTGGGGACTGATTCAATTATACGGAATGTTGGGTTAGACTTGACTTAGAATATTGAGTTTGTCGTGCCACAGCCATGACTCAATTATTCAAGAGGCTAAAGTTTGACTAGGGAATAACATTAGATGTAATTGACAAGAGTTGTCTGCCTATTGAACATTACATGGCATTTCGTGCCACAGCCGGGGTTGTGTAATGGAATGTAGGATCCCTATTCCCACTATCATTATGAATGCTTAATTTTTCATGTAGGGGGTTGAATAAATTAGGAAAACTAGTGGGAGCCACTTATGAATAAAGATCCGATTCATATAGTGTTTTGAAATGAAATCGAATATTTGCTAAGTGTTGTTATGTGTTTATCATTTACAGATTTACTTTGTACGTTATGTCTTCTGCACTATCACTCAGGAGCATACTAGATGCTCACAAATTGACTGGTCCTAATTATGCTGACTGGCTTCGAAACTTGAGAATTGTTCTCAGGATTGAGAAGCTGGAATACGTGATTGACTCACCTAAGCCTACTGAACCTGCTAGTGATGCACATAATGATGAACATGTTGTGTATCGTAAGTGGATAGATGATGCAAATGTTGCTCAATGCATCATGCTAGCTTCCATGAACATTGAGCTACAGAAGCAACATGAGCATATGGATGCTCACACTATCCTCATGCATCTACAAGAGTTGTATGATGTGGCGGGGAGGACAGCTCGATATGAGATATCGAAGGAGCTGTTCGGTTGTAGGATGTCTGAGGGATCATCTGTGAATGACCATGTACTTAAGATGATTAATTTGATTGAACGTCTTGGACAACTTGGTTTTGCCATGGATGGGGAGCTGAGCCAAGACTTGGTCTTGCAATCGCTTCCGAGTTCGTTCTCGCAGTTTGTTGTGAACTTTCACATGAATAAGTTGGATGTCAGCCTGCCTGAACTCCACAACATGTTGAAGACTGCGGAATCGAATTTCCCCCCTAAGAAGAGTTCTGTTCTTCTAATTGGTGAAGGTTCCAATCCTAAGAAAAGGAAGAGGAACTCTTCCAAGAAGAAGAAAGTAGGTGAGAAAACGCCGGTTCCACCAAAAGCTGAAGACCCCAAGAGCAAAGTTGTTTGCTTTCACTGTAACAAGGTGGGGCACTGGAAGAGGAATTGCAAGGTTTACCTTTCAGAAATGAAGAAGAAGAAGGGTAGTGAGACTACCGCTTCTGATTTAGGTATGTTCATGAAGAAGTGAATATGTCATTAAATCAAATTTCTACTTGGGTATTAGATACCGCCTGTGGTTCTCAAATCTGCAATTTGTTGCAGGGACCAAGGAGAAGTAGGACTCTTGAGGAAGAGGAGGTGATTCTACTGATGGGAAATGGAGCAAGAGTTGCTGCTGTAGATGTAGAATCGTTTCATTTACATAGGCCTACGGGCAAGACTATTGTTTGAAATAATTGTTATTTTGTTCCCTCGATTGTGAGGAATATTATTCCCAAGTTAGACTTGGATGGATTTTTCATTTATTATTGAGAATAATGAATGTTATATTCTTAGAGATAATATTCTTTATGGACGTGGTACTTTAAATAATGGTCTGTATATATGTGACATAATTTGCTTCAGATTGAACAAACTAATAAAAGAAAAGGGATGATGAAAATCTCACTTTATAGTGGCACTGCAGTCTCCATTTAGTGGACATGGAGAAAGGGCTGCAAATTTGCTAGGAATGGTACACACAGTTGTATGTGGACCAATGTCTATGCAAGCCATGGGTGGGTTTTCATACTTCATTACTTTCATAGATGATAGATCTGGATTCGGATATATGTTTGATGAAACACCCTTTGAAAAGTTCAAAGAATATAAGTATGAAGTGGAGAAACAACCAAACATAGTATTATAACTCTTCGATCAGATCGAGGTGGTGAATACTTTAATGGAGAGTTTCTGGATTATCTCAAAGTAAATGGTATAGTCTCCCAGTGGACTCCTCCAGATTGGTATCTGAAAGGAGATATCGAACTTTGTTAGACATAGTTCGGTCCATGATGAGCTATGCAAATCTTCCAGTATTCCTATGGGGTTATGCATTGGAAACCTCAGCATATTTACTGAATAAGGTGTCTTCCAAATCTGTTCCTCAAACTCCGTATGAGATATGGAAAGAAAGGAAACCGAGTCTTAAACATGTTAAGATTTGGGGATGTCCAGCTTATATCAAGTAAGTTGACCCAGATAAGCTAGAATATCGATCCGTAAAATGTAGTTTTGTGGGATATCCTAAAGAGATTTTAGGGTATTACTTTTACACCGATCATCGGGTGTTTGTCTCCAGACATGCTACCTTCTTGGAAAAGGAGTTTATCCTTGAAGGAAACAGTGGGAGCAAAATTGAACTTGATGAAGTTCAAGAAGCACAAACTACTACGGATCAAGTGGAAACACCTGTTCTGACTGAACAACCTTTTGTAGAACAGCCCATTCATAGATCAGGGAGAGTGCCTCGCCAACCTGAGAGGTATTATGGCCTTGTCATTAAGAATGACAATGAGTTGTCGATCATTAATGATGACGACCCTGTGACCTATAATGAGGCTATGAGTAGTGTTGACTCAGAGAAATGGCATAGTGCCATGAAATCCAGAATGGAATCTATGTATACGGTATACAAAAGATAGATTATAGCAGATGGCCAGGTGGAGACCTTTAAGGCCAGGCTTGTGGCAAAAGAATTCAAACAAAGGTAATGGATTGACTTTGATGAAGCCTTTTACCTGTAGTCCTGTTAAAATCAGTTCGGATTTTGCTTGCGATTGCTGCTTACTACGACTATGTAATCTGGCATATAGCCAGATGGTTTTCTTTCCAAGGGAAATGAAAACCTAGTGTGTAAGCTGCTGCGAACCATATGTGGTTTAAAGCAAGCTTCTCGAAAGATGGAACATTCATTTTGATGAGACAATCAAAGAGTTTGATTTTATCAAAAATGAAGATGAACCATGCGTTTACAAAAGGGTTAGTGGGAGCGCGATAACATTTCTTATATTGTATTGAATTAGAGTTGACACACATAACAACATAGCAGACCCACTCACAAAGCTACTTTATGAAAGTCACTTTGATCGTCATTAAGACTAGATGGGTATTAGATACCGGAGTGATTGGCTTTAGTATAAGTGGGAGATTGAAAGGAATATGTCCTAAGTCCAATCATGTATTAGGATTTAGGAATAACTTTTATGTATTCTGTTTTGATTTCATTGATATTAATAAAGACTTGTTTTGTTTTTATTACGGGCTTTATCTATTTAAGTGTTTAAATAAGATATACCATAGTTTAGAGTAAAGCTTTTTATGGATTATGATGAGATCATAATAGTGAGACCTAAAAAGATGATAACTCTAAACTTAAATAGTTCCTGGTCATAGGATTACTAACTGGTAATTAATAATCCGCAAAGATCGGTACATACTATGCTTGCTTCATTATGAAGGATGTCTGTTCTCATAGACATTTGTGTGGTGACACTATAGCTAGTATGTAGGTGCTTATTATAGAATAAGTTCACTGAACATGACTCGCCCAGCTGAACAACTGATGGAGTTCACTCACGTGTCAGCAGTTGTTCGCTTAGTGATAGTTGTACAAGTATCCTTAGACTTGAGGTCATCATAGTCATCTTGTGTACACTGAACTATGCTTTGGTTTAGTTCTTAGTCTCCAGGGACAATTATTAGGGCTCTTCTGGGTATAGGAATTTATACACGAAGATAGTGTATGATCAATAAAGGATCTACCCCTTCCAGTGAAGGAAGCGAATGTTCAAGGCTGATCCACTTATGCTAGTTCAGGAATCTCTGGCCAGAGTGAATGAAATTAGAAAGGAGTTTCTAATTTGCATAGAACTACGCATGGTAAATGGTAAGCAAGTGATTGAATTAGATAGGCTTGACACGAGATCCATGCCTTGTATTTAATCAGGACATTGTAGGGTAGAAGGAGTTTATTGTACGGTAACTATTCACTGACAGGTTCTTGGTATTCTAAGCAGTGAATTCATATTATCCGGATAGTCGCGATATGTTGAGAAGCATCACTCACGATGTAGAATAAATGTGATTAATTAATTAATCATATTTAATAAATTAGAGAATTTATATAAATAATGATAAAATAGTTTTATTATTATTTATTTCTACTACCGGCTTAATATTGAACCTACAGGGTCACACCATAAAAAGAGAATGATTTTATGGTGGAGGAATTAATTAATAATGGCTAATAATTATTTATTTGTGAAATAAATAATTAATTGGCAAATTTAATAATTGATTAAATGAGATTTAATTGATTATAAATTAATTAAGAAAAGTTCTTAATATTATTAATTAAGGATTTAATTTTTTGGAAATTAAATCAAGAGAGAGAATTATTTCTAAAGTGTTTAGAAAAAGGATTAATAATTAAAAGGTGTTTTAATTATTAATGAGAATAATAAATGGGATAATAATAATTATATTTATGGGAAAATTTCAGCTGAAAATTTTGCCTATAAATACAGTATTATAGACCCTATTTTATTCTAACCCGAGAAACCCAAAAGTTTTAGAAAACCAAATTCTCTCCACCTCCTCCTCCTCCTAAAAGTCGTTTTCTTGGTGGATACCGGTGGAGTGCTTCACACTTGAGGAGCAACTGCTAAGGATCTCTGATCGTTGTCTCCGAATTATTTTAAAAGGTTAGATTCGATCCCTCGAATTTTTATTCACAATTTATATGCTTTTATTTGGATTTTGTATGTGTAAAAGTGTTTTGTCATGCCCCGCTGCGTTAAAAATCCAACAATCCTCACCTTCCATATAGGATATTCAGACGGTTTCAAAATGGGAACTCTAATAGTCTCATATCGACTATGGATTTGTGTCTTTGGTTGTTCTTCAGTTTTCGTGGGCTTGGTTGGAGTTTCTACTTCAGACATGATTGTGTTTGGACCTTAAACTGTTTGTGTGTTAACAGATAGGCTCTGATACCACTTGTTAGGTCACACACACACTGTAGAGGGGGGTGAATACAATGTATAGCACAATCAAATCGAACTTTAATAACTCAAGTAACAGAAAACAAATTTTATTCAAAATAATAAACTTTGTTACAGTATGGAACTGTCCTCTCTCAGTGATGAACAAATATCACGAGAGCTGCTAGGGTTACAATGAATAATCTTCTCGATTATAATAACACTTATAGTGTAAACCCTATGTTTGTGTTTATATACTACACAGTTACAAGATAATCGCTAATTGATATTAAAAATAATTCTGCTTCCTAAAATATATCAATCAGATATCTTTTCTTCCAAGTATTATATTCTTCATAGAATTCCTTCTTCATGCACATCTCTTCTTATGTTTGTCTCGATCTTCTCTTCCTATGAATTAGCTGCCTTCCTTATCTGAACGTTTCCTTTAAGTCCTGATATTATCTTCTGATAAATATCTTCTGAACCTTAAGTACTGATGACTTAAGTTCTGACTTCAGTATAAGTGCTGATTTCAGTTAAGTACTGATTTGTCCTGTTTAAGTAAGATCTGTAAACTAAGCATAAATCACATTAGTCATGACATTATCAAATATATCTAACATATGCATTCTGTAATTGAAGCTGTTATTGAGTTCTTCAAAGTGTATAAATATGTCTGTGTCATGATGTAGAATAACTTGTCGATATCTCCACTTCTCTACATGTATAAATGACTTGTCGATATGTCCACTTCTCTACATGTGTAAATAGCTTGTCGATATCGAATTTAAATTAAATAATCCTTCAAGCATTTTTTGTGTGTGACCCTATAGGTTATTATTACGTTGACAACGAATTTTAAATCTAATTTATAATCGTAAACAATGAGCGACATCTATTAATACATCATTGTTACCCAAGTAATAATAATTAAATTGGTGATCGGTTAAACCTTTCGTGAATAATGTACAATGCAATATAATCTCTTTAACCATATATTATAGATTAAACTAAAGGCATGTAAGGTGTCATTCTCGTCATAGTTTAATCCAGTTTTCTTGATCAATGAGTAGACTATCATTTCAAATCAACATTTGAGCGTGACCACGCATGTCATAGTCTATCATCTCACACAAGAGGCCAATAATATCACTCCTAAAATTATCAGGGTTAAATCATTTCTACGTGATTCATATTTCTCATATGATTCATAATAACCCGAAATACACTTTTATCATTACACAGTCAAAGGTAACTTTTAATGTAATTAAGGTACATTAATTATCGTAAAGAAATATAATGATTTCAAGTCTAAGGACCATTACATCATTACCACTATGAGAATTAATTATGACACAACCGATATGTAGTTTCTCACATTGGGTCTATCCAACACCATGTACATTTATATTTTCCTATGATTTTGACTTTAGTATCACTATACTATGATCAATAAGATGTGATCATCAGTCAACAAACATACTAGTCTTAATATATTATTGTTGTCTCTTAATAATCATACTTGACTCGGGACCTTTTGGAACACTGGTACTATTCTCATAATCTCATTTCTAAGTCACGCACTTAGAGATATAAAATGCATATCATATTGCAAGGACATTTATTAATCTAACATTTATATCGTTGTAAAGAAAGACATAATAAATTATAAAGAGATTAATCGATGGAACATAAATATTAATAATCCAAATATTTTAAACTAAAATATGATAGTGTTGTTTTGAGGGCACAAACACTAACATCGCATATACGATCCATTGCTCAAAATAACATTTGAGTCACAATAAGTACATATATTTCTATCATCTTCAAAAAATCGTTTAGTTGTCTCTCCAAGAAGAAAAATTTCAACACCGACATGTTTAAGCGTTTGTTCAATTTTAATTATATTTTAGATGTCGTATGACTTTTTATTATATAATTGATTTTTTTTCAAAAAAAAGCCCTTTAAATTACATTTAATTCAGATAGGATAAGTGACAACAAGTGATAAGTAAATGGTCACTTGTAAGCTATTAATATGTAACACCCCCAGATCCGGGGTCGGGGATCCGGGTTGTCACGAGTTCCATTTCCCTTAATAATACCCAATCTTAATACACAATCAACTACTCTGTACTGTGACCCCACAATAAACACACACCACAAGTTATAGTCTCAGAGATGAATATCCAAAAAAATAATCACAAGTCGTTTTATTCCACAATTATATGTCAATACACCTTAAAAAGGTTTCTGAATAGATTTACATTTTCTTTGCCATTATTACAATTCGTAAATATACATAATCTGGTACATCAAAAGTTGAAGCCTAGTCTATTGGTATTCCCTACCTCAGCTACAGTGACTTCAACACCTATAGGAAACTGCGGAATGCTTCCTATCCGCTCGCGAATTGGGAGCTTGGTCCTGTTCATCTTGTCTATCTGATGTTGTGTGATGAAAGAAGAAAGCAAGGGTGAGCAGCAAGCCCACCAAAATAATATGTATAATGATTAACAATATATGAGCCTTCTCATAGTACTCATGAAAGTCTTGGTCAAAAGAAATGAACCAAGTTTGATATTTTAATGCGATGAAGTCGCAAAATAGTCAGTATATATATACATATATACTTTTCAAAATCTTGGAAGTCCTCTTCCATGCATAATATACATAAAGTTCCAGTTTATAACTGTATAAAAAGTATCGTTGCAAGGTGATCTAATATATCTAACCTTGTCTCAACGTTTTTCTGAAAATCTTTGTCATTCATAAGACAATTATTAACTAGATATAAGTTTAAAAGATGAAGTTACAAGATACTCCAATATACTTATATCTTTTCCAAATACTACTTGAACTACCACCGTTCAAGTTATAATTAATTTCAAAAGTTCATCCCACTGATGAGACCACAAGATAAGACTTGAATAAATTCAATCTTTGAAATATTATTAAAGGAAATGAAGTTAGGATATACTTCATTAAGTTCTGATATATATATATATATATCCACATATACATCTTCTTTATACATTTCCTGAAAACCTCTGTCATGTAAAGTATGAACAGAGTTGCAATATCCAATAAATTTGGAAAGGAAAAGAATTTTGGCATAAACCAGGTATCTTGCTGATCAGGCAAAGATACCCATAAGTAACCTTTTCTACTAGTAGATGGACGAATTCCCCACTGGTCATCACCCTGGTCGTAATAGGACCTTATGCTGGACTGCCACTCAGCCACTTATGCATTTGATGGACTCCCACTGAGCCACTTACACTATCATGGACGCCCACTGAGCCCATGTTGCTTATGCCGACTCAATAGATGGACTTACTTCCCGAACGTTGGGTAAGTAATCAATTCATTTACCAAAACTGCAACCGTGTTGCGAATATAAAATACACCACAGAGCCGGATCCCTCAGGTGTTGAGCGAGTATTTAAATCCCCTTAAAAAGGAAGATATTAAATATAAAAATGAGTTTTGGGATCCGCTCTAACTTTTAAAAATCATTTTGAAGACTCGAAAACACTTTAAAGAGTGTTTGGAGTAAAGCTGATTTAATGAAGTAAATCAGTCCCCAGAATATTTAGAAAATGTCTGAATATTATTATTTAAATAATATTCCCATAAAGAATAATCTTTATAAAAATAATTGAAGTAGAAGTATTAAAACTTATACTTGAAACGAGTATTAAATAACCAAAGATATACTTATATGAAAGTACTATCTTTATTTGAATAATCGAAAACAAGTTTGATTATTGACACCTTATTCTTTAATAAAATAAAGAATATATCTCAGCAAATAATCGGAGTCATAGATCCTCAAATGAATATTCAAATAATATTCATTAAATAATATAAACTGAGTCATAAGCCCTCGAATGAATATTCAAATAATATTCAATAAATAATATAAAAGAGTCATAAGCCCTCGAATGAATTATTCAAATAATATTCAAATAATAAAATAAAAGGAGTCATAAGTCCTCGAATGAATATTCAAAATAATATTCATTTAATATAAAGGAGTCATAAGCCTTCGAATAATATTCGAAATAATATTCAGTAATAAAATAAAGTTAAAGTTATCGAATAAACCTTATTCGATTAATAGTTTTGAAAACTATGACCATATATATATATAAGTATATATATATATATTTATATCCATATATACAAAATCTACTCGGGATCCTCGACTCCCGGTTTTAGAAAATAATTTCACCTTTGGGTCCCTATACTAAGGGTATATGCAAATTACCGCTATCCTCTAGCATATGTATTATCAACTGAATCAACATATATATATGGAAAGAATATGAAACAGGCATGCATATATATATACCATAGCAGCATGCTTCAATATATTGCAACATTTGCTAATTAACCAACATGCATCTATCGCAAGATAATGCAAATACATATATACATCACAACAACAGTTATAACTGGTAGAAAACTTGCCTGAGCGACTGGGGGTTATGAATGGCTCGGGACGAGTCTGGTAACCTATAAACAACAAGTAAGTTGGAATTAAACCAAAGTCACTTGTAAATCTATACTTTAACTAACTTAGACTCTAACGCTTGTTTTGCGCTTACTAATTCTCTTAAGTCACTCGAGTACCCTCGGCTCCACCATTTTTAATAATTTAACCATTACGAGTTTTAAGGCGATTCCTTCGCGAGTGTCTTACCAACTGCCTATTACACCTTACATAAATGTTTCATACTTCAATTAGTCTTTTAAGGTCTTTAACCTATGTTTCAAAGTAAGGCGAGGGGAAATGTTTCATTCGCGAAACGCCGTTACTTGAAACGGTCGTTTCTCCTAAACCGTGCATCGGAATCGAACGAACTACATATCAAAACGAAGCTCGTAACATGAGCTATCTAGACATGGAAATGGTCAACATCTAGCAGGGGGTTCTCGGGTCCTAATGTTATGCACAAAAACAGTCTAAAGAAAATCGGACGTTACGACGGCTATGTTTACGCGATTTCCCAAATTAAACCATTCCAAATCAACCACAATTCAACCCACAATCACAACCCAATAAAAACTCCATCCAAACTAAATCATAACAGCCCCAACAACTCCACATTAACAATTTATACTTATTCCCCACATGAACTAAAAGCTTTACTTAGGTTCATTAACTAATAACCAAGATTTCCAACTCCAAAAATATCACAAAATCAACCCATCTCTAAACACACAATAATCATGCCTTTCACCAACTAAACTACTCATAACAAGCTTTAAACATGATTACAAACCCATTACACTAACCCATCATCTCAATATTAGGAAATCTAAACAACAAAACTTAAAACTAAGATCATGAAGAGTTATACCTTCCTTGAAGCTTTTAATCCATGAAAGATCCTTGGAATGCCCATGGAAGCCTTAATCTAACCTCCTACAAGCTTGTTCTTTCAAAGAAATCAAGAACACAAAAAATAATTTCAAGAAAGTACTATTCACCATCTTCTTCCTTGATTTCTAGAAAAAGATTGGCTTGGAATTAGAAGCTTAAACTTATAGGAAGTATGTAACTTAACTAGGAGAAGCTAGGATAATTACCTTGTAAAATAGCAAGTGGAGGAGCTTGGACTTTCATTTTTTAAGAAAAGAGGCCGAGAGCTTGAAGAAGAAAATGGGGGTTTTGTGTTTTTTGATGAAAAATGAAATGTTTTGGCTTGGTTGGTTGCTTTTTGTCTTGTTTTAGTAGATTACCTAGTTGCCCTTGATTTTGTGTGGTTAAAAATCAACCACATCTCCTTCCCCTTATGTCATGCTTATGTCACATTGCTATGTCATCATCCCTTCTAATCTCTTTGATTAGCTTCTAATTGTTTGCCTAATGACCGCTGATCTGTTATACGGTTCGCTTAACTTTCGTTTTCGTTTATCGTTTGAGGGATCATACCCGGGATCTTATTACTTAGGTTCCCTTAACCTTTCTCAATATATTATATTCCTTTTATGATCCTCTCTTATAATCCTTTAATTTAAATCCTTTTTCTCCTGTTACCTTATACTCAATTATTTCCGTACCTAGTGGATTTCCGGGAAAAATCAAAGTGTTCGGATTTGGATTCTGACGATCTTTACATACACTTATACCCCATATAAAGTACTAATAAAATCTCAGAATATCCATATCAGAACCCCTACATAGTGTGACATGAAAAGTTTTCTCATTCAGCAAAAGCACTATTCATAAGGGTTTCAAAAATTTCCAAAAATTGGGGTTATTACAGTCTCCCCTCCTTAATCTGATTCCGTCCCGGAATCAGATAGAAATGAATAGGGATACTTTCTTAACATTGCACTTTCTAACTCTCGAGTAAATTTTCCCACATTGTGGTCCTACCACCAAACTCCGCCTAGTTTGATAATCCTTCTCCTAAGCACTTGTTCCTTTTCACTCTATAACCCTTCTTGGTTGCTCCATATAGGTTACCTCTGGTTGCATGTCTATGCGCTCATATGCCCCTATTTGTCTGGCATCCGAATTACACTTCCTTAACATTGATACGTGGAACACGTTATGAACTTGCTACAGGTTCGGGGGTAGGGCTAGCTCATATGCTAACTTCCCAAACGTCTTAATATATCCAAGGGTCCAACAATTTGTAGACTTAGCTTTCCTTTCTTCCCGAACCTCATTAATTCTTTTCAAGGGAATTCTTTTAACAATACAAGGTTCCCTCCTTCCTATTCTTTGTCCTTTCGTGTCAAATCGACATACTTCTTATGTCCTTCATGGCTACTACCAGTCGTCCTCTGATTAGATCTATTATATCCCTGGTCCTTTGGACTACTGCGGGTCTGAGCATCTTGTGCTCTACAACTTCATCCTAACATAAGGGAGATCGACATTATCTTCCCTCAAGGATCTCCTAAGGCGATATCTCAATACTGACATATGATCTATTGTCGTAAGATAACTCAATCCGCATTAAGTGATCATTCCACATTCTTTCAAGTCTATTGTACAGACTCTCATCATAGCTTCTAACATTATAGCTTTTGCTTCTCAATACCCATTCTTTTCCAGTTCGTAATCGCTATCACCTTCCGTTCCTAATATTATACTGGTTATACTTTTGCTCGTTAGCGTTCTATAACCTTTTAATAACCACGTCAACCTTAGTATCACGAATGTGTTTCCATTCCGCATACTACCACCACTTTATTACTCCTTTTTCAGTTGTTTCTACTTTCCAAAATTTGATCAATCAAATAGAAGTAAAGGAATTTGTTGAGAGATCACTATGATCATGAACACTTGTTATATCGCGTAGTTAGTACAGAAGGTGGCCAGCCTTTAGTACTTGACAAGCAATTAAACAATAGCTGGTATCCTACTCGGCTTCTATCACACAGATAGATAGTCATTCGGCAATACCTCCCCTTCTGGAAGGGTTGTTCTTCTCAGTTATATGAAATGAAAAGAAGAGAAAAGAACGAACTGAAGAGAATTGTATATTCGTAAAAAAAAAAATTATTGCCATAAATATCTGGCTTGGAATCTACCTCTGAACTATAGAGGTTTGTCATAGGAGAACAAAACATATATGTATTTATATCACATCAAGTATTATAGCATCGTATCTCACATGCCTAAATATTTTTGCTATTCCGTCCATCATTCTATGGACCCATGCTCTTCCTTGAGCTTATACACAATCACCTTTGAAACTCCCTCGATTTCGAAAATCGAACCTGGGATCTCATTCTAGACATCATCGTTACTAGAGTTCTATGCTTGCACCGCAACCTTCCTTGTATAATAATACGACTCTCTATTGATAAGAAAGAATAAATATTCACTAGGTAGACACTCTACTTAATTAGTCTATCAATGATAACTTATACACTACCACGACCCGATTAGTGGTACTCAATCTCAACAACCATTCCAATACAACTCTCACGGTTGTAATCAGCTCATTACTCGCAGAATCATTGTTGCCTTACTATGGTCCATCACTGACCTACTGTAGTCATTCATTTTCCTTGAAGTCTTAATAGCTAACCATACGGAGTCTATACATATCGTATCGAATTCTTCTAAGGAGGTAACATAATCACCATTCATGATTCATGAAGAACACTCCTGATCCTGACATACATACATGACATGAAGCAAATAAAATTGCAGAAGAGTTTCCATCAAAACAACGATAGCAGGTTAATACCATTCTTAATCATATGCCTTAAATAGAAGACTTAACTCAAAGGTTCGTCTAGTCCTTTTTGAAACATGGTCCTGGCTTATCTCAAGATAGTATCTTCTGAGATAGATAGCCTGCTCATGGCGATTACATGAATTAAACCTTTACCAACTACTATTAGGGTTGGGTATTTGCACAGTCATCAGAAGGAATGTCAATCTCTCCAACCATAAAACAACCTTTACGGCTTCAACCATTATTACTGTATTCCTCTGGCACGAGCGCCTGTAATTGTCCTCTTACATTTAAAGTGTCGGCCACCTCTTTGGCCTTTCCTGATAGTAATATTTCCTTACAATCAATGTCGTTTTAACCACTTTCACTAATTTTCTACCCTATTTCCGATCACTGCTTGAGTGAAGATGTTTTCCTTAAAATCAGATGAGTAAAAAAAAAATCACCATTTTTCCATAAGTTATTGCCTCAGTCTTTAGAGGCTAATCACTGTCAAGACTGACTCTCAATCATACTTAGAACATCTTTTATTCTGGGCCCTAATTGCCCTGAACAATTTCGACCTTTACTGGTTCGATTCATACGTTCTCGTGGTTTAACACGTGCCCCACTTGGCATCATTATAATTACGTCATATTTCCTTTATCCATATTTCTATTCTTGAGAATTTTGAATATTACCTTTTTCCTTGTAAAACCTCTAAGATTATCCTTCAATCGTTCCTCCTGTATTCCCTAGATACAGGGCATATCAAAATACCATTTACTAATACTAGAGCCATTGTCTATATATTTCTGAAAAATTTCTCCACTGATTCTTAAAGGTTGTTGTTACCTTAACCCTTTCCCAATCATACTGTCAAAACTCATACTGTCCCTATTAAGGGTGAAATGCCAACCTTTATGCATTCCCCTAGGATTCATTTTAAGTTACCGATGTTCTATCCTTAATTCCACCTTTAAAAGGTACCTGCATCCTTCTATGGATAAATCAAGTCATATATCCCTGATAAGGGTGTCTTATTCAATCATTCCCACCTCGATAGTACATGTCTAATTTCACAATAACATTTGAATTCAAAATGGGGTCAATCAATATGGCCTCCAAAAGATAACAACGGTTATCCGCTTGTCTTGCCTAATTTGGTAACGATAACAAGGATGTTCTGGAAGATATTGGTCATGTTCAACGTGAACTTCTTCTTAATAATTCCTCATTTACTTTTGTTGTTTATCTCAACAGTCACCTCAATGCTGGGATATCTTTCATACCTGGCGTTTCCCTTTCTGGGTAACAAGCCACCGGTCTTACACTTCACATTCTTGAAGGTCACTTCCTTCATTCAATTTTTCCTAATTTCTTACTCCCTTGTCTCCTCAGTCTATCCGTATTTTATTTTTCATCCTTCGAACTATCTCAAGGTTTCCTCGGATCCTCCCAACTTACAGGGAATAATATATATGTATCTCTTATGCGTTCCACCATCAATTTAACTCATGGTGAATCACCCTCATCCTGACGATTACATACTTTTCTATTTCTATTTCTACGAGTCTTTAGGGTTTCCTCATACCCAACTCCCTTATCATTCCTCAAACTCTATTGCCGTTATATTCCTTTCCACTTCAATTTCTTTTAATTTTCCTTTCTCTTATCATTATTTCATGAACCAACACAACATAAGCATTGATTTCAAACATCCCGTCATTCTGGATTCGTGTCCTTAGAACGAATCTTGACAACTTTTTACAACTTAGATTCACAATTCATCATACTCGTCCACCTTTGTTCTGGCTCTAAAGCTTTTGCACTCTCTCCATAACCTTGGGAAGTACTTTCCTGAAAACAATTGACTGAACTTAAATCAGTTTATTATAATCTCTTGCTTCGTGCCTTCCTTGGCCTTTCACCGGCGGGTGGCCTCTCTCTTAGGAGGGTAAGTGACAAAAACAGTCTTTTGTGATTCGTCAATCATTTAGAATCTCAATTGATTCCTCTATTTCCTTTAGCCAGGCTCTTGCCTCGACTAGGTCAACCTGTTCCTTGGAACTCTGAGAGCTTAGAGACTTAAAGGTCCTAAAAGAATTTCCTACTGCATTGTTTCCTCAAGGTGGTGGTTGGGGATAATAGTCTAAGTTCTGTCTAGATAGGTCCATAAATTGCCGTATAGGAGTACCGTCTCGGGTCTCCTTTCCTTACTCGACTTTCTGTTTCCTTAGTATGAAATGTTTCAACCTTCTCCCATAATCGGGGTTATCTTATACATTAAAAACCTTGTTTTCCACTCTATTATGTTATGGGTTCTTTCTTTCTTGATGGCAACCTCCCTGACTATCACATTCAGGGTTTGCCCTAAATCCTATTCCTCAAACTATGGCTCTCATCTAAGTTCTCAACCTTAAGCTCTTGAACTTTCGGAACCCAAATTCTATAGGAATACCTCATTATTCCCTTATCATCTTTCTCGGTATTAATCTCATATTTATTTGTTGGCTCTCTGCCTTCATTCATCACCTTTTTCTGGCACAATATGCTCTTTTCCAATAATTCGGACTGTATTGCAATCTCAAACAGTTTTTCGGTACCGGCTCCGGTTACCTTCACTTCTATTTCCAAAATCTCTTATAAACTCTCCCAAAGACCTTATCATCTTGAGCCTCTCCTTTTTACTAAGGGCATTAGCCACCACATTGGCTTTCCCCGAATGATAAAGAATCTCCCAATCATAATTCTTGATTAGCTCTAACCGCCTCCTCTGGCGTATGTTGAGCTCTTTCTACGTAAAAATGTACTAGAGCTCCTATGGTTTATGTAAATCTCGCACTTCTATTCATACCAGTAGTGCCTCCAATATTTAGGGCAAAACTATTGCCACGAGCCCAAGCTCATGGGTGGGGATATCGAATTTCATATTACCTCGATTGTCTTGACGTGTACGCGAGTACCTTGTTGTACTGTATAAAAGCACCCTAATTCCTTATACGAAGCGTCACTTATAAATCACAAAATCTCCTTTTTCCATCCGGCAACGCCAACATAGGGGCCGTCACCAACCTTTGCTTCAATTCTTAAAAGCTGTTCTCGCATTTCTCTGTCTATTCGAACTTCTCAGTCTTATGAGTAAGTCGCGTTAAAGGGGCGACTATCTTTACAAACTTGAACGAACCTCTGGTAGTGACCGACCAATCCTACCTCTGGTAGTCGACCTAACCATGGTCATCAATTCCTCAGTGGTCCTTTATTCATTCTTGTCAGGATCCTCCATGGGATCCTCCTCAGCACTATCCCATCTAGGACAACATCCTCAACCATTGCATCCTCAATATGAACATCATCCGGTCCTGCGTTAGGACGCTCTATCGGATCCACAATCCGATCTCGAATTAGTAATAAAACATCATCGCGCTGTCACTTCTCAACCTCAGGGTTCGGAGTCCCGCTACCATATACGATAACGAACTACGCTACTATCACGATATTTATAAGGGTTCCCATAAGGGTTTTAACTGTCAGTACTACGTTAGGTAGTCCGACTATGAACTTGGCAAGAGTTCTTATTATCCTAGTGAACTTATTATCTTAACATCACATCATCTCTGAGGTTTATAACGCTTAGCTCTGATACCACTTCTGTAACACCCCCAGATCCGGGGTCGGGGATCCGGGTTGTCACGAGTTCCATTTCCCTTAATAACACCCAATCTTAATACACAATCAACTACTCTGTACTGTGACCCCACAATAAACACACACCACAAGTTATAGTCTCAGAGATGAATATCCAAAAAAATAATCACAAGTCGTTTTATTCCACAATTATATGTCAATACACCTTAAAAAGGTTTCTGAATAGATTTACATTTTCTTTGCCATTATTACAATTCGTAAATATACATAATCTGGTACATCAAAAGTTGAAGCCTAGTCTATTGGTATTCCCTACCTCAGCTACAGTGACTTCAACACCTATAGGAAACTGCGGAATGCTTCCTATCCGCTCGCGAATTGGGAGCTTGGTCCTGTTCATCTTGTCTATCTGATGTTGTGTGATGAAAGAAGAAAGCAAGGGTGAGCAGCAAGCCCACCAAAATAATATGTATAATGATTAACAATATATGAGCCTTCTCATAGTACTCATGAAAGTCTTGGTCAAAAGAAATGAACCAAGTTTGATATTTTAATGCGATGAAGTCGCAAAATAGTCAGTATATATATACATATATACTTTTCAAAATCTTGGAAGTCCTCTTCCATGCATAATATACACAAAGTTCCAGTTTATAACTGTATAAAAAGTATCGTTGCAAGGTGATCTAATATATCTAACCTTGTCTCAACGTTTTTCTGAAAATCTTTGTCATTCATAAGACAATTATTAACTAGATATAAGTTTAAAAGATGAAGTTACAAGATACTCCAATATACTTATATCTTTTCCAAATACTACTTGAACTACCACCGTTCAAGTTATAATTAATTTCAAAAGTTCATCCCACTGATGAGACCACAAGATAAGACTTGAATAAATTCAATCTTTGAAATATTATTAAAGGAAATGAAGTTAGGATATACTTCATTAAGTTCTGATATATATATATATATATCCACATATACATCTTCTTTATACATTTCCTGAAAACCTCTGTCATGTAAAGTATGAACAGAGTTGCAATATCCAATAAATTTGGAAAGGAAAAGAATTTTGGCATAAACCAGGTATCTTGCTGATCAGGCAAAGATACCCATAAGTAACCTTTTTTACTAGTAGATGGACGAATTCCCCACTGGTCATCACCCTGGTCGTAATAGGACCTTATGCTGGACTGCCACTCAGCCACTTATGCATTTGATGGACTCCCACTGAGCCACTTACACTATCATGGACGCCCACTGAGCCCATGTTGCTTATGCCGACTCAATAGATGGACTTACTTCCCGAACGTTGGGTAAGTAATCAATTCATTTACCAAAACTGCAACCGTGTTGCGAATATAAAATACACCACAGAGCCGGATCCCTCAGGTTTTGAGCGAGTATTTAAATCCCCTTAAAAAGGAAGATCTTAAATATAAAAATGAGTTTTGGGATCCGCTCTAACTTTTAAAAATCATTTTGAAGACTCGAAAACACTTTAAAGAGTGTTTGGAGTAAAGCTGATTTAATGAAGTAAATCAGTCCCCAGAATATTTAGAAAATATCTGAATATTATTATTTAAATAATATTCCCATAAAGAATAATCTTTATAAAAATAATTGAAGTAGAAGTATTAAAACTTATACTTTAAACGAGTATTAAATAACCAAAGATATACTTATATGAAAGTACTATCTTTATTTGAATAATCGAAAACAAGTTTGATTATTGACACCTTATTCTTTAATAAAATAAAGAATATATCTCAGCAAATAATCGGAGTCATAGATCCTCAAATGAATATTCAAATAATATTCATTAAATAATATAAACTGAGTCATAAGCCCTCGAATGAATATTCAAATAATATTCAATAAATAATATAAAAGAGTCATAAGCCCTCGAATGAATTATTCAAATAATATTCAAATAATAAAATAAAAGGAGTCATAAGTCCTCGAATGAATATTCAAAATAATATTCATTTAATATAAAGGAGTCATAAGCCTTCGAATAATATTCGAAATAATATTCAGTAATAAAATAAAGTTAAAGTTATCGAATAAACCTTATTCGATTAATAGTTTTGAAAACTATGACCATATATATATATAAGTATATATATATATATTTATATCCATATATACAAAATCTACTCGGAATCCTCGACTCCCGGTTTTAGAAAATATTTTCACTTTTGGGTCCCTATACTAAGGGTATATGCAAATTACCGCTATCCTCTAGCATAGGTATTATCAACTGAATCAACATATATATATGGAAAGAATATGAAACAGGCATGCATATATATATACCATAGCAGCATGCTTCAATATATTGCAACATTTGCTAATTAACCAACATGCATCTATCGCAAGATAATGCAAATACATATATACATCACAACAACAGTTATAACTGGTAGAAAACTTGCCTGAGCGACTGGGAGTTATGAATGGCTCGGGACGAGTCTGGTAACCTATAAACAACAAGTAAGTTGGAATTAAACCAAAGTCACTTGTAAATCTATACTTTAACTAACTTAGACTCTAACGCTTGTTTTGCGCTTACTAATTCTCTTAAGTCACTCGAGTACCCTCGGCTCCACCATTTTTAATAATTTAACCATTACGAGTTTTAAGGCGATTCCTTCGCGAGTGTCTTACCAACTGCCTATTACACCTTACATAAATGTTTCATACTTCAATTAGTCCTTTAAGGTCTTTAATCTATGTTTCAAAGTAAGGCGAGGGGAAATGTTTCATTCGCGAAACGCCGTTACTTGAAACGGTCGTTTCTCCTAAACCGTGCATCGGAATCGAACGAACTACATATCAAAACGAAGCTCGTAACATGAGCTATCTAGACATGGCAATGGTCAACATCTAGCAGGGGGTTCTCGGGTCCTAATGTTATGCACAAAACAGTCTAAAGAAAATCGGACGTTACGACGGCTATGTTTACGCGATTTCCCAAATTAAACCATTCCAAATCAACCACAATTCAACCCACAATCACAACCCAATAAAAACTCCATCCAAACTAAATCATAACAGCCCCAACAACTCCACATTAACAATTTATACTTATTCCCCACATGAACTAAAAGCTTTACTTAGGTTCATTAACTAATAACCAAGATTTCCAACTCCAAAAATATCACAAAATCAACCCATCTCTAAACACACAATAATCATGCCTTTCACCAACTAAACTACTCATAACAAGCTTTAAACATGATTACAAACCCATTACACTAACCCATCATCTCAACATTAGGAAATCTAAACAACAAAACTTAAAACTAAGATCATGAAGAGTTATACCTTCCTTGAAGCTTTTAATCCATGAAAGATCCTTGGAATGCCCATGGAAGCCTTAATCTAACCTCCTACAAGCTTGTTCTTTCAAAGAAATCAAGAACACAAAAATTAATTTCAAGAAAGTACTATTCACCATCTTCTTCCTTGATTTCTAGAAAAAGATTGGCTTGGAATTAGAAGCTTAAACTTATAGGAAGTATGTAACTTAACTAGGAGAAGCTAGGATAATTACCTTGTAAAATAGCAAGTGGAGGAGCTTGGACTTTCATTTTTTAAGAAAAGAGGCCGAGAGCTTGAAGAAGAAAATGGGGGTTTTGTGTTTTTTGATGAAAAATGAAATGTTTTGGCTTGGTTGGTTGCTTTTTGTCTTGTTTTAGTAAATTACCTAGTTGCCCTTGATTTTGTGTGGTTAAAAATCAACCACATCTCCTTCCCCTTATGTCATGCTTATGTCACATTGCTATGTCATCATCCCTTCTAATCTCTTTGATTAGCTTCTAATTGTTTGCCTAATGACAGCTGATCTGTTATACGGTTCGCTTAACTTTCGTTTTCGTTTATCGTTTGAGGGATCATACCCGGGATCTTATTACTTAGGTTCCCGTAACCTTTCTCAATATATTATATTCCTTTTATGATCCTCTCTTATAATCCTTTAATTTAAATCCTTTTTCTCCTGTTACCTTATACTCAATTATTTCCGTACCTAGTGGATTTCCGGGAAAAATCAAAGTGTTCGGATTTGGATTCTGACGATCTTTACATACACTTATACCCCATATAAAGTACTAATAAAATCTCAGAATATCCATATCAGAACCCCTACATAGTGTGACATGAAAAGTTTTCTCATTCAGCAAAAGCACTATTCATAAGGGTTTCAAAAATTTCCAAAAATTGGGGTTATTACATAATATGTTTAGATGATTTACTTATAAGTTAAATAATGTATTTGATAAATTAGACTTATAAATAAGTAATTTTTCTTTTTGTAAAAATTATAAATAATTTTAAGTTGGATTAAGTTTAATAAAATATTATTCACTTCACAGAATCTTTGATTATAAAATCCAGTGCCAATTTATCAAACTTTAATGGGTATAGTTCATTGATTCTAATTAGGGCTGTCAAATGGATAATTCGGATACAGATCTGCCTATATCCGTATCCGGATCCAAATCCGGAAATCCATATCCGTATCCGAATCCGGAAATATATAAAGAATAATATCCGAATCCGGATCCGACGGATACTATCCGGATACGGATACTATCCGGATACGGATAATATCCGGATCCGAATCCGATTTTCAATCAGATTTTTTATTTTATATTAAAAATAAAAAAAATGAAAAATAGTAAAAAAATAGTAAAAATTAAAAATTCATTTTAAAAAATTAAAATAAGAGATAAAGTGATTTAATCATATTTTAATTTTTTAAAAAATTAATTTTATTTATCTTTTCAATATAATCGTTATCTTTAAATTGTTGAACTCAAATGATTTTTTTCTATATGTCTATAAAATTTTATAAACATAATATATTTGTATATATAACACATAAACACACTATAAATTTAATATAATATATTTTTAAATTATTTAAATATTTAAATATAAAATATATTTATTCGGATACGGATATTATCGAATACGAATATGCCTATATTCGTATCTGTATCTGCAATCGTCGGATTCGGATACAGATAATATCCGTTTTATTTCGGATACGGATAATATCCGCTTTATTTCGGATACGAATGCGGATTTTTCGGACGAATATCGGAATTTTCGAATTTTTTTAACAGCCCTAATTCTAATAGTAAAAATAAAAGTTAGAACATGTGTACCCACCCAATTATCTCTCGCATGAGAGTCGGCCGCCCTAGCTTCACCTAACCCTAGCCGCCCTACCTTTTTTTTCAACCTCTTTACCCATCTCTATCTCCATATTCATCTTCATCTTCTCATTTTATTCACTTTTTCTTTAATAAAATCGAGATTTGTTTTACAAAACTCGAAAAATTCATTACAGTTTTTCGCTTTTGTTTTTAGATCTACTAAGGTAAGAGTTTGGATTTTATAATAAAATTTAGTTTTTGGATTCAAAATCTCTGGTATAACAACATATTACAATTTGGTTTTATTCCGAGATTTTTGAATTTTGGGTTTTTTTTGTATTATTCTGTTTAAGTTATTATTTGTGTGTTTGATTGTCTCGCTTTATGCGATGTGTCTCGCTTTGTGCGATGTGGTTGTTGTGTTGAAAATGAATTGGATGGTGTATTGGGAGATCTGGATATCTCGCATCAACAACACTTTCGGCATGTCTATAGCTGGTGTCTAGCAGGTAGATAGCTGAGGTGCGTTTGGAACGGTGGTGAAAATCACATGTGCTCACCTCTCACAAAAAATATTTGTTCATAACATGAGACCTCTAAACTTAGTTGTTGCAACTGACTCCTCTGAACATTGCAATATCAATCGAATTAATGTGAGGGTCAATTGTGAAACTACTGTTTTCGGGGGATATGCGTGCGGGATTGTCCGGGAAACCATTACCTTCATTTTTAATTTTCATAATATTTATATTCAGTTTGTTAAGCAATCCGGAAATAAAACGACTAATTATTTAGCTCTATTTGTTTTTTAATCTGGTTGCATGATCAGTTGGGGGTTTGTTCCGATTGAATCTGTTTCAAGTCATTAATAAAATCTGCTTTAAATTTTGGCAAAAAAATAGTAAAAATAAAAAGGAAAATAATAGCAGTATGTTATTGCTTATTTTTCATACACAGTTTTGATTTAAGCAAACCAAAATACACATGTGACGACAATCCAACATCGAACAATATGGACTCAATCGAACCATATAATTGAAGCAAATTCCATCATATGCTTTGCGAATCCTTTTCCAGCAACTTCTATATAAAATAATTTTTTCCATCTATGTGATGTCAGGCTTCACAACGATCCTAATTTATGAATTGTAGAAATATTTGTCGTGTACATTATGGTCAATATAGTTAAACATGAATGCTTTGATCTTTAAAGGTAAACCGTATTTTACAAATGAGGTGTTTCAATTAATCAATATCAGAGCTTTTAAGTGGTGTTGAGCAAATAAATTCGTAGTAGACTCTTTGAGAGAAGCATGTTTATATATTTTGATAACTCCAATGATTTCAACCTTTAAAATGCGGAAGTAACAGTATTGTCCTTTCTTGTGCATTTTGTGAGTAGAAGTGAAAAAAATTACACAGGGTGTGTATTCTCTTTTGATAATGAAGCTATTTTTTTGTTAGTTGTAATGGAAAAGGCGGGTTTTACTAAATATTCGGAGGCGATTAACCAATGGGATGACAATTTTTAGTGTCACAACCATTTTTTAAAATATATAGTTGAATGAAACTTAATACGTAGCTGATTATTTGGCGAAAAAAGGGCACATAGAAGTGGTGTATTGCAGGATTGGTGTTAAGTCCAAGGTCATAGAAAAGAGGTAACTGATGTTATAGACCGCATATGTTAGACGATATCCGCAAGATTTTGTAGGAAATTTGGGCTTCCTTTGGGAATTGTGTTAAAAATTGTTGTGCTGTGAGAAAATGTGCTGGTGGAAAAAGTTCTGTCAAGAAAATTAGATGACTGTTTGATATTTTTTTTAATTTATCTATATTTTGAGATATACTATACAAATATAATATTTTTGAGAAGGTTTGATAGTGAAACTGATAACTACTTTCTGCAAAAGCTGAAAACAGCTTTTTCCAAAAGTACGGGGACCTTCTTTTGCTAATATTAACTTTTAGATAAAAGTGATTTTTCCGGATAGTAGCTTTTAGAATTTATCAAACACCCGTCCCATGACAGCTTTTTGCTAAAAAGCTGTTGTAACTGTCTGTAAGAGCAACAACAAACGAGGTCTTCGTTTGATATTCTTGCACATAAATTGGTTGTATACTATTGAGCCTTAGTAGTTACTCCCTCAGTCCTACTGGATTGTTTACGTTATTTTTCGCCACGCTTTTTGATTCTTATTTAAAGTATAATTTTATAATATTTTTTTAATAAAAATTTTATGTTTAAACTTTTATTCTAAAAAGAAAATTTGAAAAAATATTATTAAACTATATTTACAGAAGTTTCGAAATACATGACGAATAGTAACGTAAAATTCCGGTGGACGGACCGAGTAAGTATTTATAAGTCTTTTCTGTTGTTTGTGTTGGGTCTCAGAAGCTACGCTTCAATTTTGTAATCGGTTATTACTTTCATATATCTCGTGTCTTTCAATTTTTTTTTAAATTTAGATCAGCAATGAAATAAAAAATAAAAATAGATAACTTTAATTTTAAGTTAAAATTAGTGTTCTTGTTTATTTAGCATGTTGAGATTATAATATTTGATTTTTAGAAATACATCTTCCAATCAAAAGTTGATCAGATTTTGAAATTCAGTGTTGTTTTTTACAAAGAAAAAAAATGTCAAAAAAAAATGTTACTTATATTTATTTACAACATATTATTTTAAATAATTTTGAAATATTTCTAATAATTTTAAAACTGGTACAAGGTTTTGGAAATGAACAGTAAAAATACATAAATTTGTATGAGCAAAGAATTGGGGCTGAGCAGTCGAAACCCGGCCCAAAACAAGCCCGAAACTGAAGAAGCGCTATAAAATCCAACCACAAAACCCTAAAACAACTCCGCCTCTCTGCAAACCCTAGAGAAACAGCTGCAACACAACAGCAACCATGGTAACTTCTTTTCTTCATCTAATTCATTCTTTCATTTCATCAATTCGAATCTCAATTGCATGTATTCTCATTTTGTATGTATATTTGTAGCCTTTCAAGCGTTATGTTGAAATCGGGCGTGTCGCTCTCGTCAACTACGGCAAAGACTACGGCAAGCTCGTCGTCATCGTTGACGTCATCGATCAGAATCGCGTATGTCCTCACCTTCTTATTCATATATATTTTTTTAATTTTGTTTTAATATGTTGATTTGTCATTTCTATGATGTTATCTCATGTGGCGGTGGAGTGTTGTTGAGCTGTTGTGTTTGGAATTGTTTCGTAAATGTTGCTCTGTAGCTTTCGTAGATGTGAATTTGAGGAAATGTTGCGGTGTACTAGATGGAACTAGTAGTTGTAAATAAAGTGGTTTGAATGTGTCTGTTTTTTTTTCTTGTACTTGTTTGTAAGTTATGTTTGTATTTCAAAAATTATTGTGTAAACACCGTAAGGTTAGATATGAAATTGATGAGTTTTTTTTTGACAAATTGAAATTGTTTGGGGGATTTAGGATAGTAATGAAGTTGTTTTTTTAGCATAGCGGATTTTTTAGTTTGTGAGGTGATTACGTTATGTTAGTTATTTAGAGAAGAAAATGGAATTTATTGTTTATTAAGATATTTAAGAGCATGTCCATTGCATTCGCTAAATTACATACAGTTTTTGCTATGATATCCAAAAGTGATCTTGGATGTTATAATAGAATTGGAGGCCAATGTATGTATTATTCTAAAATGATGCCAATGAGGCCTAAATTTAGATATTTTTTTAAACACCAAACCTTTTTAAAATACAAATTATATGTGTCACTGTTGCTTAATTCATTTTCCTCCACTGCATCACTTGCATTCCTATGTGACAATCATAACAATATCTATACCTGGTTCTATATTTAGAATCAAGTATATCATTTTTTCTATTTTAAACCAAGGTGAAATTATCTCAATCAAGTATATCTCGTGTGCATTGGAGGAGATAGCACCTCTTATTGCATTACATCGGACATGCTCTAAGTCTAATATTTATGTTTTCTGGTAGTAGGATTGATCTTACTTTAATCATTTATATGCACATCAAATGCCGAATGCAGAAAATGTTGTATTGGTGCTTGTTCTTTTGTTTGTCAATGACTTGAATGATGATATCTTTGTGCATACGCAGCACATTTTATGGTGCGATGAGCGGCACTTTCCACACGAGATTTCTGACTTTTCTTCCTACTTGTTAGGTCCAATTTTCCTTTTATCATGTATTCTTACAAAAAATAATGTGTTTATCGATGTTTGGAGTCTTGTTCAGTCCATGCGTTGGATGATGATATCTTTGTGCATACGCAGCACATAATATGGTGCAATGAGCGGCACTTTCCACACGAGATTTCTGACTTGCTTTCAAACTTGTTCTAATTTTTATGTGTTTATGCTATCATCTGTATGTATTGGTAATGTTACTTCACTCTTAATTTTAGTAATTGAACATGTCTTACAATTAGGCTCATGTAGAAAAATAGTTTTTTAGGTCCATTTTTAAATTTTGGTTTTGTGAGTCAACGGTGTATCAGGAAAAAAAGCATTTAGGTGCTGTAGAAAGTGACAGCTTAAATATTAAGACATGATAGTATCTCAAGTTCTATTTTCCCCTTCACATCAGCTCAAGTGCTTATTCATTTTAATACCAATTTAGGCAAGGGAATCAGGTTCTAAAGCAGCTTGTATTTGTACATTTTTGAATTGTGCAGGCTCTGGTTGATTCTCCTGATATGGTTAGAAGTCAAATCAACTTTAAGAGGCTCACACTAACTGATATCACTATTGACATCAAAAGGACCCCAAAGAAGAAGGAGCTGATTAAGGCAATGGAAGCTGCAGGTAAATTAATTTCAAATTTTACTTGTGCATTTTTATTTGTTATGCTAATTGTGATCTGAATTGGTTTATTTTTCAAAACTGTAGATGTTAAGAATAAGTGGGAGAACAGCTCTTGGGGAAGAAAGCTGATTGTTAAGAAACGAAGAGAGGCGCTTACAGATTTTGATAGGTTCAAGCTCATGTTGGCAAAGATTAAGGTTTGTGAACTTATATTACACGATCCTGCTACAAGAAAAACATCCATTTACTTGTATTAAATGCAAACTGCAAAGATTAAGGTTTGCAAGAAGATTACTTTTTTTAATCCTTTCAACTTATCGATTTCATTTAACTATGCATTTGCAGAAAGCTAGTTTGGTCAGGGAAGAACTTGCAAAGCTTAAGAAGGAAGTGAAAGCTTAAAGCATAAAATTTCTAGTAATTTGGTAGTGCTTTCTGTATTGCGGAGTTATATTTTGTTTTCTTCTGGCTTGCGAAGTTTTGGCTTGCCAAGTCATCTTTAATTTCACATTGGTTCTTGGCTAGTGTACATTTTTGAATTAATGTCTATGGAATTTGCTTCTACAAATATTAGTATTTTTTATTGGTACTTTGCCAGAATGGTGTTTGATATTAGCTATTATTTTATACATTTTTGGATCTACGTGTCATTATAGTTTTGCAGACTGATATCTCTCTTTGGATGGAGCATGATTTTATGCTATTTGTTGTATGTCATGCGAATTATTATTAAATCCTTCAAATATACACAGTTTGGGCCTAAAGAAAAATTATCATAGTTTCATAATGTTTGATTTGTTGCCTAAAGTTATTTCTTTTGAACTAGATTTTTTCCGAGGTTTTAGATATCATCAAACAATAAACAAAAGAAATGTATATTTAATTTTTTTTCCTTATATAGTGCGATCCAATTACCTTCAAACATCTAGGTAGCGGATACAATTTGCCTTGGACAAGTAGTTTGTGATTGTTGATGCTAAATAGTTTGTCTTACACTAATGCATTCTGTTTGTTTAGTAAAAAAGTTCATTCTCTTTCCCCTGTTTTAGTTTTTAGTTTTAGGTTTACTCCAAATTTTCTTAAACTCCATTCCCCACTCCCCACTAGGTATTTGGACACTCTTTCTCTCCCTTTTATTTTCTTACTAGCTCAATTTCAGTTGCCATTAGAATCAATAAATCTCAAAGCAGTCCCCTTCTCCACATGATTGAATGGAAAGAAATGTACCTCTTTTATGCCAGCTCGAGCCTAAATGGCATAAAAGTTCACAATGAGATTGTTTTTCTTCCTGCTCCAGATGAAAAATTACTACATGAAATATTAGAATCCCTACTTAGGATCAGCTAGGGTTCAAAAAGTTGCTGCATCTTAGAAGGAACACCCGAGGAAAGAAATGTGATGGAACGATTGGTCATGGTGGTGGTTTCAAACAAAGAAGAAGAAAGAAAGGAAAAGGAAAAAACCTATCCAAAGAAGAAGAAGAAAAAGCTCTGATGTGATAGTTTTGCACCATGGACTGAGAAAAGGAAAGTGGAAGATGAACATAGTGTACTCTCATCCTAATTCTACGGGGTCTTGAAAAAATCATTTTTTTTTTTTGCTTTTAATAGGGCTTGTAAGACAATCCATTGTGAATTTTGAGTAAGAAAATTAATTTCAACTAATTTTTGACCCCGAGCTAGAGATGGAGGACTAAATTTACTAAAAATAAGGTCATGAATACCAAAGTCGAGATCCAATATGCCATCGCGGATATGAAAATTCAGTGTAGAGTGTGGATTATAGAATATATACGAGAGTGTTACCAGGGGCGGACCGCCAGCCCAGGTCAATTCAACGGTAAACAAAAAATTACTAGTCAGGTTAGCCCTTAATTTAGGTTTAGCCCCGTTCATTTTTTAATTGTAATCCACTGCTTTGTGCTTACTGATGACATCAATAATAAAAAATTCCAGAATTGGTGTTTAATGTAACTACAGTTGAGTGAATTACGAAACTCTGAATTTAACTATATGTAAATTGATTTTGCAAATTTACATGTTCATATACTGATACGTTACATATGCATAATTTCTTCAGGCTTAATTTGCAAAAATAAAAGAATCTCAAATTGATTATGTTAAAGGAACTTTGAATAATAAATTCTGATATTGATGGATGATAAACTTAATAATATAAATGATATATTTTACAATCAAAATTCTTCAAATATTGTTTTAAACTTTATATTCTTCAAAAAGAAATTTTAAAAAATAGCTTCATATTTATTCTCCCTCTCTATCATACTTCATCTTTTCACGTACTCTCTTTATCCACTAGATTCTTTACATATTTTTACTTCTACTTGTCACGTATTTTAAGGATATTATAAAATATAGTTTTATAATTGTTTTTTTAAAAAAATTCTATATAAAAGTTTAAACATGATATTTTCATTTAAAAGAAAAAAATATTTAAAATTATTTAAGGAACCATATTTTACGGGAGCCTTGAAATACTTGCCGATCCCCCGTCCCCCAAAGGAAAAATTATTTAAAATTATTTAGGGAACCATAATAATGTAGGAGTATTAATTTATTTTATGTTTTCACAACTTACAGATGATAACGCATGAAACATAATTTAGTATTCATATTATTTAAATATTAATATTAAAATGAAAAATCCTAAGCCCAAATGTAGCTATTTTAAACCGTTTTTCTTCGTAATGTACACAAATTAATTTAATTAAATATCTTGAATAAATTATTATATAGGTACATATAGGTACAACTAAAAGTTTAGTTAGCAAAAAAACAAATTTGAACAAATCGTAAAAAGAACCTATAATAGGAGGTTATTTGAAAAGATATCTAATTTTCTTAGGCCAATCAATTTTATTCCTACACTAGTCTTAATTTTTTTTACCGATACGCCACTGAGTGTTACATTAAGAGATGACTAATGATACTGGCACTCGAAGGCTGCAAATAAATTTGGGAGGAAGTAGGTTTGAAATACAAAATTCTGAATAACAAGAAAGCAAGGAGTTTGGTGATATCCTGGGTGAAAGAGACTGGATCAGAACTAGAGGTTAGATATTGTCCCTTTGCCTCTTCATCAACTACGAAATTATAATCGTTGAAAGAAAGATTGAGTGAATTCTGCAACATTGAGTGAATTCTACAAGAGTAAAGACATTATTCAAGAATTTTCAGCTACTAGAACACCTCAACAAAATGGAGTAGTCTAAAGAAAGAACAAGTCATTAGTTGAAGCTGCTAGAACAATGCTGCAAGATGCCAAGTTGCCAATAAGTTTCTGGGAGGAAGCTGTTAAAACTGCATGCTATTTTCAAAACAGATATTTTATTAACAAGGCTCATGGCAAATCACCTTACTCAATCATGTTTAAGAGAAATCCTACTGTAAAGCATCCTCATGTGTTTGGAAACAAGTGTTACATTTTAAAAGTTAACTATGAATATGTGGAAAAAGTTGACTCAAAGGTTGTTGATGAAATTTTTATGGGATATTCATTGGAAAAAATAGCCTACAAGGTCTATGTGATTGATCAAAAGAAGATTATGGAAAGCACAAATGTGACTTTTGATGATGACAAGTGTCCAGACTTGGAATGCCTTGATGACAATGAAGCTGAAACCCTTGCATTTGAAATCTTTAACATTGATAGTGATTCTGATGAAGAAGATGAAATTAATGCACAACAGATGATGAATGAAGAGACCAATGCACAGGAAAATCATGGGAATGGAAGCTCATCTCAAACACCTGAATTTGATAGCACAAACTCAGGGGGAGAAAGAGAAGAAGAATCTACGAGTCATACCAATTATGAAAAAATGATGAAGGCACAAGTCAACAAACTCACACAAGAAAGTGGGATAAAAGTCACACTAGAGAAGCAATTATTGGTGATCATACTGCTAGTGTGAGAACTAGAAGTGCAACTGCTAATGAGTGCCTACATGCATGACTTTTGTCTCAAGTAGAGCCTAAGAAAACTGAAGAAGCTCTAATGGATCCTGATTGAATATCATACCATGCAGGAAGAGCTGAATCAGTTTGAAAGGAAAAAAGTTTGGGAGTTAGTTCCTGTACCAAATAACAGAAGCATAATTGGAACAAAATGGGTGTTTAGGAACAAGATGGATGAAAATGGTATAGTTACCAAGAACAAGGTAAGGTTGGTTGCAAAAGGCTACTCACAAGAAGAAGGAATTGATTATGATGAAACTTTTGCTCCAGTTGCAAGACTTGAAGCAATAAGGATTTTTCTAGCATTTGCTGCACATTCAAATATCAAACTGTATCAAATGGATGTCAAGAGTGCCTTCCTAAATGGTGAGCTAGAAGAAGAGCTTTATGTGCAACAGCCACCTGGCTTTGAATGTTAGGTCACACAACATTGTAGAAGGGGGTTGAATACAGTGTTTATACAATCAAATTGATTTAAGACAAGTATGTAGCAAAGATCAAGTATATTGAATAAACTCTGTAACAATAAGAACTGTTCTTCTCTCTCAGTGATGAACAAATATCACTAAGAGCTGTTAGGTTACAATGTATAATCTTCTCGATAATGATAATACATGTAGTTTAAACCCTAAGTCTGTGTTTATATAGTACACAGTTACAAGATAACTTCTAATTGATATGGAATATAATTCCGTCTCCTCAAATATAATAATCAGATATCTTCTACAAGTCTTCCAGTTTTCTAACTCTTTCCATGCATATCTTCTTTTATTTTAGTCTCGATCTTCTCCTGTAAATCAGCTTCCTTCCTTAACTGTAAGTCTTCCCGCACTTAAGTTCTGATATGACCTTAAGTTCTGATATTAAGTTCTGACTTCCAGTAAGTCCTGATTTGTCCTGTTGTTAAGTTCTGAAAACTAAACACAAATCATATTAGACATGACATCTCAAATATATCTAACAATCTCCCCCAACTTTTAAATTATGCAAAATATACAAGTTAATAGATTTGATGATGTCAAAAACATTTAAGTACAAATGCAAATAAGAGTTTAACTAGATAACTAACTAAAACTTACAGTCCTTGTAGCTTTTATCAATCTCACTGAGTCAATCTGAATCCAAAGTGATTCTTGACAAAACTTGATATCAGTTTTTCTTCTTTAATCCTCAGGACTTGAGATAGTGTAGTTTTGACTTGCTTCATCTCTTCACCCTGACTTTCAATCTGGTAGATTGCAGTCCTTAAAGCAGAGATATGGTTTCTTTCTAAACCATCATTCAGTCTTATTACCTTTGGATGAGAAGAATCTTCATTGTAGCATAGACATTTCCCTTTCAGAATTACTTCAAGCTTAGCAGAATTCTTCTTCATTGGAATCTCACTTCCATCATCTTCAACAATACTAGGAATGAATTCTATAACTCTTGAACCAGAAATTCTTGCTTTATCTCTGATGGTCTTCAATATGAAATTTGACCATCTCCTGGTAATATCAGACTTTACCTCTAAAAGGTAATGAAAGAATTGAAGTTCTTTCAGTGATTTATTTAGCACATCTTATTCTGACATCTGATATGTCCTTCCATCTTCAAGAAATAGAATCAGATTTTCCTTGACATTGTGCTTGTCATGAGCATCCAGTACCACTTGAACAGAGATAACCTTATCAAGGTGTTTCTGTGTAACATCTTCAAGAGGTTGGTCAGTTAATAGAAATGGATCTCTTGTAAGCACTTCAACTCCTGTTTTAATCTTAGCTTCATCAGAACCTAGCCATACTCTGTCTCTTGCTTCTCTGGCTTTCAATCCAACAGTCATGAAATCAGATAACAATTGGCTTTTCTTTGGATATGATGGTTTGACATTCTTCCATAGGAGTTTCTTTTTGTCAGCTACTTTCATCTTGTCCAAATCAACTTGAGCACTGTCAGAGGTTGATGTCTTGATGACTTTATCAGAACTTGTTGTTTCTATTGTAGCTTGAAGTTCTTTACTCTGAACAACTTGAGACTTGTCAGAGGTTGTCTTTGATTCTTCAAAAATCTTCCTTCTTTTCAGAGTTTGAACATTTTCATCTTCAGCAAGAGTGTCATCAGTAACTTGAACCATTTTGCACACTGGTTTTATCAGAATTTGAGGAATTTTCATCTCCAGTGGCTTGGTTGGTTCATCAACTTTTCTCTTCCCTTTGTCTTTGGGATCAATCTCAATCTGTGATCTAGTCTTGGGCTTTGATGCCTCAGTATTTGACTTCTCTCTGATCACAATGCCTTTTTTCTTAGACCTTGGAGGTTTCTTTGCAACAGAAGCTTTTGGCTTTAGATTTGTCTTTTCAGCTTTAAACCTAGCTTTTTCCTTCTTGAGATTTTCTAAATCCATTCCTGGATTATGCTTCAAAAATAATCTTCTAGCAATTTCCTCATCAAGTATCTGAATCTTGGGATCTTTATAATAGACAGTAGTATGCTTTCCCTTGAGATTCAGAGTTTGCATAAACTTTTGAGAGTCTTGACTTCCACCTTGTATCAGAACATCAGGCTTTGTCATCAGACTTTGCTCATCAGAACTTGATATCAGATTTTGATTATCAGCACTTGCTATTAGATTCTGAGTTTTAGCAGCTTTAGAACTTTCCTTCTTTTGAATAGAAGATCTGCTTGCATCAGCAATTAGTTTCCTAGAAGAAACCTTGTTGATGTGCTCTTTACCTTGAACTTGACCTCTACCCTTGCTAGGGTTTCCCTGATCATCAGCTCCATCATCTTTCTTCTTCAGTACTTGATCATTAGAGCATTTGGACTTAACTATCTTCTCCCCTTTTTTGGCATCATCAATTAATAAGAGAGAGAGAAGAAGTTCAACTGAAGATTGGAGTTCATCCAATTGAGCTTTTTGAGAAGCTTGATTTTGTAGGACCTCAGCAATTTGGGCCTGTTGCTTCTCCTGAACTTTCTCAATTGCTTCAACCTTTTCAGAAATAGGTCTGATAAACCTCTTTTTATCAAGCTTGGTCTCCATATCTAGCTTTTCATCTTTTTCAAGAAGCTTGTCAACCTTTTCTTGAGTAGCATAGTGTATACCTTGAAGATTTTTGGTAGACAAAGCTGTCACTTTGAGTTGTGTCTTGAAATCACCATTAGTGAACAACTCATTAGCTTTACCAATATGGTCTGTCAGTACTTTGGAGCTTGGAATGAAATCAGTTTTATTCCACATCTTGGTCTACTCCACACCTCTGTGAGTATCTTCCCAAGGAGTAGGTGCTGCTTGCTCAACAAATTTCTCAATTAGTGCCTCCTTTCCTAGAATAGGAGCAGGAGTATCAATAGAAACACTGTCTACTGAACTTGAGGAAGATTCATTATCTTCTGACAGAACTAGAGTGTGTGAAGCAACTGGAGATTCTGGAACAATCTCATCTAAATTCTGAGCATCAGAATTTATCTCCAGAATTGGTGTTGTTGGTGTAGATGGTATCTCAGCATTTAAGATTGGAGAGTTGACTTGAGATGGCTGAGCTTCTATTGTTGGAGCTTCCAGATAAAGAACAGTTGTATATTCAGATTGTGAATATCTATTTCAGAACTTGCAGGTTATTCTTCAATATTATTTGTAGCTTTAATAGGAGAGACATGAGGTGTTAGCACAGTGTCTTGAGCTTGAGTATGGGATGGCAGAGCTTCAATTACAACAGGTTCTGATGAGATCAGAGATTCCTGATCCCCTTCCTCAGCTTCAGTAGTATCCTCAGATGGAGGCTTAGCCATGTGCCTTTTAGCCCTCATTTTCTTCAATCTCCTTGATAATGAAGGAGTTACTTGAGCATCAGAACTAGCAGTTCTCTTCCTCCTCAAAGTATCAGAACTTTGAGCTTCATCATTTACCTGTTGGGTTGACCCTACAGCTTTTGTTTCTTTCTGAAAAACCATAATTTCAGCTTCAATTACAACAGGTTCTGATGTTATCAGAGATTCCTGATCCCCTTCCTCAGCTTCAGTAGTATCCTCAGATGGAGGCTTAGCCATGTGCCTTTTAGCCCTCATTTTCTTCAATCTCCTTGATAATGAAGGAGTTGCTTGAGCATCAGAACTAGCAGTTCTCTTCCTCCTCAAAGTATCAGAACTTTGAGCTTCAGCATTTACCTGTTGGGTTGACCCTACAGCTTCTGTTTCTTTATGAAAAACCATAGTTTCAGCTTTAACAGTCACAGGTTCTGATGCATGAACCTGTACTTGTTCCTCTTCACTATCAGATTCATCCCTGAGAATCATCTTTCTTCTCTTTTGTGGAGTTGAGGAACAGACTTTGCCCTCTTAGGCTTGGAAGATAAAGTTTTGATGGTATGTGCTGATGGTTGTTGTTGTGAGGATTGAGCTGATGGTTGAAAGTAAGTTCTGATGGCAGGTTGAGTTGGTTAAGGTTGAGAGGTGGTTTGTTGTGTAGGTGCTGATGGAGGTTGGGATGGTTGGACATCAGGATATATGGTAGAATAAGTGGCTGGATCAGAATTTACCAAAAACTGTTTGACAAATGTTGGAATTTGGAAGGGTCTCAAAACAGTCTTCTTATTATCAGTAGATAATAAGTCAGTAAAGGCTCTCTTAGCAAGTTTAAATGGTTCAATTAACTCACTTGATAGTTGGGGTGCATCAGAGCAACAAAAACTATAAATAAGCTGACATAATCTAGCAAAGTAAACTGTATTTCTATCTTCTGTCATCCTATCCCCAATAAAGCCTAAAATAGCACTTGCACAATCAAAATGAGTTTGATTAATGAGAGCATACCCGATTTGTTGACTGAGAATTGGGATTGCATCAAAATTAAAACATTTGTTGGCAAAGGCCTTTTTGATGCAGTCAAAGAAGAAACTCCATTCCCTCCTTATGTGAGGTCTCTTCAATTGACCCAGCTTTGCCAATGTCTTTTCATAGCCCAAAATAGCCATCATCTGCTGCAGGGCTGGCTCCTCAACTATTGAACTATAGACACAATTTTCTGGAAAATGTAAAGCCTGTCGAACTGTAGCCAGAGTCACTACATGCTCATCCTCCCCTGTTGAAAAGATAATACTTGGGGACACATGAGCACCACCATCATCATATATGCCACTTCTCCAAAACTCCAGCACTTGAGTTCCAGAGATGGCTTCTGGTTGGGTCAAAGCATAACCAATCTCAGAGTTAGCAAGGAAATCCTGAATAAATGAAGTTCTGATGGAGCTTCACCCTTGCTAAGAATAGCCAAGTAATTGTTGGGAACAAACTTAACTCCATTGAAAATAATATCTTTTGGTGCCATTTCTATGAAAAATCAAATGAGAAAAGAGTGTTTGCAAGGTGTTTGATAAAATGCCTGTATGAAAAACAGCTTCAGAGAATATTGGTGGGTGAGAGAAAATAAGAGAGATGAGAGAATAAGAAAAGTAGGTAAAAGATTAGAAAATCTTTTAACTCTCTTATTTATACAGCCCATGTGATAACAGTTATATTTTTGAAGAATGGTAGATAATTTACACCTGGCAACATGTGAACAATGAGTAAAAAGTTAAAGCAGGAGTTAGTGGGCACGAAAACTAAGCAGTAATTAATGTGCACAAGCAGTTATTCAAGGAAAACACGCTTCCCACTTACTCAGTGACTGTTAGGAATATATGTGCATTAGTTTGATGATATATTTAACAAAACACTTAAGTAGAAATCTAGTGTTTGTAGCCTCAACGGATAAGACCACTTTGGCTATCCGTTGATGGTGTAGCTTTACTTAGAAATAAGTCTAGTGTTGTAGCACATTTCAGTCTCTGAATTTGAGATATAATTCTTAAATGTTGAGGGAAATTATAAGTCATGTTGACTACTAAAGGATATGCAGATAGGAAGGCCAATTGTAAATATTTCATGCCTTGTAATTTTGTATAAATGAAATGGTGTCAACGGATAACTTAAAGACCTTCAACGGATGAGAAACAAAGCTTCAACGGATGTCTCTAAAGCTTCAACGGATAACATCCTTCAACGGATGAGTGCATCAACGGATAGAGCTTCAACTGCTAACACATCAACGGATAAAGCCATCAACGGATGAAGGCTTCAACGGATGTTCTGTTAAATAGCAGTTGACAAGTGGTAGTTGTACCTACAAACAGAGGCACATGGGTTGACAGAGACAACTGAGATGTGGTAGCCTATTTCAGGAACATCAGAAAAAGCAGCCGTTCTACTCTAGTATAAAGAGGCAATAGTCAACAATGCACTGGAGTAAAATGGAGAAGAAACAAGTGGAGAACTTATTTTATTATTGTACTTTTTATCTTTGTCTTCACTTGTAAACTTGGTGTTATATAAACCAAGTAGCAGCTAGTAATTAGAATAGAATTTTTCCAGAGCTGTTTAGAAAAATCTTGAGAAAAATTATCTAGTTTGTACTAGGATGCAGCTGTGATCAACTTCTTGAATCACAGATTTTCTGAAATACCATCTCTGGTGGAACAACAAATCCACCAGAAAAGTTTTTAAGGTCTGTTGTGTTCTGTACTTTTGTGCTTGAATATATATCTGTCTGTATTAGCTTAAAGCAATTCACACACTTGTTTATCTTAAACACACAGCCTTTGAAACTGCTCAAAACTTGAAAAAGTTTTAAGATTTACATTCAACCCCCCTTTTGTAAATCTCATTGTTAGTTCACTAGAAATAACAATTGGTATCAGAGCAGGCTCTTGACACACAAAGAGTTTAAAGTTCTTGGAAACTAACAAAGATGAGTAAGAAGGATATTGGAGTAAAAATCCCAGTTCTTGACAAAGACAGTTATCACCATTAGAAGGTGAAAATGCACCTTCATCTACTCTCCCAAGATGAAGGTTATGTAAACTGCATTGAGAATGGTCCTCACATTCCCCACAAAGTAGCCACAGTTGCTACAGCCACAATTGTTGTTGGTCAATCCATTCCAAAACCTAGAGCAGAATGGACAATGGAAGACACAGAAGAAGTCCACAAGGATAAGAAGGCTATGAAGATTTTGTTTAATGGTCTTGACAAGGATATGTTTGATAATGTGATAAATTGCACAACTGCCAAAGAGGTTTGGGACACAGTTCAGCTACTGTGTGAAGGTACAGAACAAGTAAAAGAAAACAAAATGCAGCTTCTCATTCAACAGTATGAGTATTTTCATTTTGAAGAAAATGAATCTTTAAATGACACATTCAATAGATTCCAAAAGCTGTTGAATGGACTGAAGCTGTATGGTAGAGTGTACCAGGTGAAGGATTCAAATCTTAAATTTTTAAGATCCTTGCCAAAGGAATGGAAACCCATGACTGTCTCCTTGAGAAACTCTCAAGATTATAAGGACTTCACTCTTGAAAGATTATATGGAATCTTGAAGACTTATGAACTAGAGCTGGAACAAGATGAGGTATTGGAGAAGGGAAGAAAGAAAGGAGGTTCAGTTGCCTTGGTAGCTGAAAATAAGAAAGAATGCAGACAAGAAACTGTGAGATCAACATTAAACTCCAAAGATGGCACAAGCAAATCAGAATCAAGCAAGGGTAAGGAGCAATTTGCTGAGAATGAAGACAACTCCAGCCAAGATGACTCTGATGGTATTGATGAGCATCTTGCATTTCTGTCCAGAAGATTTGCAAAGATGAAATTTAAGAAAAACACTAGAGCCACTAAACCTCATAAGAACATGGTGGACAAATCCAAGTTCAAGTGTTTCAATTGTGGTATAAGTGGACACTTTGCAAGTGAGTGCAGAAAGCCAACTTCTGAAAAGAAGAAATTTGACCAAGTAGATTACAAAAAGAAATATTTTGATCTGCTCAAGCAAAAGGAGAAGGCTTTCATTACTCAAGAAAAAGACTGGGCAGCTGATGGAGAAGAAGAGGATGAAGATGTGGAATATGTCAACTTGGCTCTCATGGCTGATTCTGAGGAAAATGAAGTTAGTTCATCAAGCAACCAGGTAATCACTACTGATTTAACACAGCTTACTAAAGAAGAGTGCAATGATGCTTTTAATGACATGTCTACTGAATTGTATCACTTGCGTGTGTCTCTTAAATCTCTTGCTAAAGAAAATAGTAGGATTAAAGAGAACAATCTGTTTTTAAGTAATAGAAATGCTGTGTTAGAAGATAAGTTGATTGACCTAGAGAAAACTAAGCTACATTGTATATCTGTTGAAAATGAACTAGCTGAATCTGTTAAGAAAGTAGAAATACTTTCTAATCAATTAGAGAGAGAGCAAGAGGTGATTAAAGCCTGGAAGACATCTAGGGATGTTAGTGCTCAAATTGTCAAGGTCCAAGGAATTGAATCATTTTGTGAGACTGCCTGGGATAAAAACAAAAAGAAAATGGAATTAATTGATGGGCTGTCAACGGATGTGGAATCAACGGATGATGAAAATTATCCGTTGAAGGAAGAAAAGGAGCATCCGTTGAAGGTTCCTCAATTAAAACAGGCAGATGTTTCTAAAAGTGAAAATCTAAAGAAACTCAACAAAAAGTTTGGTTCAACTTCCAAGAACTTTGTCAAAGAAGAAGCAAGCACATCCAAAGATTTTAGTAAGGTGAATATAGGACACATGACCTTAGAACAGTTAAAGAATAGGCTCAAAGTGGTTGAGGATAAAAAGGAAACTAAAAGGAAATCTAATAGAAATGGGAAGGTAGGGGTTAACAAACATAACAATTACACACCTGATAAGTATGCTCCTAGAAAAAGCTGTGTGCATTATAATAGTGTTAATCATCTATCTGCTAATTGCAAATCTATTAAGAAAACTCCCATACCTGTACCCTCTTCCATGCCTAATATGTCTGCATCACCTCTGCATGCTATGCCTGTTATGTCTCAACAGAATCCTTATGTACATTTTGCAAACATGCCATATTTTAACAATCCTTATCTTGCTGCATTTAGTATGCCTCAAATGCCATACAATATGCCTATGTGGAATAACATGTTTGCACAATCCATGCCTTATCAAATTCCAAATGTGCTAAATGATTCTGTGACTAACCCTACACCTCAACCAACTACATCTAAGATCAAGGTTGACTCAAAGTTACCTAAGTCTAAAGATGCAGGAGGAATGAAGTCTAGGAGAAAGGCTAACATGAATGGACCCAAGGAAACTTGGGTACCAAAATCAACTTGATTGATTTTATGGTGTGCAGGGAAGCAGAAGAAATCTATGGTACTTGGACAGTGGCTGTTCAAGACACATGACAGGAGATTTCTCCCTGCTCACAGAGTTTAAGGAGAGAGCTGGCCCTAGCATAACCTTTGGAGATGACAACAAAGGGTTTACTATGGGATATGGCTTGATTTCAACAAGGAATGTCATCATTGATGAAGTTGCATTAGTTGATGGTCTCAAGCACAACTTACTGAGCATCAGTCAACTATGTGATAGAGGGAATACAATTTCCTTCAATTCTGAAGCCTGTGTTGTCACCAGTAAGAAAGACAACAAAGTGGTTCTAACTGGAGTTAGAAAAGGAAATGTGTACTTAGCTGACTTCAACTCTACTGATGCAGAATCTATTACTTGTCTCTTCAGCAAAGCAAGTCCAGTTGAAAGTTGGCTATGGCACAAGAAGCTATCCCATTTGAATTTCAAGACAATGAATGATCTAGTCAAAAAGGACTTAGTTAGGGGAATTCCTCTTGTTGAATTCTCAAGGGATGGTTTGTGTGATGCTTGTCAGAAAGGCAAACAAAGGAAAACATCATTCAAAAAGAAGCTTGAAACAACAATTGATGAACCATTACAGCTGCTACATATGGATTTGTTTGGACCAGTCAATGTATTGTCAATTGCAAGAAAAAGATATTGCTTAGTGATTGTAGATGATTTCTCAAAGTTTTCATGGGTCTATTTTCTTGGATCAAAGGATGAAGCAAGTGAAATCATTATCAATCACATCAGGCAAGTCAATAATCATCCTGACTTGAAGGTTAGGAATATCAGGAGTGACAATGGAACTGAGTTCAAGAATTTGACAATGAGGCTGTTCTGTGAAGAAAATGGAATCATGCATGAGTTCTCAGCTCCAAGAACACCTCAGCAAAATGGGGTAGTTGAAAGAAAGAACAGATCTTTAATTGAGGCTGCTAGAACAATGCTTGAAGAATCAAAGTTACCAACATATTTCTGGGCTGAAGCTGTTAATTGTGCCTGCTACACTCAGAATATTTCTTTGATCAATCAAGCTAAAGGCATGACTCCTTATCAGTTGTTCAAGAGAAGAAAACCAACTCTAAACTTTCTTCATGTCTTTGGATGTAAATGCTTTATACTGAGAAATCAATCTGACCATAAAGGGAAGTTTGATGCAAAGGCTGATGAAGGGATATTTGTTGGTTACTCAGCTGGAAAATCTTATAGGGTCTACAATCTAAGAACCAACATTATTATGGAATCTGTGCATGTTGTGTTTGATGATAAAAAGATTGATGGACTAACAGATGAGGGACACCATGAGAGACTCAAATTTGACAACATTGAGATATATTGTGATGATAGTGAAGAGGAGACTGATGGAGATGACACTTCAAAAGGGATTCAAAATATGCCCTTGGATAATGCACAAAATTCTGCATCCGTTGATAGAGGTAATGCAATATCCGTTGAAAGAAATAGTGCATCATCCGTTGAAGTACAAAATGAAGCATTCGTTGATCATAGTTCATCAACGGATAATCGATTTACATCATCAGTTGATAGAACTCCAAGTTCCCTGCAAAGGACCAACAACTCAGGGGGAGTTTCAACTAATCAACACTCTGTCTCACATCATGACAATACTGAGGCCACCTCATCTAGAGTATATCTTCCACCTCAAAGGAAATGGACCAAGAATCATCCCTTTGAACTGATCATTGGTGATGCATCATCTAAAGTGCAAACAAGAAAAGCTACTCAAGATGAATGTCTGTATAGTAGTTTTCTATCTCAGGAGGAACCTAAGAAAGTGGAAGAAGCTTTATTGGATCCAGATTGGATATTAGCTATGCAGGAAGAGCTGAACCAATTTGAGAGAAACAAAGTTTGGAAGCTGGTACCCAAACCAAAGAACAAGAGTCCTATTGACACAAAATGGGTATTCAGAAACAAGATGGATGAAAATGGCATTGTCATAAGGAATAAAGCCAGATTGGTTGCTAAAGACTATTCTCAACAAGAGGGAATAGATTTTGATGAGACATATGCTCCTGTTGCAAGACTTGAAGCCATCAGAATTTTTCTAGCCTATGCAGCCCATGCCAATTTCAAAGTCTATCAAATGGATGTCAAAAGTGCATTTCTAAATGGGAAATTGGAGGAAGAAGTTTATGTAAGTCAACCTCCAGGGTTTGAAGATTCAAATTTTCCAGACTATGTGTATTATCTGTTGAAAGCACTCTATGGACTGAAGCAAGCACCTAGAGCTTGGTATGAAACCTTATCAAAATTCCTTTTGGAGAATCACTTCACTAGAGGTACTGTTGATAAAACTCTCTTCTTTAGGAATGTTAATGGCTCTAGTATACTTGTTCAAATTTATGTATATGACATAATATTTGGATCTACAGATGATAAGCTTTGTAAAAAGTTTGCTAAGCTAATGCAAAGTAATTATGAAATGAGCCTGATGGGAGAACTAACCTATTTTCTTGGTTTACAAGTTAAATAAGTTAGTGATGGAATTTTCATTAGTCAAACTAAATATATTTATGATCTTTTAAAGAAGTTTGACTTAATAGAATGTTCATCTGCAAAAACTCCCATGGCCACTGCCACCAAACTTGAATTAAATAAGACTGAAAGGTCTGTGAACATTACAAGTTATAGAGGCATGGTTGGTTCACTTTTATATTTAACTGCCAGTAGACCAGATATAATGTTTTCTACATGTCTCTGTGCTAGATTTCAAGCTGACCCTAAAGAATCTCACTTAGTAGCTATTAAAAGAATTTTCAGATATCTCAAGGGGACTCCAAATCTAGGAATTTGGTACCCTAGAGAGTCTGGTTTTGATCTAATTGGCTACTCAGATGCAGACTATGCAGGTTGCAAAATAGACAGGAAAAGTACAACAGGCTCCTGCCAATTCCTGGGAAACAAGCTTGTATCATGGTTTAGCAAAAAGCAAAATTTAGTCTCTACTTCTACAGCTGAGGCTGAATACATTGCTGTTGGAAGTTGCTGCTCTCAAGTGTTATGGATGAGGAATCAACTCCTTGATTATGGACTACATGTTGATAGAATTCCTATTTTTTGTGACAATACAAGTGCCATAGCCATAACAGAGAATCTTGTGCAGCACTCAAGGACCAAGCACATTGATATCAAGTACCACTTCATTAGGGAACATGTGATGAAAGGTACAGTGGAACTTCATTTTGTTCCAAGTGAACAACAAATTGCAGACATATTTACCAAGCCACTTGATGAATCAACATTCACAAGATTGGTAAGTGAGCTAGGTATGCTTAATTACTCTTAAAATTCATGTCCTTATTGCAATTTAAATTGAAGCCTGAAATATATTAGCTGCAAGAACAAATTTGATTTTTAACATAGATTATTCCATCAACGGATATTCCCTATCCGTTGAAAGTCAAAATTGTTCTGTCAACGGATGTTCATTATCCGTTGAAAGTCATATACATTTCTGGAATTTTTATCCGTCAACGGATAAAACTGAAGTGCTCTTCAACGGATGACAGTTTACCTTATCCGTTGAAATATCACATCAGTCGATTCAAGTGTTTCACAGCCGTTGATTCTATTGTCTTAACCGTTGATACTCATACATACAGCTGTATGTATTTGTTTTAAAGGTAGTTTTCAGAATACTTACAGTTTATTCTTAAACGGCTGAAATTCACTTACACATATTTATTGTTTAATCTCTTATTTATGCTTTTTTAATTTGAGAAAGTATATAAGCCCTTCTGATTTTTCATTTTTACTTTACGCTTTCTTGAAATTTCAAAGCTTTTACCATTTTCTCTCTGCAAAACCTTCAAGTTATTCTCTGCAATTTCTACTCACAACAATGGCACCAGTAGTAAAGATTATGTCTCAATCTGGGTTCATCTATGAGAAGAACAATTTCATAGCTTTGGTAGAAAAGAATGAAACCCACTCAGATTATCACAAAATGATGGACTTCATCAAAAACTGTAAACTTAGCTATGCAATGCTGGAAGCCCCAATGATTTACTGTGAAGTAGTTGAGGAGATTTGGACAACTGCTGAGTTCAACTCCATAGATATGACTATCTCCTTCACTCTCAAAGGTAAAAATCACTGTGTTAACTGTGATGACTTACTAGCATGTTTTAAATTACCTGAGAACAATGCCATGACACCACACACTGATAATGATGTATCCAGCATGTTAGATTCCATAGGTTATTCTCTTAACTCTGCTAGTTTACGGAGTATTAAAAGAAAAGGCCTTAGGAAAGAATGGAGTTTTCTTGGGGATGCCTTTATCAAGGTTTTCTCTGGGAAAATTAGCAATTTTGATGCCATAACTTCATCTCTTGTTAATATGCTCTATATGCTTATTTCTGATAGGTATTTTAATTTTAGCAACTATGTTATGCTAGAATTGGGTACTAGATTAGGTAACAAAGCTAATAGACCTAATAACATCTATTATGCTAGATTCTTTATGTTATTGGCTAACCATGTTGCTGAAGGTTTGGTCATTACGAATGAGAATAATAAACTCAAGTGCTGGGCACAAGAGAAAAGAGTTCTTACAGATTTATTGAGAATGGATCTCAACAGCAGTGTGCCATTGGTATATTTACCAATCATGAATGCACCACAGGTAGGTGAGGTAATTGCTTCTACAACTCCTACTTCTTCCAACCCCTCTATTTCTTTATCTTCTAGTGTGGCCATGGAATCTGTGACAATGCCCCAACAGATTCCTACCAAGGTCACCAAAACTAAACTTTCAAAATTAAAGACAAAGAAAACCACCTCTGTTGTTTCTCAAAAGACAACAGTTGTAACACCTACCATTAACCCTGAGGGGAGTGAACAGGGTGTGAGTGGTGAGGGGAGGGGTGAACATCAAAGAAACCCCCAGGATAAGGAAGGAGAGAAAAGTGCTTCCCAAGCTAGCCAAACCACAGTTTCTCAAAAAGCTGTGGTGGTTGAAAAGGTTACTAGCATATCCCTAGCTGCATCCTCCCAAAAGGATGTAACTATTGAAAATAGTTCCCAACCAGGAACACACAAACGAGGGAGGGACACTAAAGCCAAACACTCACCAACAAAAGCCTTTATTAGAAGAAAGAGAGCTAGAACCCAATCTTCTACACAGGGTGCACACACTGCACAGATACATCCATCTGTATCTATGCCTTCTCAAACTCAGTTTGATGTGTCTCCAACAAATGTGGAGTCACAGCCCCATTCTCTCACAATTAACACACATCAATCACCACACACTTCCTCACCATCTCTAGATGTGGATATGTTATTCCCATCAATTCCTGATTCTCCCTCTTTACAACTCAGGGAGGAGCCCCACTCAAATACAGGTGATCATCATCTTTTAGATGATTTGTTGGATCACCCGCAAATTCTTTCAGATGTAATTGAAGGATCTGTGTCACCAAAACTCATATCAATCTACACAGATTCAACAGTTATATCACTTTCAATTTCTACTTCTTTTCCTTCTTCAACGGATATCACTCATCCGTTGACAAGTGGTTGTTCTTCAACGGATAAGCTTAACAGCAGTTATCCGTTGATACCATCAGTTTCACCTTCAACGGCTATTCCTCATCCGTTGATAGTCTCTACACACACAACTGAAACAATTCCAAGTGTAGAAGACTTGATTACTGTACAATCACTTCTAGGACTGAGGGAAGGGAGTGACAATTTGAGTGAGAGGCTGGGTTGCTCCCAGGCAAAAGGAGAGATTGAGAGCTCAAATATGCATGCTATTTCTTCCAGCATGGCAAAAGTAAGTGAGAGGAGTACCACCTTAGTAGGTGAAGGTGAGGGAGTGAGTTGTGTGAGCCAGGGGGAGCCCCTGATGCAAGAACATAGAGAAAATGAGAGAAAGGCAGGTACAGCAGATATAAGGATGGATCCAGCCATTGCTAGTGAGTCAATGATTATGAATGATGCTGAAAAGGAAAGACAATTTCAGCAACATTACAAAGCTGTAATTGATAACATTTCCTTGGATGCTGACACTTTTACTCATCCTGTTTCAGCCTATCAAGTATTGGCTGCACAGGGCAATGTGGAGGCAGAAAAGACACTACATCTAGTACATACAACAGCATCTCTTCAAAGGGACAAAACTGCTATTAACAAGATGCCTTCAACAGCTGGTGAGTCATTTGAAGAATTTGGAGTAAATTCTGATGATGATGACTTTGTTTCTTCTGATGGAAGCATGAACTTAGGGGGAGATGAAGGCCCTAGTTCTATTCCAAATCTACCTGAATGGGCCTTCACAAAGGAGTCTACAACAGGGCAATTCAATGTCTCCTTAGTCAAACAAATCAGTACTATCAAACAGGCCATTCAGAAAACTTCTCATGCTGGTACAAAGGCTATCCTTACAGCTCACTTGGACTCACTACATCTCATGAAGTTGCAGCAAGTAAGACAGAATCTGAGTGTGGATGAACTCAGAAAGGATATTGCTGACTTGAAATCCTACAATTCTGAAAAATTGAATTCAGTCATGCCCTTTGGTACAATGCAGGACATTTTGTTGAGATTGAAAAAGGAATCACATACTGAAAAGAGGCTGGCCAAATTGGAAGACAGAGTTCAAGTTATTGAAGATTCTGTGGCCACCATTCTTCACAACCAACAATCTCAAACAAATCTACTTATGCAGCTGGCAAAAGCACAGGGCTTGACCCCTCTCCTTGATGATAACAAAAAGGGGGAGAGTAAAAGGGAAGGGGAAGGAGAGCCATCTACAAAAATCCAAATATCTAAAGTGCTAGTTCCTGCCATCACTACTTCTCCAATCATTCAAATCAAAGGAAAGCCTGATGGAATTGATTTAATCCAGCTAGCAGCAGCTGAAATTCAAGTGAAAGAGCAAAGGAGGAGAATTGATGAAAGGATGCAACAGCTGTTTGGCTCAACATAAGATAAATCAATATCTGTGAAACATAGCACAAAGGTTGAACCAATCAATATGGAGCACAAGCCAGAAAGGAGAAATAAGGTTGGAGAGACTTCTTTCAAGAATCTAAAACCTAAGGTTCTCAAGCCCAACACCAGATCCAGCAAGGACTCCACAAAGAACCCTCTAGACTTTGCTCAGATGAAAGAAGTGGACTTTCCTCTTCCAAAGCCTGATGAAGACAAAGTTTTGGGTACTAGCATCATAAAACACAAGGAGACCATAGATGAGGCAGTAAGGAGAAACATGGCTATTATCTTTAGAGAGGGAAAGAGCATATGTGTGATGCAAGGACATCCCAAATTCTCTATAGCCAAGAGGGAAGAAACCAAAAGGTTAAAGAAAGAAGCTGAAAAACTCAAGGCTGACAAAAGAGCACAAGCAAAGCTTGAACAAAAGCTAAAGTCAAGTCTAGTTGAAAATGAGAAAGGAATTGAAGTCAGGGGTGAAGACAAGATTGCAAACTTAGATGAGGTTTTTGGGAGTATATTTGGTGAAAGCATGGAGGAAAAAGAGGGATGGCAGAAGGGAAACAGAAGAAAGGCCAAGGCACATAGAAGGAGTGAAGGCAACACTGAAGAAACTAAATCTCTACCTTTCATACCTGAACCCTTTGTTGCTGATCCCACTATAAACATCCATGGTGAACCAATCATCCCAAAAGAGGAACCTATTGATTGGGACACCATCAATTTGCCTACCTTTTTAACCACTCTTCCACTACCAAAGAAACAGAAAAGAAAATCCAAATCTACACCTCCCCTAAACTCTAAGAAATTCACTCAAAAACATAAACCTAACCCTAAGCCACCCATTTCTAAAGATGATTATGTTCACATCTGTGACATAAAAGAAATTTCAGACATTGAACTCTATCTGGATGAGCTGGAGGATGTAAGGGGAATTGCTGCTTACAGACAGCTACCAGAGAGATTGGTGTTCAGATACAAAGGAGCTGGGGAAAGAACATGGCCTCTCTACAGGATTCTGAATGAAGGCTACTCTACCTTGATCAGAGTCTTTTCAGCCATACAAAAGGATTCTGGCTTTACCAGGACTGCCAAGACTAAAATTCTCAACAAGATTGCCAACATAAGGAAAACTTGGAGGGAGCCCAATGCTTTGTCCAGAACCTTACTCATTCAAGAAAGGGGAACTACAATTCACAAATCACCTCATTGGTTGATGGAATTCAGAGATGATAAAGGAGTCAGAAGATTTTTCAGACTTGAAGACCAACTCAAGATTGCCAGCAATGAAACTCTCAAAGAAATGCAATCTAAGTTGGATATCAGTGATGAAGATGAAGCTGAATTCTTCAGACAACTCCAACTCCAAATTGAGGAAAATGACAAAGGGCTAGGAAAGAAAACCAGGGATCAAAGAAGAAAAAGATGATTTGCTCAGGCTAGTGGAGCACCCTTGGAAACACTGTAAATCTTCAATTACCTTCTAGTACATACACTTTTGCAGCACTTTTAAATTTCTACTTAGTTTCAATTCATATATTTGTTAAGTGTTTTGTTATCATCAAGTTAACCTTGAATTTATGTCTACAATTCTTATAGACATAAATAGGGGGAGATTGTTAGGAATATATATGCATTAGTTTGATGATATGTTTAACAAAACACTTAAGTAGAAATCTAGTGTTTGTAGCCTCAACGGATAAGACCACTTTGGCTATCCGTTGATGGTGTAGCTTTACTTAGAAATAAGTCTAGTGTTGTAGCACATTTCAGTCTCTGAATTTGAGATATAATTCTTAAATGTTGAGGGAAATTATAAGTCATGTTGACTACTAAAGGATATGCAGATAGGAAGGCCAATTGTAAATATTTTATGCCTTGTAATTTTGTATAAATGAAATGGTGTCAACGGATAACTTAAAGACCTTCAACGGATGAGAAACAAAGCTTCAACGAATGTCTCTAAAGCTTCAACGGATAACATCCTTCAACGGATGAGTGCATCAACGGATAGAGCTTCAACTGCTAACACATCAACGGATAAAGCCATCAACGGATGAAGGCTTCAACGGATGTTCTGTTAAATAGCAGTTGACAAGTGGTAGTTGTACCTACAAACAGAGGCACATGGGTTGACAGAGACAACTGAGATGTGGTAGCCTATTTCAGGAACATCAAAAAAAGCAGCCGTTCTACTCTAGTATAAAGAGGCAATAGTCAATAATGCACTGGAGTGAAATGGAGAAGAAACAAGTGGAGAACTTATTTTATTATTGTACTTTTTATCTTTGTCTTCACTTGTAAACTTGGTGTTATATAAACCAAGTAGCAGCTAGTAATTAGAATAGAATTTTTCCAGAGCTGTTTAGAAAAATCTTGAGAAAAATTATCTAGTTTGTACTAGGATGCAGCTGTGATCAACTTCTTGAATCACAGATTTTCTGAAATACCATCTCTGGTTGAACAACAAATCCACCAGAAAAGTTTTTAAGGTCTGTTGTGTTCTGTACTTTTGTGCTTGAATATATATCTGTCTGTATTAGCTTAAAGCAATTCACACACTTGTTTATCTTAAACACACAGCCTTTGAAACTGCTCAAAACTTGAAAAAGTTTTGAGATTTACATTCAACCCCCCTTCTGTAAATCTCATTGTTAGTTCACTAGGAATAACAGTGACTATGACTATTTTTATCTCACCTAATTATATTCTGATTAAATATGACCGTTTCAGTATTTACTACAAATAAGTCAAGTAAATAAATAATGTCATGTAAGCATCAGAGTTTCCATCAGGATTTGCATCAGAACTTGACTTACATCAGAATTTAACGGTCATCAGAACATGGCTTCTGTACTCAAAAAGTGAATGTTTGTTACTGTGATTCTTCATACAAATACTGACTTGTTTCTTCAGAGTTTAATCATCAGAATTTTCATCAGAACTTGTCCTCAGAATTTATGCAAATGACACTTAACTGTTTGTCAAAAACAACTTAACCACCACAGTAATTTTCAGTATTCATATGGAGTGAAAGTGTGTGCATTAGCAGAATATCATATAAAGATTAAAGTCTGATAAACTTCAGTACATCTTAGAAATAAGACATAACAAAGAAAAGTGCTTAAAATCTGTCATTAATAATGAAGTCTACTATAGAATAAATTTATGAAAGAATCCACCTCAACTGTTTGTGCTCATTTTATGCATCTTTTAACATTCTTTTTCACAGTGGCTTCTCAGTGTAAGTAAGTCACAACTGCTATCAGAATTTATGCTATTATCAGAGTATTTCTCCAGTAATCAGAGAATGTGAAAAGTCACCAAGAAAAAATTATTTGCTATTCTAATGCATATAACTTAATACCAGCAATGCACTTGGGTCTTCCCTTCCACATATTTACTCTAGATCTCAAAGGAGTACCTGACTTCAATTTTCTTTTCTTTTCTTTTCTTTTGATAAGTGAGGCTTATCAGGCATGTGGTTCATCCTTAAGATTTACTGACATCAGAATTTGACAGATAAGAAGCAAGAATCTAGTTTGTGACTTAGTAATAAGATACACAAAGTAAATTTGACTACGCTCAACATCAGAATTTGCTTGAGTTAATGAATTTCCACATAAACAACTAATTCAAATATGGGATTTCTAGTATGTTAAAGACTACTAGGTCAGCATCTAGCACAGTTATCCTCATTGGATTGAATAGTCACAAAACATTCAAAACACTATTAGAGTATATAGATCCACATCAGATAATAATCAGTATTTAATATATTACAATTTAAGCACAGATGACATGAAGATAAGAGAATCTGTAAACACTGATCATAAAGTCTGATGCATGATAACAAAAACTAAGTAGGTTTAGAGAAAGAACCTGAAACCATTCCAAGTTCATTTACCAGTCTTGTAAAAGTAGCTTCACATAGTGGTTTTGTGAAGATATCTGCTAGTTGTTGATCTGTTAGAACAAAATGTAATTCCACTGTACCTTCCATCACATGTTCCCTTATGAAATGGTACCTAATGCTGATGTGCTTTGTCATTGAGTGTTGAACTGGATTACCTGTCATAGCAATAGCACTTTGATTATCACAGTAAATAGGTATTTTAGAAAATTCTAACCCATAATCCAGTAATTGATTCTTCATCCAAAGAATTCGTGCACAACAGCTTCCTGCAGCAATATATTATGCCTCTGCAGTTGATGTAGAAATTGATTTCTATTTCTTGCTAAACCAAAAAACCAATCTGCCTCCAAGAAATTGGCAGCTTCCACTAGTGCTTTTCCTGTCTATTTTGCATCCTGCAAAATCTGCATCTAAGTAACCTATTAGCTTAAAGTCTGATTCTCTAGGATACCACAATCCTAGATCAGCTATACCCTTGAGGTACTTAAAAATTCTTTTCACAACTATTAGATGAGGTTCTCTTGGATCAGCCTGAAATCTTGCACAAAGACAGGTAGCATACATGATATCAGGTCTACTTATAGTTAAATAGAGTAAAGAGCCAATCATACCTCTGTAGTTAGTAATATCTACTGATGAACTAGTATCTTTATCTGACTTGGTTGCAGTGGCCATGGGAGTGGATGCAGTTGAACAGTCTTGCATTCCAAATTTCTTCAGTAAATTTCTGGTGTACTTGGATTGATTGATAAAAGTACCTTCTTCATTTTGCTTGACTTGAAGTCCCAGAAAATAGCTAAGTTCTCCCATCATACTCATTTGATATCTTGACTGCATTAGCTTTGCAAAACTTTCACATAGTTTGGCATTAGTAGAACCAAATATGATATCATCAACATATATTTGTACCAAAAGTAAGTCCTTTCCATGGTTGAGGTAGAACAGTGTTTTATCAATTGTACCTGTGTAAAATCTACTTTCCAGAAGGAATTGAGCTAAAGTCTCATACCATGCTCTTGGAGCTTGCTTAAGGCCATAAAGTGCTTTGTCTAATCTGTAGACATGATTTGGAAATTTTGAATCTACAAATCCTGGAGGCTATTCAACATATACCTCTTCTTCCAATTCTCCATTGAGAAAAGCATTATTCAGCTTGATAAATCAGAATTATCAGAATTTGGCTCATCAGAACTTGATAAATCAGAACTTGAGGAGCCAGTGACAGGGGTTCTGATGCTTCTTGAGAGTCTTGAGTTGTGGTAGGATCTTCAGCTTGCTCCCCCTGGACAGGTGCATTTTCCTTTGGAATTGTTACCACAGTTTCAATGACATCAGAACTTAACCCGTTAAAACTTACATGATCAGAGTTTAAGTCATCAGAATTTACAGAATCAGAATTTAAATCTTCATTTTCAAATCTCAGCTGATCATGATCATTGAAATCTTCAAGTCCAGTAATCTTCTTATCATCAAAAGATACATTGATAGATTCCATGACAACCTTTGTTCTTAAATTGTAGACTCTGAAGGCTTTTATGGAAAGTGGATATCCAACAAAAATTCCTTCATCATCTTTTAGATCAAATTTTGACAGTTGTTCAGGATGAGTCTTAAGAACAAAACACTTACATCCAAATACATGAAAGTATTTCAGATTTGGCTTCTTTTTTTTCACCATCTCATATGGTGTTTTTCCATGCTTGTTTATGAGTGTAGCATTCTGTGTAAAACAAGCAGTCTGCACAGCTTCAACCCAAAAGTAGGTTGGTAGCTTTGCTTCATCAAGCATAGTTCGTGCAACTTCAATGAGAGTCCTATTCTTTCTTTCTACAACTCCATTTTGTTGTGGAGTTCCAGGTGCAGAAAATTCTTGTTTGATTCCATGCTCTTTGCAGAATTCTTCCATGATTGAATTCTTGAACTCAGTTCTATTATCACTTCTTATAATTTTAATAGAATCTTTGACCAATTTATCCAGTTGTCTGACATGATCAGTTAGAGTAGATGCAGTTATATTCTTCTTGTTCAAGAAATACACCCAAGTGCATCTTGTGAACTCATCCACTATAACCATAGCATATTTCTTCTTTGCAATAGACATGACATTGACTGGACCAAATAGATTGACATGCAGTAGGTGATACGGCTCAAGAATTGAAGATTCAGTTTTGCTCTTGAATGAAGATTTTCTTTGTTTTGCCTTTTGACATGAATCACAAAGGCCATCAGGAGCAAAAACTGATTTTGGCAGTCCTCTCACAAGATCTTTCCTTACAAGCTCATTTATGTTGTTAAAATTTAAATGAGAGAGTCTTTTATGCCAATTCCAGCTTTCTTCAATTGATGCTCTACTCAACAGACAGATTACAGAACCATCAGTACTTGTTGAAAGTCTCGCTTCATAAATGTTACCATGCATATAACCTTTCAGAACCACTTTTCCAGTAGAATTGCTTACAACTTCACAGTGTTCTTCAAAGAAATCCACATGATAACCTCTGTCACAGATTTGACTCACACTTAGCAGATTGTGTTTAAGTCCTGAGACAAGAGCTACTGTTTCAATAACGACATTCCCAAGATTGATATTGCCATATCCCAGAGTTTTTCCCATATTGCCATCTCCATAAGAAACTCCTGGGCCAGCTTTCTCCACAAAGTCTGATAGCAGGGCTTTATTTCCAGTCATATGTCCTGAACATCCACTGTCTAGAACTAGGATGTTTTTCCTGTTGCCCAGCAATCACAAAGACCACTATTGGTTAGTTTTAAGGACCCAGACTTGCTTGGATCCTTTGGCCTTTTTAAGTTTGTTAGCATTTGCAGCGGATTTAGTTTCAGAGTTTATGCTAACATGCTGTTTATCAGGATTTATATCAGACTTTGCATCAGACTTTACACTAGAAGGAATAATACTAACTTTCTTCAAAGAAGGTTTTATTTGATAATAATCATAGTACAAACTATGATATTCCTTACAAGTATAAATGGAATGCGGTAAACTACCACAATGAAAACAAGGATTTTGTGGCTTAAACCTAACAGACTGACTCATAACTCCTGATTTAGGAGGTAAAGAGTTTATATCTTTATTTTTCTTACAAAAAGAAGCAAGATGGTTAGAGTTTCCACAGTTATAACATTTCTTTCTAAGAGCATTAGGAATAGGCATATAATTATTGCTTTTATTCACACCTCCCTTTTCATTCCTATTTTTCCTAGCTTCCTTTACCTTGTTCACATTTCTAATCTCTTTCAGCTTTTGCTTAAGCTACTTCTTTGTCATTAATCCAATGTAACTTCAGCTGGTTTATCCTGTTTAATTTGTCAGAAGTTGACTTTTCTTTGACTTCTGTCCTAGACTCTTTCATCTTTTCATAATCAGACTTTACGGTTTTTGCTACAAACTTAACAGGATTTACCTTTGGCTTAGCAGTCTGTTTAACAACAATTGGCTCAATTTGTTCAGTTCCTTTTTCACTTTTATTATCTCCATAACCTAAGCCCTCTTTCCAGTTTCCACTACTTAGTAAATTCCGAGTTGTTCTTCCAGAGTTAGTCCAAGTTCTGATAATCTCTCTTTCCTTTTCTAAGTCAGTTTTTAGAGATTCATTTAATTTTAACACTTCATCTCTAACATACAAAGCATCATCTTTTTCTTTCTTAGTTTGATGAAGAAAAACTAACTCCTTTTCTAAATAATTATTTCTCTTTTTAAAAGCAAGATTTTCAGATGTTAATCTTTCACATGTTAAAGTCTGATCTCTATAACTAATAAACATGGTTTTAAGATATAATCTCAACTCAGTAATATCATCAGTATGAAAAGCATAAGTTGTTTGAGGTACCTTCAATTCAGCAGTTTCAGGGCTGCTATCAGTATTTGCCATCAAGGTATAGTTCACCTCATCTTCATAATCTGAAGTATCTGTCCAGCTTTTCTTCTTTGTGATAAGTGCCTTGCTTTTGTCACTTTTTCCTTTCTTGCAATAAGGAGATATGTGGTCTCTTTCACCACAATTGTAGCATTTGACATTTGAGTTGTCTTCTCTGTCAGACTTTCCTCCTTTGCCTTCAGACTTTCTAAAACCTTTCTTATCAGAACTTACACCTTTCTTGGAAAACTTCTTTACCTTTCTGAATTTCCTATAGGCTATCTTTGTGATACCCTTCACCATAAGAGTACACAGTTGCATCATCTCTGCATCTGCATCCATTTCAGGTAAACTTTTAGTTTCTGAATCATCATCATCAGAATATGATGACTCTGAATCAGACTTTATGATGAGAGCCTTTCCTTTGCCCCTTTTTGAGGCAGCCACTTTAGGAGATTCCTCCTCAGCTTTAAGAGCAACTGTCCTTGACTTTCTTCCATGCCTCTTGCTCCTTTGATCCATCTTAAGTTCATAAGTCTTGAGCATACCATAAATTTCATCAAGAGTAGTTTCATTAAGGTCATAGTGGTCTTTAATAATAGTAGACTTCAAATCCCAATTTTCAGGAAGAGCTAAAAGGAATTTTAGATTTGAATCTTCAAGATCATATTCCTTGTCCACCAGTGACAGATGATTCAAGAGTTTGACAAACCTGTCACATAAGTCAGTTAATGACTCATCAGATTTTGAGTCAAAGTGCTCATACCCTTGAGTGAGTATAGTCCTCCTGTTCTTTTTGATTGCATCAGTTCCCCGGCATCTAGTCTCCAAAGTATCCCACATCTCTTTTGCAGTCTTGCAATTAATTACCCTGTTTGACATGACATTATCAATGGCACTATGCAGCAAATGCCTTACCCTTGCATCCTTGGCAATAGATGAGATGTCTTCAGCTGTATACTCACTTTTCTCCTTTGGTATGGTCTTTGCTGGTTGATCAGCAACTAAAACAGAGAGCTTGGTTGGCTTATGTGGTCCTTCATTAATTCTGTCAAGGTATACTGTATCTGTAGCTTCCAGAAACATAGCCATCTTCACTTTCCATATGGGATACTCAGAAGGTCTCAGTATGGGAGCCCTAATAGTCTCATATCGACTGTGGGTTTGAGTGTTTTGAGTTTCTTGAGTTTTGGTGGGCTTGGTTGAAGTTTGTGTTTCTTCAGACATGATTGTTTAGATCTTTATTGTATGTGTGTTAACAAATAAGCTCTGATACCACTTGTTAGGTCACAGAACACTGTAGAAGGGGGTTGAATACAGTGTTTATACAATCAAATCGATTTAACACAAGTATGTAACAAATATCAAGTATATTGAATAAACTTTGTTACAATAAGAACTGTTGTTCTCTCTCAATGATGAACAAATATCACTAAGAGCTGCTAGGTTACAATGTATAATTTTTATCGATAATGATAACACATATAGTGTAAACCCTAAGTCTGTGTTTATATAGTACACAGTTTCAAGATAACTTCTAATTGATATGGAATATAATTCTGTCTCCTAAAATATATCAATCATATATCTTCTACAAGTCTTCCAGTCTTCTAACTCTTTTCATGCATATCTTCTTTTGTTTTAGTCTCGATCTTCTCCTGTAAATCAGCTTCCTTCCTTAGCTGTAAGTCTTCCCGCATTTAAGTTCTGATATGACCTTAAGTTCTGATATTAAGTTCTGACTTCCAGTAAGTCCTGATTTCAGTAAGTCCTGATTTGTCTTGTTGTTAAGTTCTAAAAACTAAACACAAATCATATTAGACATGACATCTCAAATATATCTAACATTGAAAATCCAAAATTTCAGATTTTGTGTATAAGTTACTCAAGGCTCTATATAGACTAAAGCAGGCACCTAGGACTTGGTATGATACATTGTCAGAATTCCTACTTAAACATGGGTTTACTAGAGAAACTATAGACAAAACTCTCTTCTACAAGAAACATGGTGATGATATGATCCTATTGCAAATTTATGTGGATGATATCATCTTTGGATCTATAAATAAAAAGCTTTGCCAACGATTCTCCAAGCTTATGCAGAGTGAATATGAAATGAGCATGATGGGGGAATTAAGTTACTTTCTTGGACTACAAGCCAGTCAAAGAAGTGATGGAATCTTCATCAGCCAAATTAAGTATGTCAAGAATTTATTGAAGAAGTCTGGTATGGTTGATTGTTCACCTGTATCTACACCTATGTCTACAGCAACAAAGTTGGATAAAGATAAAAAGGGTAAAACTGTAGATATTTCAAGCTATAGAGGGATGATTATATCATTGTTTTACTTAACTGCAAGTAGACCAGACATCATGTTTGCTACATGTTTGTTTGCAAGATTTCAAGCAAATCCAAAAGAATCACATTTGATGGCTGTAAAGAGAATTTTCAGATACTTGAAGGGGACTCCAAACTTGAGATTGTGGTATCCTAAGGGAACTGGTTTTGAAGCTGTTGGCTACACAGATGCATATTTTGTTGGATGCAGGGTTGACAGAAGCACAAGTGGAAGTTATCAGTTTCTTGGACAAAGACTTGTATCCTGGTATAGCAAGAAACAACAATCTTTGTTAACTTCTACAGAATAGGCTGAATACATAACTGCAGGAAGTTGTTGTGCTCAAGTGCTTTGAATTAGAAATCAGCTAATGGATTATGGGCTAGTGTTACACAAAATTCCTATCATGTGTGACAATACTAGTAATCATTCTTGAACAAAGCACATTGATGTAAGGTACCATTTTATTAGAGAACTTGCTACAAATGGTACCATTAAACTCATTTTTGTTCCAACAGAAAAACAATTAGCTGACATTTTTACTAAACCTTTGGATGAAGTAACTTTCACTAGACTTGTAGGTGAAATTGGAATGCTTAATTCTTCATCCTAAGGCAAGAACTCAGCTAATGTGTTGCAGCATATTAATTTCTAGTAAATCAAAATTAATTTGATTTAATTGGAAATTAACTTAAATATAAATTATAAATATTTCAGAAATATCTTCATATTTATATTTCAAAAACAAAAATTTAACTTGGAATTTTTCAAATTTTAAGTAAACTGCTAAGTTATTAATTTACATCTTTATTATATAAAATTAACACAAGGAAGACTTAAATTGATTAAAAGTATATAGAGAACTGAGTTCTCGATAAGTCTAACTAACTTATCAACAAGTCATTTTGAGACTTCTCGAGTGAGTTCTCGATAAGTCAATTTACTGACTTCTCAAGTGACTTCTCGATAAACATTATTATGACTTATCGATAAGTCATTGTAGAGTTCTCTATAAGTTTAAACTTACAGAGTTCTCTACAAGTATTCTTGTTGACTTATAGATAACTCAGAACTAAAATAATTTAACTCAATAAATTATTTTGGTAAAATACTTTTGGCAAAATTATTCTGATTTTATTTTGAATTTATTCAAATAATAATTGGAATCAAATTTAGTCCATTTTTGGACAAACTGGGTATTTATTTGACATCTCGATAATTCAATTTTTGCTCTCAATAAGATTAATTTAAAATGACTTCTCGATATATAATTCACCTTCTCAAACTGACTTCTTAATATGTATAACTCAAACGTCTATTTTTGACTTCCCGATAAGTCATTTGCTTTTACTATAAATACCCAGACATCTCGATACATATACATACTTACAACTTTCGAGATATCAAGTGACCTAGCTTTTCAATCCAAAACCAATTTCTCTCTCGTTTTTACTCCTTTCTCACTAACTTATTTTACCCACTAAACTTCATACTCATATCAATGGAAGCCAACAACACTGTACCCTTCATCCCAAAGGAGACTAACTTCCTTGCATTTCTGGATGCAAACCAAGCACCTGAAATTTTCCAATGTTTTGTCAAGTTCCTATCTGAGACCTACTTTATAGGAGCTCTTACTGCTAATCATGTGTTGTATTTGGATGTGTTAGGGAATTTTTGGAGCTCAGCAACAACAAGGATAATTGTGCATTAGAACCAGGCTTCAACAATTATGGTAATTTGCACAATCAAAGGGAAACCGGTGGAGATCCTTGAGGATGATGTCAATATGGCATTAGAAATCCCTATTGACAAGCTGGTGGAGACTCCAACTCAGGATGAGTTGTATGAATTCATGGACTTCATCAATTATTCTGAGAAGATCAACCTGGCCAGCATGAACAAGAAGCATCTAAGGAGGGAATGGTCCTTTCTTTTTGACTTAGTAATAAGGCCTTCACTTCCAAGAAGTCAGGGTTTGACAACATATCAAGTGTTATCCAGAAGCTGGTCTACTCAATGGCCAACAACAAACAGATCAATGTAGGACACTACATACTGGAGGAATTGAGCACCAGGATAACAATGTCATTAAAGTCAAGAGGTAAAGAAATTTTTTACTTAGATTTATTATGTCAGCTTTAAACTATAAAGTTAATGACATACATATGCTAGAGGGAGTAAATAGGTCACTAATTGGCAATTGTAAGCAAGTATCTAAAATTCTATTTGGATCACTTCTTACTAAGAATAAGGTTCCAGTAAGTCTTAAGTTAACACCTTTCATGATTGAAAGATTTAAGAATTACCCTTATTCTATGCCAGACATGAGAACTAGTGCAAGTCAACCTAGTGCAACAATGGTTCCTGAGCCTATGAAAGCACAAACACAGGAAAACCCACAGGAACCTACCCATGCTGAGCCTATTCTTTCAGAACCAATAGTATCTAGGAAACCAACCACTTCATCCTCTCAAAAGGGTGTAGTGAGTAAAAAAAAGAGAAAGAAAATTACTCTAACAGTAATAGATGAGAGTGGTGAGGACCAAACTGAAACCGAGTCACCATCGGTCAAGAGAACAAATAAGAGTAAGAAATCTGAGCTGACCACTCAAGCTACCTCTATATCCTCCCAAAAGGATGCAGTTGTAAAAATGGGGACTAAACAGACTCTAGATTCATCCTCTCAACAGGGTGTGTCTATTGAAAAGAGCATTCACCCCAATGCATCCTGTATAGAGTCTGCATAGCCTGCACCTGAAGAAATTCAAGTGTATAGTAGGAGAAATAAGGATGGCACACACAGTGAGAGCATATCTATTGAAGCTCCCTCACCTATTCAGGGGGAGCTGCCAACACTCACTTCTGAACAAAACTTCTAATCTTTCAAATTTCTTCTTCCCATACTGCACTTGAATCTATTTCTCAAGTACAAGCTAAATCAAGTGACTTGGTTCAAGAAACCTTGCTCACCACCCAGACACTACATTCAGATGATGAGAGGCTACTAGCTGGGGTAGACCTTGATGACACCATCAAACCCATGAGGGATTCATCAGTTTTTACTGAAGACCCATGGATGTCTCAAATGCACCTTCATGTGCAAATCAGCCTTCACAGGCTGTTAGGTTTGAGGGTAGTACTCCTGAGGGGGAGCTATCTAAATCCTCTCCAATTTAATTGGAGGTTCCTGTACAAGGAACAACTCCCCTCAAAACCCTAGCAGAAATTGCATTAGCAGTTGATGCTAGGAGTACGATTACCAATGACCCTGCTATGGGAGAGGCAAGTTTATCACATTCATGTGACAGTGCTTTACAAGAAGCACAAGGGTTTGAGACTGGTGCACATGACAGTAACCCAGTCAAATCCCCTCCAATTCAATTGGAGGTTCTCACAACTAGTGTGGAACAACAACTGGTCATAAACACAGAGCAATCTGTGAGTAAAACTGTGACTTCAGTCACAGGTGGTTCTGATCCCTCAACAGCTTAACCTTCAACCTCACAACCTCAACAACAACACATTCTCTCTCAATGGCTGCACGAATCTGACTCTCAACCTACATCTGTAGATGATCTTCAAGTTTAGAAGATTTCTGGATTAGCAAACATGTCACATCATCTACTCACTTCAGACATGAGCAATCAAGACTATCAAGCCATTATGCTCACATACAATGAAGATGTTGAAAAATAGAAGGAGAAGATTGTGAATGATGCAGAAACAGATGGAAATGTGGATGCATGGCTATCTAAAGACTTTATGTTGGAGATGGATCAGGTCCTGGCTAGATTTAGAGATGAATATGTCACTATTCTTGGAAGCAATTCCAAGGCCTTGACTCCACAGGATGTTTATGATGCAGTCACTGAGGTCTATAAAGCTCAACTCAAAGCTTTTCACCTATTTGGTAAAGCTCTAGAACTCAAGCTGACTGGTCATGAAGACAAGATAATGAAGTTTATGAAGGATAAAATGGATGAGATTATACCATCTCAAGTACATATCACCTCCAAGTTTAAGCATTTTGCTGATCAGATGTCAAGGATGGATCTTACTTCCATTGAAAAAGAAGTCAAAAATCTCAAACAATCCTTCATTTCTCTTCATGCAGTTGTCCAACAGCAAATCACTCATTCAAATGACACAAAGGTCAAGCTGGAACAACTTCACCAAAGCAGATATGAGCCTTCAGCTTTGCTCACGAATGGCATCAAACAGGCTGTGGAAGCAACTTTTGGCTCCTAAATATCTACAAGCTCTTATCAGCCTGGATCCACCTCTGAAATCTGCAAATCCAAACTCTCCAACAACAAGTCTCAGACTTACATACCTCTAATGCTTCTCTCAATGCACGAGTCCAAGCCTTGACTTCTCTAGTCAAGAGTCAACAATCAGACATCCAGACCTTGGTGGACTCTCATAAGCATCTCCAAATGCAAAATTCAGTAGCTTTGGGGGCCATCATGGGGAAGCTCAATATACCACTGCCTTCCATACCTAAACAAATTAGGCAAGAAATCCCATCACCCTTAATCAGGCCCATCACCAATACTAAGGGGGAGATTGAGGCTAGGATTCAACAATCCAGGGATGCTAAAGCTAAATCTAAAGAGCCTATTCAGGGTGCTCAAAGCTCTTCTCATGTGGATGTTGAAAAGGAAAGACTTCTCAAGGCTGTAGAAGGACCTAATCAAGACCAATAATTCAGTGAACTTCTTGCAGTACTAAGAATGTCCCTAAAAACAACTACTTAACCTACAAGAAAACTTTGGGCAAGAACATAAACTTCATAAGGGCAGTGATAGTTAAAATTAACGACTTTCTGGTAAAGAGAATTATTGTGAACATTAATGATGGTGGTGTGGACAGGTGTCTTCAGGTGTCTCTCCCAAATATTCAAACTCTAAGATCATTTGAACTGGACATAATGATTGACAGAATGAAACAAGTTATTCCAGAAGACACTCAACTTCTCCAAGAGCTCAAAAAGGCACAAATATCAGCTTTTCCAGAAGCCTATCTATATCCACACAAAGGAGTAGTTTATGTTTGTCTAACAACCAGTCAAGCATGACATCTTCTTGTTCCCAAACACTGTGTCAGATCAAATATGAAGCTGATCATGACTATACAGACTGAATTAAATGTAAAATAAACAAGAAGCAAGAGGATGTGGAGATGATAAAAATCTTGGATGGATACCTTGTCAATGCTGACACCATGCTGCCAAATACTCAATTCAAATTAAGGAAAGTTGAGGATGATGATGAGCAGAAGGATGACAAACAAAAGCCTTCTGGCTCAAATCCAAGTCAAGCCTCTAAAGCAACTGGTAGCAAGGACAAAAGTCAAGGAAAAAAGAAGGAGAATGAAAAAAGAACGATGAGAAGAAGAGAAGAAGTGAGAGGAGAAGCAAGAAGAATCATGATGGCTCAGAACCACAAAAAACCCTAAAAATCCAAACACAACTAGCTCAACCTTTAGCTCAACCTTCAGAGTCAACAATCTCAAACATCAAACCACCTCAAACCTCTAAGCCCAAATTTCTATACAGACATTGCTAGCTCTTTTCTAAAAATCTCAATCACCACAAGACAAACATCTCTCATGAAAATCATAGACCTACCTTCTGTCAAACCATCACACAAAACTCATTTTAAGTCTGTTGGGAGAAAACCTAAGAAAGCTAAGCCTACTGAAAAATTCGAAGTTACTGAAAGGGCCATCTGGAATTATTTCAAGCAGAATGATTTTCTACCCTTAAACTGGTATTGTTCAGATGAAGATTATTTTCAACAACTAGTTGAAGAAATAATTAGAGTCTGTGTTGTTACTCTAAAGAAAGTGAGAATCTACTTTCAAGATGGGTCCTTCACTTTTCTTGGCAGCAATTTGATGGACACTCTCTCTCCAACAGAAATCAAGAGAGTGATAAGTTTATTGAAGGATAATGACACTGCTACAAGAGCATGGAGATCAGTTCTAGCTGAATGGTTGATTGCAAGAGAGGAAAGAAGAGCAAGGGGTAAAGCAGAATATGAGGAGAAAAAGAGGAAGTATGATGAAGAGATTGAAATGTAAATTAAAAGATCTGAGGAACTCAAAGCAAAAGGGATGAGCAGAATCTCCAAAGATGGAAGATTTCTGAATGTAAAAGCTGACTCATTTTTAAAATTCAGAATTAAAATGTTAGATGGTTATCTAAAGTAAGACAAACTCAAACTGATAGAAGCTCTAACAGGAACTCCAATCATAGAGGAACTTGAAATTCTTGTATATTTAAAGGACCTCATTAGAGAAGAATCAAAAGTTCCAGTCTTTCTCTAATGCTTGTAATTACCCAACTCAAAATCATCTAATGTACATTGCTGTAATTATGTCAATTCTTCTATCAGTCTTGTTTTCCATTATAATTTGGGGTTAGTCTTGTTAACAGGCATGAATTTGTGTCAAGCAATATTCTCACAAATTGGGGGAGATTGTTGTGCAAGACATGCCTGTACTTTAACAAAACTAAGTCAAATTGACAACCCTAAGTAAGTTATATTGTAATCTTAGATGGCATTTTGTTTTATAATATTTAAAGTCTGTAAAAATGTCAAAGGAGCAGACTGGAATCTTTTTTTTTTTAAATAGTATCAAGCCTAAAAATTCAATCTGGAAGAAGATTAAGAAGATCATACCTCAGAAGAATTATGAAGAAGTTTGGAGTTGAATAAGTCTATTTTGGGAAAAATGTTCTAAGTCAAGATTTCTACAAGTCACAGATTTAGTGTTATAGAGAAGTCATTCGAGAACTCCAGAATGACTTATAGAGAACTCAGGAAAGCTACTAGAGAACTCAGAGATATCGACAAGCCAAATTGAAGACATGAAGATTGGATATATCAACAAGTCATCTCTTCACTAGAGAACTCAGAGTTATCGACAAGCCAAAAATTACTAGAGAACTCTGAGTTATCGACAAGTCAAATTTCACTAGAGAACTCAGAGATATCGACAAGTGTAAATTCACTAGAGAACTCTGAGTTATCGTCAAGTTAAATTTGACTAGAGAACTCTGAGTTATCGACAAGTCAACAAGTCACTAGAGAACTCAAAGATATCGATAAGCCAAAGTGAAGACATGAAGTGAAGAGATCTCGACAAGCTAAATTCTCTTATAGAGAACTCAGAGACCTCTACAAGTTAAATCACCTATAGAGTATTAGAGATCTCGATAAATCATTATACTTATCGAGATGTCAAGTTCTCTGTATGCCTAACTGGAGATCTCGAGGTAAAATATCAAAGTACAAATTACAGACCAATTCAATAGCCAAGATTAACAATCAACAAACAATCCTACCGGCTGGATTGACAAGTATACAAAAAGTAGCTTGAAGAGTGTGCAAGATCAAAGGTGAAGATTAACTATGCAAAGATATGCTAAGCCAGAAATTGAAGATATACTTTTCCTAAAATGGAAATGATAAGTTACAGTTTACTAAAGTGAACAGTATCTCTTATTATACACTGTGTAAACCAATAGTTAACTATGATATAAATTTAACACTGGTCTTTTGTTAGAAGTAACAATTTAGAAAAGAAAATCTTGTATTTCTCTCAAGGAAGTAGCTAAGCTCTTTATCAACAAAGAGCCTAGAATTTTTTTAGCAAAACATTCTTAATATTAATATAAAATTAAGTGAGTTTTGAAAGATCTAGGTTCACTGCTATTGTCTGTTTAATTTCAGTACTAACACATATGACTGCAAGATTTACATTTACTTTGTTCAAATCATAAATACTTCAAGAAAAGCATAAAAATACAAAAACACATTGAAAGGATATCTTCGATATATTATTTCAAGAAGTGTCTCTCTTCATCTCTTTCAAATTCTATACACACACTTCTTCTCAAAAACCTTCTCTCTCTTCTATATACTTAGATATATTTAAGGTTTTTGAAAACCAAGATTAGCTTCATCCAACCAATCTTTATCCCACCAAGTGAGCTCATCCACTACCACTTCCCGGCCTCCCGAAGGGCTGCCCAAGTTCGACCAAAGTGCCAAAATCCTACCGAACCTCTGACAAATTTTTTCGGCGAACTTTTCCGACTGTTCTTCGAAAGTGGTAACTTTTAGCTTCTTATTTGAGTTCTTTTTATTTGAGCTTTGTACTTAACTTCTATACTTCATCTTAATCTCTAATACAAGAGCTCTTATAAATAAAGTTTTCAAGGGAAAAGAGAACTAAGATTCGAACTCGAAATTCGAATAAGTACTTGATCTTCGTAAAAATCATTTCAACAAGAAGATCTATAAAGATAAGTACTTAATCTCCAAGGGTAAGATTTTATTTGACATAAGTTCACGAGTTACCCAATTATTTTCACGCTATTTAATTGGATCTTGGCTAACAAATATTCGTGCACATAAAATAATTACGAAGCATAAGTTTAATCTCTTCTAACATCTTTAGTGTTCCGGGGGATTATAACTTGATCTATAAATACTTCGTAATTTGTCAAATATCAAAACGGATTAAGTTCACGAGTTAGCCAATTAATTTCACGTTATTTAATTGGATCTTGGCTAACACATTTCGTGCACATAAAATATTACGAAGCATCGTTTAATCCCTTCTAACATCTTTAGTATTCCGGGGGATTATAACTCGATCTATAAACACTTCGTAATCATCCGTTATTTAAAGACGAATCAAATCCACGAGTTAGCCAATTAATTTCACGCTCTTTAATTGGATCTTGGCTAACACATATCGTGTATATAAACCATTACGAGAAATATCGTATAAGCCCCTTCTAACATCTTTCAGTGTTCCGTGGGGTTCTTATTCGATATATATATAAACTATTCGTAATTATTCGTCTAAACTTCAAAAGCATGATCTTACGCCAATTACTTGCATTTCTCTTATTTGGATCTTGGCTAAGACTTATAAAACTTATACAAGTGCTTGAAGTTAAAAGTATACTTTGGCTACATAATTATCAAAACATAAGTATACTAAAATCCTTAAGCTTACGAGCGTAAATGATAAGTTACAATTCCGAGATTGTAACTAAAGTATTCTTCAATTTTTAAATATGTAATCGAAAAAAGAAGAATACTAAAGAAGTCATAATCTATAAGTGCTTTATAAAAAAAGACTTCTCATATTACTCCACAACTTCATTTAATTTATAAAGGAGTAATTATAAAAATACTTGGACTACCATTTATTATCTTAAGTCAAGTATTCTTATTTAGTTTTAATATTCTTATTTGAATATTATACTATTTGTGGGCTAGTACAGTAACATACTAGTTCAAACCATCTTTACTATACTTGGTTTGTTTCGTGGATTGTCTTATTAGTTTTATAGTGAGGTGAAGTGACGTGAGGTGATTCTTGTTCTAAGACCCAAGTCCTAGAAGTACTAGAGGGGAGTTAGTAGTCTTTGCACCGTGAGGAAGAAGAAAGACCCAAGACCGGATCACTAAGATCCAAGACCGACAAAAGCTAAGGAAGCCAAGTCCACACAAAGGTTCTACAACAACTTTGAAGAAATAGCGGGTAGTTATTGTCTAAGATAAGTTATGTAGGTATTATATTTATTTTGAGGTGGTGACCCTTGTGTTACGCACCAATACAAATACTTGTAAGGGTGTAAAGACTTCTCCACCTACTAAAGGAGCGAGTTTATTATAAGGGAAAATCCCGAGTCCGGGAGAGGAGCTTGGGGACTGGAGTAGGGATGAGCGAATCTATTAGAGGTTGCGGCATCGCGAACCAGGATAAAATCACCGTTTGGTATTTTCTTTCCTTGCACTTTATTTTTTCACACATATAAACTGCATAACCACTCGGTAAAGTTTTAAAAAGGGATAAATTATTTTAAAATGCCATAACAATTTTTAAATCGATAATAAAGTTATTTAACCCTCCTTCTAGCATAAAATAGCCCTATTACGGGTTTTTACACACATTCACCCCCCTCTATGTGTAATTCATTATCTAACAGTATAGTATCTCAAATGACAGATGATATTTTATTATTTGTCTAAAAAGAAATTATCATGAAAATATATGCAAGATGTCTTTCCATTTTCTTCTCATCCGTTCAATCTTATGTTATAAAATATATAGTATATTTATTAAAAATATTAAGTATTTTATGATAAATATTTATTTATTTATATATATATAATAACCGGATCAAATTATTAACGGATCAGATCGTATCAAATTCATATCATATACTTATCTGATATGATTTTATCCAGATCAGATTTTTTTCGGATCAGATTTATTTTTCAGTGATCCATATCCGCTCCATTAGCTTTTGGATCGGATCGGATCAGACCGAATTTCCAATCCATTGACAGTCCTACCTAGACATGACAATATTGGTATACGACACGTGAACACTAAACGAAATGACACGAATAATTAGTGCTTGAGTTCGAAAATTTGGTACACGAACAAAAAAATACACGAACACGCAAAAATACGAATATAATTAGTGTTGAATTTGGGTTTCCAATGTAGGTACATGACACGGAACGAAAGTACACAGAATAAATAAGTAAATAAATTTTTAAAAATATATAATATATATACATACTAAATACCAATTATAAAATTTATATATTCTAAATAACATATATATAATTGTAAATACTAAATATATTTTATTGTTCCTTGACTACGTAAGTGAACACTTCACCATTTAATTATCTATTGCATTTTTTAACAAAACTATTTATAAGGAAGCAAAACGTCTAGCCAAGAAGGCTGTTGGGGAGGCGAATGATAAGGCTTATGAAGAACTGTATCTAGGGCTATCTACAAATGAGGGAGCAAATGGAATTTATAAATTAGCGAGAATGGAGACAACGAGATTTGGGATTTGTTAGATTTATTAAGGATGAAGATGCACATGTGTTAGTTAAGGACGGAGATATTAAATGTAGATGTTATCACTATTTCAGAAAGTTATTTAATGAGTCTTGTTTGAGTGGGGCGGCGATGAAGGGAGAAACAATTTGTCAAGCACGTTGGGATTCTAATATTCCACCTATAATTGGTGATGAGATTGAGTGGGCTCTAAAGAAGATGGGTAAAGGCAAATCCACGGGGCCAGACGAAATACCGAAAGAGGTATGGTGGTGTTTAGGTAAGGAGGGAGTGCGGTGGTTTGTGCAACTCTTCAATCTTATTTTTCGGACGGGTATGATACCACAGGAATGGAGACTTAGTATGGTTATTCCGATTTACAAGAATAAGGGTGATGCTCAAAATTGTAGTAATTTTCGTGGTATTAAACTTTTAAGTCATACTATGAAATTATGGGATTGAGTGATTGAAATGAGGCTTAGACGCAGGGTTACAGTGTCAGAAAATCAATTTGGTTTCATGCCTGGTAGGTCGACGACGGAGGCGATTCATCTTCTTAGGCGTTTAATGGAGAAATATAGGGAACATAGTAGTGACCTGCACTTGGTGTTTATCGATTTGGAAAAAGCTTATGACAGTGTTCCGCGTAACGTAATCTGGACAAGTTTGGATAGTAAAGGTGTGTCCTGGATATATGTGAGGGCAATTCAAGCAATGTATTCTCAAGTGATGACTTGTGTCAAGACTCCGGTTGGAGATACTCAGTATTTTCCGGCCAAGATAGGACTTCATCAAGGATCAGCATTAAGTACTTTTTTATTCACTATAATTATGGATGTGCTCACTAGAGGAATTCAGGATATTGTCCCCTGGTTATGCTTTTTGCGGATGATATAGTTATTATTAGTGATACAAAGTCGATGATAAATGAGAAGTTAGAACAATGGAGGGTGATATTGGAGACTTCAGGCTTGCGTGTTAGTCATTAAAAAACTGTATACATGTGGTGTAATTTTAGTAATGATCCAGTCGAAGAGGGAGTCAATGTTAGAATTGGAGGGCATTTATTAGTTTCGAAAGAAAGTTTCAAGTATTTGGGATCTATGATTCATAAAGATGGTAAGATAGATGCAGATGTAACTCATTGTATTCGGTCTGGATGGTTAAAGTGGAGGGCGGCTTCAGGAGTACTGTGTGATAGAAAAATTCCTTTAAGGTTAAAAGGAAGATTTTATCGAGTGGCGATTAGACCAGCTTTATTGTATGGGGCGGAATGTTGGGCGATAACGAAAGCTCAAGAACATCGACTCGAGGTAGCGGAATTGAGGATGTTGCGTTGGATTTGTGGTCGTACCTTGTTAGATAGATTGCCGATTGGTTTTTTCAGAAGGCAACTACGAGTTGTTTCTATAATAAAAAAAGTAAGGGAAAGTAGGATGTGCTGGTTTGGGCATGTAAGGAGGAGATGTATATCAGCCCCAGTCTAGAGAATTGAAGGTTTGGTGTTACCGGGTGTGAGAAGGAAAGGATGACCGAGAAGAACTTGGGATAACCTACTTTCACTAGATTTGCATTTTTTAAACCTTCAGAGTGAAATAGTATTAGATCGAAGGTCTTGGAGGAGGCGGATTAGAGTAGTTGATTAACTTTTGGGATAGATGGATTTTGTATTTGGAGATCGATTGTATTGTCTCTTTAGCACAGGAAGTATTTGATTTACAGTTCTCCGAGTCATAGTCATAGTAGATGTTGTCATCTTTATTGTCCATGGGTGAAAAAATCAAGAAAAAAGATATGGATTGGTTGAGGGCTGAAGTTACATACAAGAAAACGGTTCTTGCAGTTATCAGCGGTTTTCCTGGCACGGAGAATTTACAAGATACATGTAAGTCCTATGTGAATAATGCCATAGGCTAAGGTTTGTCTTGATCTATTTTTAAATTATACCATCAAATTTAAAAATTTTATTTGGAATTTTTACACTTTTATATATTGTGCACATACACACACATAAGCCGAGGGTCTTTCGGGAAACAACCTCTTCATTCTTATGAATGAGGGGAAGGCTGCGTACATCTTACCCTCCCCAGACCCTGCGAAAGCGGGATATACTGAGTATGTTTGTTTTGTTTTTGTTTTATTGCATTTTTTAACAATTATTTTTTTTCGTATGTAATTCGTGTAGTGTACTAAATCGGGTAAATAAGAATATATTAGTCCCAAGTTAGTGTCACCAAAGAGGTACACGATCCGGTTCGGGTTTAAGACTTGATACACGAAAACTCGAAAATACACGGAACATTTGTGGAGACACGGAAGGTTGTCAGGTTTTGTCCTGCCTACGGGTATAGATATACTTAAAAAACATATAAGTATAATTATTAAAAAAATACTAGCTTAAAACCCGTGCGATGCACGGATGACACCGATTTTTTTAATATTATATATTTATTTAAAAAAATATATTGAATTCAATTATTAATTTTGTTCATTTAAAACTTTAAATGATATAATTTCATGATAATTATATTAGTAGACGTATATGTTCATAACTTTTTAGAACATTTAAACTTATTTAAAGTGATAGCATTGGTAAGTGAGGAAATATTATTATAACGAAATTATTATTTTATTGAGGATAAAAATATAATGTCTTTATTATGTTGGGACCTTAAAAAAATATTATTTTAGCAATTACTTAATCGATTAACTATAACTCTATAAAAGATATTTGAAAAAGATAATATTACTGATTGAACGATATAGTTTTATTGATAATTTTATGTGTATTTTAGAAGAAATAATATTTATGTTCTAATTAAAATTTGTTTTTTTAGTTCATATCAATAGGATACGAATTATACTTAGTGTAATATTAATTTGATTTATCTCGGACTAGTGGTTTACATTATTTTATAACCCAATGCTCAATACACCGACCAAATCAAACTAATTATTTTTAGTTTATTTTTAATTTTTCTTAAAGTTTGGATCAATAAGATAATTTTGTTTTAGATTGAGTAATTAGTATATATGATTTTATTTTTGTTGGTCGAATTGTATTTTTATTTTAGTTTTGTGTTAGTCTAAATCAATTATATAATTTTTTTTATCATGTATAAGTAAAATATATTATTTTGTTTATCCAAATTCATTAGTATAATTTTTTAGAGGGATTAATAGTATTATTATTTTATCTTAACTAGAGTCACATTATATATCAACTAAATATTAAAAATTATATGTAGTATGCTTAAATTTAATTTAGTCCGAAGTAATAAATTAGAATAATATAAATTCGATATGAATTAAAATTTAAATTGGTAGAAGAAGTTGAATTTAATATAAATTATAATGATATAGAGTTTGATATAAAATAGAATTGAAATTGGTAAAGTAATAGAGAAAATTGACTTCAATATCCATTATAATCGGAGTTGATCGACCCAATAGTTAAATTAAATAATTAAATAAGGGTAATTAAGTAATTTAAGTAAGTACTTACCGACCACCACCAAACTTTTAATGTTTCGTCTATTATATAATACTAGCCTATAACCCGTGCAACGCACGGTCTGATTATAATTTTTATTATTTAATTATTTTTTATTATATAAAATTAAATTATAGCAGATAATAAATATGTTTTATTGAAATTCATGACAAAGTTAATAATTTATATATCGTGTTATTGATAGATTCAAATTCTAAATAGTTAAAGTAATAAAAAGTCCTCCGATCGCGGAATCAAGTAGGATTATCATTCAAAGAGTTTGTAATTATATTAAATACATGATTTAATTTTTTTAAATAAAATATATTTATTTTAACTTTGTTTTGTTTTGGAAAGTGTTAACAACTATTTTGGAAAAGTGGTAACCAACAGGATTTTTTTTGGTAATTTGTTTTTCAGAAAACAATAACCTGTAGTACTGCATAGTAGTATCAAATTCCACCCAAAATAATCGGAGGGGCTTGTTGTTGGTGGAGGAGGGGATGGTGGGAAGCGTAGATTGCAGAAATTGGGATGAAGAATCTTACAAACACACCCTTTTACAACACAGACTAAACCCTACTCTTACCATCTTCAGAACTGCCTTTCCGCCCCAACCTAATTATTCTAATCCCGATCTCATCGTCGCCGCCTCCAGTGACGGCTCCATCGCTTCCTATTCCATCTCCTCCTTACTTTCTGTATGTATATATCTATCTTCTTCTTCTTCTTCTTAGACATTTTTGTATTTTCATTTTTCTTATCTCTTCTAACCCCCCCCCCCCTCTTTCTGATGCAGCATCAGCAGCCGTTGAGTTTCGAAAATGCTAGTCATCAACAATTAGTAGCACAACCAAATTGCTTCCTCAAAGCTCATGACGGACCTGCTTACGATGTCAAATTTTATGCTTCTTCTCAACACCACTCTTTGTTGCTTAGGTACATTTTATATTCCGCTTCTTTTTTTATATATATATTTCTATGCGCCAACACTAGTAGTGCCTTTCTGTGCTTTGTAAATTGTAATGCCTGCCTTTGTAATCAAATTTTTACTAATCTTATTATATTCAAGAACAAGCTTATGTCATATCTTTTCCTATTGATGCAATTCCATATTATAAATTAATGTTGTGTAGTTGCGGTGATGATGGTTGTATTCGAGGATGGAAATGGAAGGATATGTCAAATCCCGAGGTTGAGGTTTCATCACAAGGAAGTCATTTGAGGCCAATTCTTGAATTTGTGAACCCCCAGCACAAAGGTCCTTGGAATTCTCTCTCCCCTGTACCAGAAAACAATGCCATTGCTGTTGATGATCAGGGAGGATGTATTTATGTTGCCACCGGTGACTCTCGTGCATATTGCTGGGATGTGGAAAAAAGTGAGATCAAGACAGTTTTTAAGGGCCATTCAGACTACTTGCATTGCGTTATCACCCGTAAATCTGGCAATCAGATTATAACTGGGTCAGAGGATGGTACTGCAAGACTATGGGACTGCAAGTCTGGAAAGTGTGTTCGAGTAATTAATCAATACAAGGATAAGAAGCTGAAAGAGTTCCACCCACATGTCAGCTGTATTGCTCTTGATGCGAGTGAAAGCTGGTTGGCTTGTGGCAGTGGACGGACCTTATCTGTATGGAATCTTCCTGCTTGTGAGTGCATTTCACAGACTAGAATGAATGCCAATATCCAAGATATATTTTTTGATGGTAATCAAATTGTAGCTGTTGGAGCAGAACCATTAGTAAGCAGATTTAACATGAATGGAGCAATTCTTTCTCAGATTCAATGCTTTCCTCAGTCAGTATTTTCCGCTTCCTTGCATCCATCAGGGGTTACTGCTGTTGCTGGTTACGGAGGCATTGTTGATGTCCTTTCACAGTTTGGAAGCCACTCTTGCACATTTCGGTGCAGATGCTTATGATGCCAGGGAAGAGACCCCCTTCACTGAAGTCCGTCTTCTAATATTTCAAGAATGAGTTTAGTTGGATTTGTTATGGGATAGGTTTTCCCAGAATTTCCAAGCACAGTTTTTTATATTTTCAGAACTAACCTGGTCTAGAAGATTCAAAAAGTGGTTTGGAATTTAAGTTCTATGTGTATTTTTAGAAGTAGCAGCTTGGTGCCGAAGATATGAATCCTCTGTTGTATCTGTATGTTTGAATCTGATTTTTGAATATTTTTTTGTGTGTTCACATTTTCGGTAATGTCAGCACCTTCAACAGCAGCCTTCATGCTAAGAAGTTAGAACTCATTTGATACAACTCCTCATCACCACAGGAAATTTGTTACACCACGCCTGCTGTTTATAGGTCAGGTGCAATATCTGCAAGTATTTCCATCTTTGAGCAGAATAGAACTAAAATTTATCGAATAGTGTTCGCATAGAAGCCTAGTCCGTAATCCAAACGTATGTAACACTAGAATATGCCAAGTCAATATATCTGTAACACTAGAATATAAGAATATTAAAACAAATCAATCTTTCTGGTCAGGAAAGTTCTCCGGCAGATACATAAAACTATAGTCCAATGAAGCTCCATGAGCGATTAGGTAGCAAGCAAAAATGGGCATTATGCCAAAGAGACACCGAAAACGTCAATTAAAGAGTTCTTTAAAATTTTGACATTTTGAATAAACTTGCAATGAAATCTGGAGACTAGTCGACTTCCTCAATCTAGATGTCTGAAACGCTTTCAGTGAAGGGATAGCATATAGCTCTCAGTTCCCTCTTCTTGGCCTCATACTCGTTGGCTTCAGCACTCCTGTGAGCTTTAACCCATTCAGTTGCCTCCTTTATAGCGTTTTCCACCTTTTTTGGTTTAGATTTAATAGCACTTCATATTATAGGCATAATCTTCAAACACATTCATAGCATTCATGTTCTTTCTGAGCTTCTCATCTTCAGCCTTGTACATCTTTTCTTCTCGTATCATCATCTCTATCTCGTTCTTTGAAAGCCTTCCCTTGTCATTGACTATTGTTGTATTGCCTTATTAGAAAATGGAAATTTGAGCACACATGTAATATGTCTTCATGATGTAATTTCCGGTTAATAACAAGCGGAGGTTGTTTCTTACTATAAGGACATAAACTTTCATATTTGGATCTAAGATATTTTCTTAGTGAAATTCATGTAGAAATAAGAGTAAGAATGCTTATTTGTATAAGAGTTGTTTCGGTTTTAGCTGAGAAGCATATTGTGAAATTTATGCTATGTTCAGGACCTGAAACTAGAGGTTCAGGGCCTAATGATGTGCTGAAATAAGTTTCTGCAATGTTCAGGGTCTGAGGTGGGAAGCTCATGACCTGATGGTATGCTGAAAACGTTTCTGCAATGTTCAGGGCCTGAGGCTAGATGTTCAGGTCCTCAGGTGCTGAAAATTTTTGGTTTGTTTAGGGTCTGAGGCTTATGCTCAGGGCCTGAACTGGAAACCAATTGCTAAAACTATATAAACATGTTTTGTATAAATAAGTATATTATATATTAATATTTGAGTGAGGATTATTATTATTTTAATAATAATAATAATAATTAGACTCTTATACCAATATATAATAGATCAGATTACATAAGTTTCTTTTGTAGAGAAGAGCAAAAGTTGAAGTGTGTGAAAATCTGAGAGGGAGATAGATTGAGGAAAATAGAAAGAAACCCTAGAACATCATCTCTCTGGCTCTCTCCCACATATACATACATATATTCATTGATTTTCTTGGTGAATTGAGATGCTGGTCGTTGTTGAGCCTTCTCGTATCTGTGAACGGATCGCTCTGAGCTGTTTTATCGTGGAAGTGATATTGCGGCAACCCATCACAGTGTAAGTGGGGCAATAATCTCTTCAAGAACAGTCAAGTCTTTTCGAGGGCTTGGCGACTCAGCTGATTCTCTAATTCTGATAAAGCTTCATAGAGCTAAGTGATTTTCTCTAATTTCTTGTCAATTCGGTCTCTAATTATAGATTGTTTGTGCCTTCGTGTTTGTTTCGTTACTTGGTTGAATTTGCTTGTTCTTGTTAATTTGTTATATATAACTGTCCCATTATTGCGCGTAGTGTTAGTTATATTTAAAAATTATACCCAACAATCTTGAAGAGATTATCTGTGTTATATATTAATTAGCAAGATGGTTAACGAAACTGAAGTTCCTCAGACTGTTAAAACTGGTTATTGTGGTACTGTTTCCATTGATTGGATTACGTACCGTTTTTCCCAGCCAATTGATTTATCGGGTATGCCTGATAAATTCGGTGGTGTAGTTTCTTTTTCTCGTTGGCAGAAAAAGATGAAGCTCTGATTAACGGTTAAGGGTCTATGGCCAGTGGTACAGTATGATCCTCCGGTGTTGGATCAAGAGAAAGCTGAATCTGTTAAGACTTATGCTTTATGGGCTGAGAAAGATGGGGTGGCTAGGGCAGCCATTTTGGAAGTCTTGGAGAACACCTTATTCGATGTTTATTCATCAGATGCCTATACTGCTAAAGTCTTATGGGATAAGCTGGACCAAACCTATAATACTGATTCTCAAGGTCTTGAGAAATATTCTGTGGCTAGGTTTCTTGATTTCAAGTTGGTGGATGGGAAATCCATGACTAAACAGGTTCATGAAATTGAGATGCTGATTTATGCTTTGGGTGAGTCCGATATGGTCTTGCCTGAGAAGTTTCGAGTGATGTCTGTGATTGAAAAACTCCCTAAGTCTTGGGAAGAGTTTGCTCTCTTTCTGAAAAGACAGAAAGGAGAGATCACATGGACTAACTTGATGTTGGACATCTCTGTACAGGAGCAACACAAGTCCAAACAGGGACATATGTTGCCTGTGGAACATGGGAGCTCGAAGGTGAATATAGTGACTGTAGGACAGAAAAAAAGGTAGTCACTAAGAAGGTTAACACTAAACCTGACAAGAACAAGGCTAAGAAACCAAAGGCGAACAAACCATGTTGGTCTTGTGGACAGGTTGGTCATTGAAGTATGGATTGTCCAAGTAAGAAAGCTAAGAAAGCTGGAGTGGTAGCTCAAGCAAATACTGTGCTTGGACTTGGAACCACGAGTGGGCCAGTAGCTAACATGGTCATTGGTGAGGTTGTTGCCTCTGGAATCGATGACGGGTATGTTACTTACAACCCTGTACTACTTTTCACTTTTCTGTCACATGAGTGGTTGATTGATACTGGAGCTAATGTATATATTTGTGCTGATATTAGCATGTTTGTATCTTATCAACAGAGTCATGGAGTGACAATGACGATGGGGAATGCTAGTGCTTCACAAGTGCTTGGAATAGGAAACGTGGACCTGAAGTTTGCTTTTGGGCGGATTTTATCTCTCACTAGAGTGCATCATGTTCCCTCTATTCGTAGAAATATTATAAGTGGAAGTTGTTTAGTTAAAAACGGCTTTGAAATTTCTTTGAAATGTAATAAAGTAGTTATTACTCATACTGGTACATTCTTTGGCAAGGGTTACTTTTCTGATGGTTTGTTTTTAATAAATGTTGAACCCGTTTTGGGTGGTTTTATTAATGATAGTGTTGCACCTTTTGTTAATTATGTAGAATCATCTGATTTGTGGCACTTACGACTTGGTCATTTAAATTTTGGTGCTTTAAAGAATATGATGAATTTAGAGTTGATTCCAAAGTACGCCATTGATAAGAAATCTACGTGTCAAGTGTGTGTACCTGCTAAACAAACAAGGAAACCTTTTCATAATGTTGTTAGGGATTCAGACTTGTTAGATTTAGTGCACTCAGACATATGTGAATTTGGTGGTGTGTTGACTAAGGATCACTGTAGATATTTCATTACCTTTATAGATGATTGTAGTAGATATTATTATGTATATTTGCTTAAATATAAGGATGAAGCACTTGATAAATTTATTATGTATAAAAATGAAGTTGAGACACAAACTGACAAAGTACTTAAACGTTTGAGGTCTGATAGAGGTGGTGAGTCTACGAGTGCCTTGTTTAATGAATTTTGCGCAAACAATGGTATAGTTCATGAGGTTACTCCACCATACACACCTGAGTCTAATGGGTTGGAAGAACAAAAGAACATAATTTTTAAAGACATAATTAACAGTATGCTAATTAATTCTGGGTTGCCTTAGTACATGTGGGGAGATGCTCTGAATACAGCTTGCCATATTCTGAATAGAGTCCCTCTGAAACATATGGATAAGACACCATATGAATTATGGAGAAAGCGTAGGACAAGTTTGAGTTATCTTTGTGTGTGAGAGTGCCTTGCTAAGGTGCTTATCCCTGAACACAAGAGAAAGAAACTGGGTCCGAAACCTGTTGATTGTATATTTCTGGGCTATCTTGAAACCACAACTGCTATGAGATTTTTAGTATTAAAATCTGACATAGATGGTATTGTGGTAAATACGATAGTTGAGTTTCGTGATGCAATTTTCTTTGAGGAAGTATTCCCTATAAAGACTGGTATACCTTTGGGTAGTTCTGATGATGATCCTACTCACACATAAAGATGACAAATGTGGGGGTGGATCTTAGTAGTAGCGCTACTCCTAACGAAGTAGAGGAACCTAGAAGAAGTAAGCGTGCAAAGGTAGTCTAGGACTTTAAAAGTGAATTTATCAGTTACAATGTCGAGGATGAGCCTTTAACTTTTCGTCAAGCCATGGATTCTTCGGGGTCAATGAAGGAATTTAAGGATGAGCGGAAGCATGATATAATAATTATTCCGTAAAAACCATGTATCACACATATAGGAAAATGTATAAAACAGAAAAACGGAGGAATCGTAACCATACCTTGAAGATCGAAGCTTTATAATATGGTTGCTAGCAGTTGCTCCTTTGTGTGTGAAGCACTCTACCGGTATCCACCAAGAATGATTCTCTTCGATGAAGCTTTTTATAAAACCAAGCTTTTTTAAAAATGGAGTTTTGGGGGAGAGAGAGAGAGGAAGAAGATGGAGGCTTGCTCTTCTTAGGGTTTTCACAAAACCAAGAGTATGTTTAGAATGAGCCATCTCATTCTATTTATAGGGCTCTCCTAGGGTTTTATAATAATATATCAATATATATATATATATATTAGCCCCACATTTTATCTTTATAAAATGCTTTAATAATAATTAAAACTATTTTAATCATTATTTCTTTTTCTAAACTATTTAGAAAATAATTCTCTCTCTCATTATTTCATCAAAGAAAATATTCTTTTATGGTGTGACCCTGTAGGTTCAATATTTTGCCGGTAGTAGAAATAAATAATAATAAACTTTTATTAATTATTTACATGAATAATAAATTTCACTAAATATAATTAACTGATTAATTATATTTATTCTACATCGTGAGTGATGCTTCTCAACATATCGCGACTATCCGGATAATATGAATTCACTGCTTAGAATACCAAGAACCTGTCAGTGACTAGTTACCGTACAATGAATTCCTTTTACCCTTACAATATCCCGATTAAATACAAGGCATGGATCTCGTGTCAGGCCTATCAAATTTAATCATATGATTTCTTATTCTTAATGCAAAGTTCATAGTAATGCAAATTAGAAACTCCTTTCTAATTTCATACACTCTGGCCAAAGATTCCAGAACTCGCATACTAAGAATAACATAGGATATTCTCTTCCTATACTGGAAGGGGTAGATCCTCTATTGACGTTAACTATCTCTATACACAAATCCCTATGCCCAGAATAGACCTAATGGATGTCCTTGAGACTAAGGACTAAACCAAAGCACAGTTCATTATATACAAGATAACTTTAACGATCTCAAGTCTAAGGACACTTGTACAACTATCACTCAGTGAATAACTATTGACACGTGAGTAATCTCCATTAGTTGTTCAACTTATCTAGTCATGTTCAGTGAACTTATTCCCTAATAAGCACCTACATACTAGCTATAGTGTCACCATACAAATGCCTATGAGAACAGACATCCTCCTGAAGGGAGCAAGCATAGTATGTACCAATCTTTGCGGATCCACTAACATCCGATTAGTTATCCTATGATCACGAACTGTTTAATTCTAGAGTTATCATCTTCTTGATCTCACTATTATAATCTCATTATAATTCTAGAAGCTTTACTCTAAACTATGGAGCATCTTATTTAAAATACTTTAAATAGATAAAGCCCATAATAAAATCATAACAAGTCTTTTATTAATTTCAATGAAATCAAATAGGAATACAAGAAAGTTCTTCCTAACTCATCATACATGATTGGATTTAGGACAAACACTTTCAATCTCTCACTTGAACTAAAGCCAATCACCCTGGTATCTAATACCCATCTTCTCTTTATGACGATCAAAGTGAATCTGAGACAATGACTTTGTGAGTGGGTCTGCTACGTTGTTATGTGTGTCAACTCTCTCAATCTTGACATCTCCTCTTTCAATGATTTCCCTAATCAAATGAAAGCGTCACAAAATATGTTTGGAATTTTTATGAGACCTAGGCTCCTTGGCTTGTGCTATTACTGCGTTGTTATCACAATACAACATAATAGGCTCCTCAATGCTAGGAAAAACTCCCAACTCAGAAACAAATTTCCTCATCCAAACGGCTTCTTTTGCAGCCTCACTTGCAGCTATATATTCTGCTTCCGCTGTGGAGTCAGCCGTTGTAGACTATTTGGAACTCTTCCAACTAATCGCACCATCATTCAGAGTAAACATGTACCCTAACATGGATTCCTATTATCACTTTCTGATTGAAAACTAGAGTCAGTACACCCTATATTTTCAACTCAGATCCACCACCAAAAATAAGAAAAATATCCTTTGTCCTTCGCAAGTACTTAAGGATGTTCTTCACTGCTTTCCAGTGGTCTTCACCTGGATTACACTGATATCTGCTCGTCACACTAACTGAATAAGCAACATCAGGCCTAGTACATAACATCGCGTACATGATAGATCCTATTGCTGAAGCATAAGGAATATTACTCATACGCTCTCTTTCCTCAGGTGTCTTAGGAGACATCGTTTCGGAAAGGGACACTCCATGGCTCATCGGTATGAGACCTCTTTTGGAGTTTTCCATGCTAAACCTTTTAAGCACTTTCTGGATGTATGTACCCTGGGTAAGACCTATCATTCTTCTAGATCTATCTCTATAGAACTTCATACCGAGAATGTAGGATGCTTCTCCCAAGTCCTTCATAGTGAAGTTCTTTGATAGCCACACTTTGACTGATTGCAGCATCGGTATATCATTTCCTATAAGAAGTATGTCATCCACATACAATACAAGAAATGTTACCGCGCTCCCACTAACCTTCTTATAGACACATGGTTCATCTATGTTTTTGATAAAACCAAACTCTTTGATTGTCTCATCAAAGCGGATGTTCCATCTATGAGAAGCTTGCTTTAAACCATATATGGTTCGCAGCAGCTTACACACTAGGTGTTCATTTCCCTTGGAAAGAAAACCCTCTGAATGTGTCATATACACTTCCCCTTCAAGTTTCCCATTGAGGAAGGCCGTTTTCACATCCATTTGCCAGATCTCATAGTCGTAGTAAGCAGCAATCGCAAGCAAAATCCAAATTGATTTTAACAGGGCTACAAGCGAAAAAGTTTTATCAAAATCAATCCCTTGCCTTTGTCTAAATCCTTTTTCCACGAGTCTGGCCTTATAGGTCTCCACCTGGCCATCTGCTCCAATCTTTCTTTTGTATACCCATTTGCACTCAATAGGCTTCACACCCTCAGGTGCTTCAACCAAAGTCCATATTTGGTTGCTATACATAGATTCCATCTCGGATTTCATGGTACTTTGCCATTTCTCTAAGTCAACACTACTCATAGCCTCATTATAGGTCATAGGGTCGTCGTCATCATCAATGATTGACAACTCATTGTCATTCTCAATGACAAGGCCATAATACCTCTCAGGTTGGCGAGACACTCTCCCTGACCTACGAATGGGCTGTTCCACAGAAGGTTGTTCAGTCTGAATAGGTGTTTCCACTTGGACCGTAGTAGTTTGTGCTTCTTGAACTTCATCAAGTTCAATTTTGCTCCCACTGTTTCCTTCAAGGATAAACTGCTTTTCCAAGAAGGTAACATGTCTGGAGACAAACACCCAATGATCGGTGTAAAAGTAATACTCTAAAGTCTCTTTATGATATCCCACAAAATTACATCTTACGGATCGAGATTCCAGCTTATCAGGGTCAACTTTCTTGACATAAGCTGGACATCCCCAAATCTTAACGTGATTTAAGACTTGGTTTCCTTTCTTTCCATATCTCATATGGAGTTTGAGGAACAGATTTGGAAGGCACCTTATTCAGTAAATATGCTGAGGTTTCCAATGCATAACCCCACAGGAATACTGGAAGATCCGCATAGCTCATCATGGACTGAACCATGTCTAACAAAGTTCGATTTCTCCTTTCAGATACCCCATTCAACTGTGGAGTATATGGAGGAGTCAACCGGGAGACTATACCATTTTCTTTAAGATAATCTAGAAACCCTCCATTCAAGTATTCACCACCTCGATCTGATCGAAGAGTTATAATATTATGTTTGGTTTGTTTCTCCATTTCATGCTTATATTCTTTGAACTTTTCAAAGGCTTCAGACTTGTGTTTCATCAAATACACATATCCGAATCTAGATCGATCATCTATGAAAGTAATGAAGTATGAAAATCCACCCTTGACTTGCGTAGACATTGGTCCACATACATCTGTGTGTACCAATCCTAGCAAATCTGCAGCCCTCTCTCCATGTCCACTAAATGGAGATTTGGTCATTTTTCCCAATAGACAAGACTCGCATGTAGGATATGATTCAAGATCAAAGGGGTCAAGTAACCCTTCCTTATGCAATGTCCGCAGTCTATTTTCACTAATATGACCAAGTCTGCAGTGCCACAAAAAGGTGAGATTTTCATCATCCTTTTTTCTTTTATTAGTATGTTCAATTTGTAGTAAATTATGCTCTACATCACATACATACAGACCATTATTTAAAATACCACTTCCATAAAGAACGTTATCTCTAAGAATTGAACATTTATTATTCTGAATAACAAACGAAAATCCGGCCAAGTCTAACATGGGAATAGAAATAATATTCCTCACAATCGAGGGAACAAAATAACAATTATTTAAAACAATAGTCTTGCCCGCAGGTATATGTAAATGAAATGATCCTACAGCTTCAACAGCAACTCTTGCTCCATTTCCCATCCGTAGAATCACCTTATCTTCCTCAAGAGTCCTACTTCTCCTTAGTCCCTACAACGAATTGCAAATGTGAGAACCACAGGCGGTATCTAATACCCAAGTAGAAATTTGATTTAATGACATATTCACTTCAATCATGAACATACCTGAAACAGAAGCGGTAGTCTCACTACCCTTCTTCTTCTTCAATTCTGCAAGGTAAACCTTGCAGTTCCTCTTCCAGTGCCCCACTTTATTACAGTGGAAGCAAACAACTTTGCTCTTAGGGTCTTCAGCTTTTGGTGGAACAGGCTTTTTCTCACCTACTTTCTTCTTCTTGGAAGGGTTCTTCTTCCTTTTCTTAGAATTGGAACCTTCACCAATTAGAAGAACTGAGCTCTTCTTAGAAGGAAAATTCGATTCCGCAGTCTTCAACATGTTGTAGAGTTCAGCCAGGCTGACATCCAACTTATTCATGTGAAAGTTCACAACAAACTGCGAAAACAAACCCGGAAGTGATTGCAAGACCAAGTCTTGGCTCAGCTCCCCATCCATGGCAAAACCAAGTTATCCAAGACGTTCAATCAAATTGATCATCTTAAGTACATGGTCATTCACAGATGATCCCTCAAACATCCTACAACCGAACAGCTCCTTCGATATCTCATATTGAGCTGTCCTCCCTGTCACATCATACAACTCTTGTAGATGCGCTAGGATAGTGTGATCATCCATATGCTCATGCTGCTTCTGTAGCTCAATGTTCATGGAAGCTAGCATGATATATTGAGCAACATTTGCATCATCTATCCACTTACGATACACAACATGTTCATCATTATATGCATCGTCAGCAGGTTCAACAGGCTTAGGTGAGTCAAGCACATATTCCAGCTTCTCAACCCTGAGAACAATTCTCAAGTTTCGAAGCCAGTCAGCAAAATTAGGACCAGTCAACTTGTGAGCATCTAGTATGCTCCGGAGTGATACTGCAGAAGACATAACGTATATAGTAAATCTGTAAATGATGAACACATAACAACACTTAGCAAATATTCAATTTCATTTCAAAACACTATATGAATCGAGTCTTTATTCATAAGTGGCTCCCACTAGTATACAACCCCCTAAGTGAAAAATTAAGCATTCATAATGCTAGTGGGGATATGGATCCTACATTCCATCACACAACCTCGGCTGTAGCACGAAACGTCATGTGATATTCAATAGGCAGACAACTCTTGTCAATTACATCTTATGTTATTCCCTAATAAAACTTTAGCCTCTTGAATAATTGAGTCACGGCTGTAGCACGACAGACTCAATATTCTAAGTCAAGTCTAACCCAACATTTCGTACAATTGAATCAGTCTCCAACGGCCCACAGCTGCAGCACGTAACGACCTTTAGATTCTAATTCAATATACACATCTCTATGTAATAGACAAGTAGTTCTTATTTCGAAATCAAATCCCTCGGCTGTAGCACGAAACGATAATGATTTAAAAATAAGAACTACTTTCTACCATGTTGGAAGGCTATGACCGACACAAGCTCGTTGTGTCATTGGCTAATTACTACTTGATATTATTTAATTTTAGAGGGATTATATTATGTTACAATAATAATCATATTATAAAGAGATTCTTCCTTTTAAATTAAATATTTCAAATTAATAATCGATAATCAGATGATTCCCAGATCGGGGGGAACATTGTCAAGAGGCGTCACTTAATACCCCTTTCTTACAGATCGAAATCTGCTTTTGACAGAATCATCCTTTCTCTCAAAATTGAAAATTCATATTTAATTACGTGTTTCATAAACACAAGAATCTCATGATTGTATTCATAATATTATTGTTAAGGCAAGAAACGATTCCTATTCTAGATTTTCTAGAGCACGCCTTATATTGATTTAAGTTCACCTACGTCTATCATCGCATGGTAAACATAGGCATATATTTCATATATAAAAATAAATAAATAAGTAAGCATGCAAGTAATATCATGTCATATATTGATATAATGATGTATGGATTTATTATAGCATTTAAAAGCAATTAATATAATTAAAACATGCTTTAAAACACTTTCGGGAATATAAAAAGTTCAAAACTTTTATATAAAAAAATATTTGACCACTCCATTAGATCCTTCTCGGAAAAACAAATCCAACGATATATTGCACGCCCAAAATGGAGTTACGAAACTCCCAAAAAATCAAATTTAATTTGGACAGACGGGCTGTAACGCATTCCGGTAATGCGTTACAACCCTGTTAAGCCATTAACGGGTGTAACGCATTCCATGAATGCGCAACAGGGTGTAACGTATTCCCGGAATGCGCGACACCCCACCTTCCGCGCGTGTGCTTCACGCGCCTACACAACAGCCGACCGTTGCACATTTTTTTTTGTTTTCTGCGATTGTCAGCTTCTGGCTGCTCACTTGTGCCGTTTTCTTCCATTACAAAACAACTGACCCCCTTTCCTTTACTCCTTAATTAATAATTTTTATTAATATTTTCATCATTTTAATTTTTCTATTAATAAATTAATTAATATTTAAATAATAAATTAATAAAAATCAAAATAATATAATTTCTTAAATCAGGAAGTAGCAGAAAATTATCAGATCAGCCAGGGGTACTTGTGCAAATTTTAATCATAATTATTCACATGCATAATTATTTCATAAATTTTAATTAAAACAATTTTAAAAAATTCATAACAAATAATCTACACATCAAAAAATTATGAAAAAAATACATAGATGATGTACAACACTTGTAGAACCCAGATCAGTAGTCAAGATCTTATGCAAAAATTATTTCAAATTAATTCATAATTAAATCTAAACTTGCAAAAATCTAACAAATCCATACATGCATAAAAAAATCTGAATTTTTTTATATGAATCTCTATATGCAGAACCTAGCTCTAATGCCAATGAAGGAATTTACGGATGAGCGGAAGCATGATAAAATAATTATTTCGTAAAAACCATGTATCGCACATATAGAAAAACATATAAAACAGAAAAACGGAGGAATCATAACCATACCTTGAAAATCGAAGTTTTATAATATGGTTGCTAGCAGTTGCTCCTCAGTGTGTGAAGCACTCTACCGGTATCCACCAAGAATGATTCTCTTCGATGAAACTTTTTATAAAACCAAGCTTTTATAAAAATAGAGTTTTGGAAGAGAGAGAGAGAGGAAGAAGATGGAGGCTTGCTCTTCTTAGTGTTTTCACAAAACCAAGAGTATGTTTAGAATGAGCCATCTCATTCTATTTATAGGGCTCTCCTAGGGTTTTATAATAATATATCAATATATATATATATATATATATATATATATATATTAGCCCCACATTTTATCTTTATAAAATGCTTTAATAATAATTAAAACTATTTTAATCATTATTTTTTTTTCTAAACTATTTAGAAAATAATTCTCTCTCTCATTATTTCATCAAAGAAAATATTCTTTTATGTTGTGACCCTGTAGGTTCAATATTATGCCGGTAATAGAAATAAATAATAATAAACTTTTATTAATTATTTACATGAATAATAAATTTCACTAAATATAATTAACTGATTAATTATATTTGATTCTACATCGTGAGTGATGCTTCTCAACATATCGCGGCTATCCGGATTATATGAATTCACTGCTTAAAATATCAAGAACCTGTCAGTGACTAGTTACCGTACAATGAATTCTTTCTACCCTTACAATATCCCGATTAAATACAAGGCATGGATCTTGTGTCAGGCCTATCAAATTTAAGCATATGATTTCTTATTCATAATGCAAAGTTCATATTAATGCAAATTAGAAACTCCTTTCTAATTTCATACACTCTGGCCAGAGATTTCAGAACTCGCATACTAAGAATAACATAGGATATTCTCTTCCTATACTGAAAGGGGTAGATCCTCTATTGACGTTAACTATCTCTATACACAAATCCCTATGCCCAGAATAGACCTAATGGATGTCCTTGAGCTTAAGTACTAAACCAAAGCACAGTTCATTATATACAAGATAACTTTAACGATCTCAAGTTTAAGGACACTTGTACAACTATCACTCAGTGAATAACTATTGACACGTGAGTAATCTCCAGTAGTTGTTCAACTTATCGAGTCATGTTCAGTGAACTTATTCCTTAATAAGCACCTACATACTAGCTATAGTGTCACCACACAAATGCCTGTGAGAACAGACATCCTCCTAAAGGGAGCAAGTATAGTATGTACCAATCTTTGCGGATTCACTAACATCCGATTAGTTATCCTATGATCAGGAACTGTTTAAGTCTAGATTTATCATCTTCTAGATCTCACTATTATAATCTCATTATAATTCTAGAAGCTTTACTTTAAACTATGAAGCATCTTATTTAAAATGCTTTAAATAGATAAAGCCCATAATAAAATCATAAAAAGTCTTTTATTAATTTCAATGAAATCAAATAGGAATACAATAAAGTCTTTCTTAACTCATCATACATGATTGGATTTAGGACAAACACTTTCACTCAAGGCATTGGAAAGGCGCTGTAAAGAGTGAAATTGACTCAATTGTTTCAAACAGAACATGGGAATTAGTTGATCTCCCTCCTGGGTGTTCTACTATTGGATGTAAATGGATCTTCAAGAGGAAGCTAAACCCTGATGGCTCAATAGATAAGTACAAGGCTAGGCTAATTGCTAAGGGCTTTAGGCAAATGGAAGGCATTGATTACTTTGATACATATTCTCCAGTTGTCCGAATGACAACAATTAGAATGCTTATTGCATTGGGTTCTGTACATGGTCTTATTATCCATCAAATGGATGTAAAGATAGCTTTTCTTCATGGTGACCTTGAAGAAGATATTTATATGGATCATCCTGAGGGATTTGTTACTTCTGGTAATGAGAGGAAAGTATATAGACTCGTCAAGTCCATCTATGGCCTTAAACAAGCACATATAGACTGGCATAAAAAGTTTGATGAAACTGTTTTAGACTTCGAGTTTTTAGTTAATGAAAGTGACAAGTGTGTCTACTATAAGGTTAGAGGTAATGATTGTGTGATCGTGTGCTTGTATGTAGATGATATCTTATTGTTTGGAACCAATATTGAGATTATTAACAAGACAAAGAGTTTCTTGAAGATGCACTTTTTGATGAAGGATATGGGTGAGGCAAGTGTGATTCTTGGGATCAAGTTGACTCAGTCAACTGATGGAATAACTTTGTCACAGTCTCATTATATAGAGAAATCTATACTTGAGAAGTACGGTTATTCAAATTGTAGAATCGCTAGTACACTATATGATTCAAATGTTGCCTTAGTCAAGAATAGTTCAGGAGTTCTTATGTCTCAGTTAAGGTATTCTCAGATTATTGGGAGTTTGTAATATCTTGCTAATGTGACTAGGCCAGATATTTCTTATTCTATGTCTAAGTTGGCTAGATATACAATCTGTCTAAACAAGACTCATTGAGAGGCACTGGATAGAGATTTTAGATATCTGAAGGGAACTATTTCCCTTGGCTTGAATTACTGGAGATTTCCGGGGGTACTCGAGGGATACAATGATGCAAGTTGGATAGCTAAGAAATCTGGTTCCAATGGAGTGACTGGATATGTGTTTACCCATGCGGGTGGAGCAGTGTCCTGGAAGTCTTCTAGACAGACTTTGATTACTCGGTCTACTTTTGAGGTTGAGTTGTGTGCACTTGATGCCACGGAGACGGAGGATGAATGGTTACATGGACTCATGAGTATGTTACCTATAGTAAGCAAGCTACTTCCTGCCAATTCTGTTCATTATGATAGCCGTACAAATATCGACAAAGTCAGAAGTGTAAAGTATAATGCTAAAACAAAGAGACACATCCAAGTTAGACTAAAGTCTATAAGGGGTCTTGTGTATGATAGGATTATTGCTATAGAGTTCATAGGAACTCAAGTTAATATAGCTGATCCGCTGACTAAAGGGCTTGAGCATGCTATAGTCCTTAAGTCGAGGTTGGGGATGGGACTGATAACCCATCATAATTCATCAACAACGGGAACCCAATACACCTGAGAGGAGATCTCTCGAAGTGTATTCAATGCAGTAATAACAAGTTGTAAGGATGAATTGGTAGTACCTCTACCATATACTTTTAGATACTTATGTATCTGAGTCTATCCCCTGTAAACCTTAAGAGGTACTTGGACTTCTAGTTAGCAAGAGTTTTAACAAACTCTGATTGTAACAGTTTTGGATCAGGATTTGATAAATTCTGATGGACCAAATACTGTGTCAGAATTTGTAAACTCTGAATGGGGTCAATTCGAAAGACGAGATGTTAGCGGTACATCTTTGGAAATGCCCAGCTAAGCGAATGCAATTGTGTGGTCGCAATTAGAGGAAAGGTTATTCCTTGAAGCATTCGACGAACATGATCGAGACAAGACCATAACGTCTCAAAGCCGTAGATCTGCACCATAGCCTTTTGACTTGGAATCGTCTATGGAGTGTGGTTACACCAAACAGATAGAGATTCAAGGTGAAACATTCCATCCATATCCGGTAGCCATCGAAGTAGGGGACTTAGGAGGGTTCAAACTTGGAAGGGTACTGACTCTGAAAAACAAATCATGATAAAATCTGATATGCATTTCTGTATGGATTTGTGGGGGATTATTAGAAAATGGAAATTTGAGGACACATGTAATATGTCTTCTTGATGTAATTTTCGGTTAATAATAAGGGGAGGTTGTTCCTTGCTATAAGGACGTAAACTTTCATATTTGGATCTAAGACATTTTCTTAGTGAAATCCATGTAGAAATAAGAGCAACAATGCTTATTTGTATAAGAGTTATTTCGGTTTTAGCTGAGAAGCATATTATGAAATTTATGCAATGTTCAGGACCTGAGGCTAGAGGTTCAGGGCTTGATGATGTACTGAAATAAGTTTCTGCAATATTCAGGACCTGAGGTTGGAAGCTCGGGACCTGATTTTATGTTGAAAACATTTCTGCAATGTTCAGGGCCTGAGGCTAGATGTTCAGGTCCTGAGGTGCTGAAAAGTTTTGGTTTGTTTAGGGTCTGAGGCTTATGCTCAGGGCCTGAACTGGAAGCCAAGTGCTAAAACTATATAAATATGTTTTGTATAAATAAGTATATCATATATTAATATTTAAGTGAGGATTATTATTATTTTAATAATAATAATAATTAGACTCTTATACAATATATAATAGATCAGATTACATACGTTACTTTTGTAGAGAAGAGGAAAAGTTGAAGTGTATGAAAATTTTGAGAGGGAGATAGATTGGGGAAAATAGAAAGAAACCCTAGAACATCATCTCTATGGCTCTCTCCCACATATACATACATATATTCATTGATTTTCTTGGTGAATTGAGGTGATGTTCGTTGTTGAGCCTTCTCGTTTATCTGAACGAATCGCTCTGAGCTGTTTTATCGTGTAAGTGATATTACGGCAACCCATCACAGTGTAAGTGGGGCAATAATCTCTTCAAGAACAGTCAAGTCTTTTCGAGGGCTTTTTGACTCAGCTGATTCTCTAATTATGATAAAACTTCATAGAGCTAAGTGATTTTCTCTAATTTCTTGTCAATTCGGTCTCTAATTATAGATTATTTGTGCCTTCATGTTTGTTTCGTTACTTGGTTGAATTTGCATGTTCTTGTTAATTTGTTTTCTATAATTGTCCCATTGTTGCGCGTAGTGTTAGTTCAATTTAGAATTATACCCAACATTCCTCCCAGAAATCTGACACTCAGCACCACTGACATATAAAATCCCATTTGCATCAATGTTAAATGTAACTGCAAATTTAACTTCACGCCTTGGAGCGGGAGGGAGGCCATCAAGATGTATTCTACCCAATAAGTTGTTATCTATTGATCTCGATCTCTCACCCTCATAAATCGGAAACCCAATTCCAGTCTGATCATCCTCGGTTGTAAAGTATATTCTTTTTCTGCTTGTAAGAATTCTTGTGTTCCTTGGAATAACAACACTCATCACATTACCGATTAGCTGAACCCCAAGTGACAAAGGAGTGGCATCAAGCAATACTAAATCCCTAATATCAACATTACCTGCACCACTCAGTATAGCAGCTTGTACAGCTGCATCGTAAGCAACAACCTCGTCTGGATTCATACTCATGTAGAGCACTTTTCCATCAAAAAAATCTTGCAATAGTTGCTGCACTTTAGGAATTCTACTTGATCCTCCCATAAGAACAACATCAACAACTCTACTCTTACTCATATCTGCATCTTCTAGACACTTCGCCACAGTGTCCAATCAACTTTTAAACAGATCCAAGTTCAAATCCTCAAATTTGGCACACGTTATATGGGCAGAGTAATTCACTCCCTCGTACAAGGAATCTATATCAATAGTTGCTACAGTATTTTGAGAGAGAAACCTCTTTGACTTCTCACAAGCATTTTTCAATCTTCTTAGAGACTTGGCTTTGTAAGTAATATCCTTTTTGTGCTTCCTGTTGAATTCTTCCACAAAATGGTTCAACAAACAATTATTGAAGTCTTCACCTCCAAGGTGACTATCACCTGCACTAGCTACTACTTCAAATTTATTTATTTTAATATAAAGTAGAGAAACATCAAAAGTACCACCACCAAGATCAATTCGTTCTTTCTGCTTAAAACCCTTGCCTACCAGTCTAGCTTTGTACTTATCTATTGAGTTGTTAGGGTTCAAATTCCTCTTAAATACCCATTTGAACCCGTTAGTAGAACACCCAGGAGGGAGATCAACCAACTCCCATGTTCCATTAAAAATAATAGAGTCAATTTCACTCTTCACAGCACCCTTCCAATGCCTAGACTCCGAAGAATCCATAGCTTGTCGGAAAGTTAAAGGTTCGTCCTCAACATTATAAGTGATAAAATCACCTCCAAAGTCCTTAACTACCTTTGCACTCTTACTTCTCCTTGGTTCCTCTACTTCCTTAGGAATAGAGCTACTACTAGGTTCCGCCCTCACATTTGTCATCTTTTCCACATGATCAAGAATAGAACTCGATGTGTGAGTAGGATCTTCCTCAGAAGTCATTTCAGGGATTCCAGTCTTCATAGGGTAGACATCCTCAAAGAATGTAGCATCTCGAAATTCAACTATCGTATTTGCCACTATACCATCTATGTTAGATTTTAATACCAAAAATCTCATAGTTGTAGTGGTTTCAAGATAGCCCAGAAAGATACAGTCAACAGTTTTCAGGCCTAGTTTCTTTCTCTTGTGTTCATGAACAAGCACCTTAGCAAGGCACCTCCACACACGAAGATACTTAAGACTAGTCATCCTGCCTTTCCATAACTCCAAAGGTGTCTTATGTGGCGCCCTCCAAACCCGGGTCAGAAGTTTGGGGTCCACAATACAAACACAATATAACAACCTGTATAGGAAATATTATTTATAATGACCCTGCTTCACAAAACCACGGATCGCAACAGGTTAAAGTATGAAAACAAGCCACAACCTTAACTTTTATTACAACGTACCAAATCCCAACTAATTTGACTTACAATTGATAATAAAATCATTCTTACAATCTGACCATCTCTATACCGCATGAAGCTTCTGCTAGCTTGATTCAACTCCCTGGAACCTTAGCCCGCACTTTGGACTGAGGAACTTCACTATCATCCACATTCTTTTCAACTGTAAAATATATAAAAGATTCGCAAGGGTGAGCTAACTAGCTCAGCAAGTCATAATAGTGATAACTGAGGTTAAACAATGATCAATTGAAATGATTCAAAGGAATCAAGTTGCTTTTTAACTCATCATTATAATTGGATATTCATTTTTAAGTTTTAAAAACCAAGGTTAGGCTGCTGATCAGTCACACACTAACCCCGAGCAAGCACACAACACTGCTCTAATTACTGGAGTCAAGGCACACATTGGCCTAACTTGACCATTGGTATGGTCTGACCACGAATCTGGTCCACATAAATAAAAACTATCCAATCCTAAAGCAGTTCCATATAATAAAAATATAATTCAATAAAACAAGATCATAAACAGTTATGGTTAAACATTTGCATAAAAACGTAAGGAAACTCATGGATATCTCAAGGATATATCAGGGTATGTATAAGAAATGGGTTTCAATTTGTACCAGCATCCGGTATTAGGTCAGAAATGATTTTTCAAGGTATAGTTCTTTGATGTTATAAAGAATGGTTGAAGTATAAAAGTTTCTGTGTTTTCAAACAATTTTGTTTCAGTGTTTTGTATTTGGTAGTGATACATTTGAAAAGTAGTATCATATTTGTGTGGTTTGTATATGAGGATCAGCAAAGGATGGTTTTACAAAGAATAAGGCTTATGGCTCAAGATCAAGAAAAATCAGGGATTCAAGGGTAAATAGTTAATGCAATTGCAATGTAAACAAGAGTTATTTTGAATAATAGCGACATGTTATGAAACAGTTCGAAAAAATTGGTAATATATATCTTGAAGCAAAGTTCAGAAATACTTGCCTTACAAGGCTTTATAACTATTACTGATCAATTGTAGACCAACTCTGCCGTTTAGGCTTTTACGTCCAACCACTATGTCACTCTGGATTCGACCTTGACACTCAGGTCTTCCTATTGAAACTCTACTGAACTCATCAATTGACCACTAGGTTATCTTTAGTCCATCATCCACTTTCAGGTTCTCGATCATAACCTACAGGGTCGAAATGCCCTACGTTAGACGTCTGGGTATGCTTGACATATCCTCGATACTAATTCTTACCCAACGATATTCAAACCCGACTCGTAATTATTCATATTAGAATAACACAGAATGCAATTAGGGTTCATATTCTCGAAATCGATCCAGTGTTCATTTTCAGAAAATACGTATACTCGTCATTTTACGAAATTAGGGTTACGGTGTTTTGGACAGAACATTTATCACAACATACAATCACGCTCGTATAAAGTATAGGTATATATATTCATTCGACGTCCCGATAATTATCGGATACGCTCCCGCATTTCCATAGTTGATTTCCCAGAAATCGGGCAGCGTCTCCTTTGTTTATCGGACTACCCGTCGAAACATCAATCGACGTCAATAACACAAATCACAATCCAATTCGAACCACGACAACCAGTTATAACTTACAAATTCCAATCACCGATACAATTTAGTTATTAATTATTATTACTCGCATGTTTATATTTTTATTTGTAGGACTCAGAAATGATTCATCATTGTCCACCGTCGGCTCACCGAGGCTCATCGCCGACGGCGGCAAAATTTTCGGGGCACCCAATTATTCGGGTTCCAACACAAAAATTCCACCAATTAATTCAGTTAAAACCAATCGCACAAAATTATTTATATCACGAATCGTAGTCATAATTCCCTGCAATTAAAATAATTACACGGATTAATTCAAATTACTGAACCGGAATACAGCCAACAGAACAAGCTAACAGAACAGGGTTACACGCGCACAACGCGCCACAACACGAACATCGCAATGCTACCAAGAACACAGGGATGGCCGGAAAGTTCAAAGCCACGCACCCAAACTTCACCCACATAGACACACACATACACGAACTGTATACACACATCAATACACATACATACAATCACGTATATATACATATACATATAACATCATAGATGAATCGATTAGCAATCGAAACAAAAAGGCTGGAAGTAGTTACCGAAACGCAGGCGGCATAAGGAGTAATAAGAAGGAACGACAACAAGAAAAGAAAGGAAAGACCGAAAGAGATTGATAATAGAGAGAGCGGAGAGAGAGTAGAGTGAGAGAGAGAGAGGACGAGAGATGAGAGATTAAAAGACTACAGATTGATGTTTACCATCTCCAACGACTCACTCCTCTGTTTCGTTTAATTACACGGCACGTGTCCCGTTTACTGGACACGTGTCGTGTCCTGGCTGATTACGAACCGATTCGTATCGTTTTAATCGATTTTAATGGTAAAATCTGCGAATAATTATTACCCAAACCGTACCCAAAATAATCCTAAAATTTTCTAAAAATCCCGAAACTAATGAAATAGAATTTTTATAATTTTTAAAACATTTTTGAAATGTAACTCGTATCCCCATTTCGAAATTAACGAATCGAGCTGTATTTTAAATAAATTCAGAAATTTACGAAAATAGTCTTAAGATGTTACAAATATCTCAAAGTAAATAAATACGTAAATTTTGAAATTTTAAAACAATTTTTGAAGCACGATTTATACCCGCTTTTTAACAATTAACGAAACAACGCGCAGATAAAATTAATCCCGAAAATTTCCAAAATAATTTTAAAATTCTCAGAATATTCCAAACTTAAATAAATACGAGTTTCATAATTTTTGAAGAATTTTAGAATTAAATATGGATTTTACCATTAAACATACTCAGAAAATCATTTAAAGATAAATAATTAATGAAATATTGATTTCTCAATTTTATAAAATCCTAAAAATAATTATTGTAATTATAAAATTATAAAAATAATTTTTGAAACATTCTATATATTTATGCAAATAAATTTGCACCAAATCCACTTTGGAAAATAAAAACAATCCAATACGACTCCATAATTAATCACACGAACAACCCGGTATATTATAAATTACACCTATACAATAATCAACCAACACAGAGTGGTCAAAACCAATACACATATTTTATTTTAATAATTTCCGTAATAATCACATATTTAAATAATTCGAAAACACACGAGTCGTTATATCCTTCCCCCCTTAAAAGGATTCTGTCCTCAGAATCTGGTCTAATTAATTGAGGATATTTGTCAAGCATATCTGACTCAAATTTCTAAGTAGACCCTTCTACTCGAAGGTTGAAACGTACTCATAATAGGTATGCACTCATTTCCAAGGACTTGCCTTTAACGATCAAGAATTTGGATTGATCACTATATGCAGAACAACTTAGACAAGAGCTCCATTGGCTTCTTGATCAATTACTTAGTTTAAACTCAATACTTATCACTTTAATATTGACAAGTAAAATACATTAGGTATACACACTGGAGTGACGGTCATATCATTTTATGAACAACTTTACCTATATGCATCAATACCTCGAATGGTTTACTAATTTTAGGACTTAGCTTGTCCCTTCTACTCAAACTTATCCAATCTCTTTCAAGACGACATTTTTACTAACACTACTGGTCCTATTTCTATACTCATACTTTCTCTCAATACAATTTCATTTTCTTTCTTTGTCTACTCCGAGCTGTTTCAACTAATAGCACTACGCTCTTGGCGTGCCGATTTAACTTAGGATTTAACAACTTAGGATTTACCAACTTTCTTTCTCCCACTTTATTCTAATAGAAATGGGAACCTACACTTGCGTTCACACGAAGCTTGATACAGGGGCATTCCAAAACTGACATTGCTGACAAATGATCATTCCAGTATTTCCTTAAAACTTCACCTCTCAATATATCTTACATTTCCTAAATCATTTCCGTACTTTAACTCTCCACATAAGGATGTTAGACGGTGCTCGTTTGTAACTTGGTTTCTAAACGTTGAAGCATCTCTTATTCTTTTTCATCAATTAAGGCTGAAAAGTAGTCTCATATATTCACGTATTATCACCTTTAAGTATTTAAACTCCAGATTCCACTCTTTCCAATTCGTCTATTAGCTCCTCGGTGGTCTTAATTACATCCAATCTTCTCTGCCGGCATAATGCATCTGTTACCATACAGTTTTACTTAGGTAGTTGTTAATGGATTAATTCAGAATCTCTTGTTAACCCTAGTCAAAATTTCATTCTTGAAGACTCAACACATAGTTACTTTCCTTCTGATCCTTAGAGAGAAATTCTTGGGCATTCCACACAGACTTTCTTATTCTTTGAGTAGCTGAGGATGTTATCAATAAATACAGTTTGCTTATCCAAGCACTCCTTATACACCACGTTCCTTAATTCCTTATAATCACCTGATGCACTCGTCATTTCACATAATATCACCCGAGCTCGCAATGCTCTTAACTCACCTTAATCGTAATCTCTGAAATTTTCTTAGGTTGGATCTTAAGTTATTCCTCGAGATATAATAGATTGCTTGAATTAGGTCTCGTAGGAAATTAATTCTTTATAGGGGTCACTTATTCTTATTCATTGTTTTGTTAAACTCCCACTTCACGATTCGCCTCTTGTAAAGTCACTTCATGGATCTGCTTTATCCACTAGGCGTTCCAATATTTCGTTTTTAACTCTTTGACCTGTCTAACACCTCCTGATTTATCTTGAAATTTCCTTTTTATACTTGGTTATCACTATTTTTCTTTAAATTTCCATATATCTTGACATCTCTTCAATAACTTAAATACTTAATATTGTGAATTCCCTGTGGGATCTCATTTCTTAATTCTTCTACTTGTAGCATCCAAGTGCTGGAAGAAAATCTGGAGATATCGTGATCGTTCTCCTGGGCGTATAAATTTCCGTTTTCTAACTACTAACATCGTGATCCATTATTTTCTCTTGACATCTTATTTTTCCCTTCACAACTTCAACTGAAAGGTTACACTATCCATCTTCTTCCTTTTGGATTATGAGCTTTAGCTTCCAATTCCAACTTTCAGAATTCTATAGTTAATTCCTCTGGTATAGTTTCTAAGTCCGTTATTACTTTTCTCTATCTTTGCTTTTCCTCGTGAACACATACTTCAACCTCTTATGGCCCGTATAGATCTTACACCTTTCTCCATACATATTATGTTTCCCGAATCCTTCAAAACGAATATCATTATTGTTAATCCCAAATTATGGGTAGGATACTTCTGCTCATAAGGTTTCGGTTGTCTGGATGCATATACAATAACTCTATTGTGCTGCATCAACACACATCCTATTTCCTAATGAGAAGCATTACTATACACTACCAAAACTCCTTGATACTTTTAAAATGATAAAACAGGTTCTGTAACCATTCTTTCACTTAACTCTGTAAAACTTTCGTTACCCTTCTTTACTTCATATAAAATTCTTACTTTTGTGAGTGTTTCTGGTCTCTTTTCATTCATAGTAACTTTAACTTCTGCTGAATCTCTTTTGATCTTTTCTACATTGACTATTTATGCTAAGAACTATATTTCATACAACTTCTTTCTTCTCCAACTTCCCAGTTATCATTAATTGTTTCACATGGTCCTCCGTTGACTTTAAGTATCACAAATATAGCTTACTCGGATATTCCTTAAAGGTGCTGTCCATCTAGTTCAAATATTACTGGTATATTGGTTAATATATATGACAATATGAGAACAGTACTTAGTTATGAAAATTATTCTTGATACATCCATAGGTTTAATCTTCAATTAGTGAAATATCAAGTCTTAAATCAATCTCATAAAAGTACTTTGCTTCTTTCGTTTGATCAAACAAATCATTGGGTCGAGGTAACATGTACTTGCTTTTGATAGTAAATTTGTTGGACTGGCTTTAGTTGACGCATAATCTCATACTTCCATTTTCTTATTAACAAATAGTACTGATACACTTCATGGAATACACTGGGTTTAATTGCTTCTTCTCCTAGCATTTCTTGCATCCGCTTTGCTAACTTCCTCATTCTAACTGGTGCCATTTTAGATAAGGCCGTAGTCATTAGTTTCATCTCAAGCGCTAAGTAAATCGCGAGCTTTTTTTTTTTTTTATCGGGAAGAAAATTTTTGGTAATTCGTCTGGAAATATATCTTAAAACTATAAAATCTTCAAATTCTGTTTACTCCTGACTTTTATTTATCTCATATTCACCGTAATGCTCACATCTTGATTACCATAATCATCATCAACAAATTCTTTACCTTCTTTCATCTTCTGAACCTCATCACCTTCTCATTTGACATCCTCAAAATTTATCTTTTCATCAAGACGGTCTGCCTGGACATCACGCTTTAATAGTTAATCCATTCCTTAGAATAATATCAAAACTTCTTATCTTCCATGATATCAATTCTTCACAACTTATTGCCAGGAATCTCAATTTCACCATTAGTACTACCTTATTCAACACTTTCACATTCTTAACTTATTAATCCTTTGATCCTAATCTTATCAATAAAACCTTGAGAGATAAACAATTAAGTTTCTCTCATATCTTTTAATATTTTAACGCATAAGGTATTCACCCTAATCATCCATGTCATCACGTACGTATTCTGAATAATATATTTCACAAGAAAATTGCAATTTCTCATTCTCGGAAACGTATTCCTCATTGGAGTAGATTTCTTTGACTCTTAGTGGATTCTTCACTGGGGCTAGTAATTTGTAATCCTCGTCATGTGCCCGTGTTTCCTTTCCATGCATAAGAGGTAGATGGAACTTCGTCCGCTTGATTAAGGATATGTTGATTTCTGCTTGAAAACCTCTTGCAAAGAACGACAGTACAACGAAGCAACTAGAAGGATTCACAATTCAACAAAATTGAAAGTTGAAAAGAAAGAAGAAACAAGGATTTGAATCTGAATGAGACAACCACATTGGTACTTAAGATGGCCAGTCTTTCATACCGTATGGCATACAGCACATGATTAGGTGGCGTCCCACCCGACTCTTCGTCATTCTGACAAAGTGTCTCACCATAACACTGTCTGTCCCAATCAGAAAGCAAAACTTGAGGGAAGCAAATAAATTTGAAAGGAATGGAATATCCTCCTTTTCGATATCTTAGAAAAAAATTTATCTGAGAAAAGAAGTTCATACATTTTTAAGAATTGAGAAGGAATATGCGCTGTAATATTGAAGACAAGAACGATACCGTTGGTTACCATCCACATTTCACTTGTATTCATCTTTCGAGCTTGTTCGATCATATCTCCATTGTGTCATATAATAACTTTAGAAAGTACGTTGAAATGCCTTCGCAAATTAAGCATTATGGTAGATTCTTACTTGTCAAGTCTCACGTCTGTAACGTCGCACCTACACGTATAATACTTTAACAATTCGATCATAATGGCGTTCTTATCTGATAACTTCGGGCTTCCTCTTTTAATTTAGAATAACCATGAACCATACGATATAACGATCCTTTTGTTAACAATATTCTTCTTTTAGAGAGGTTTGGAAATCTTTTCAATCTTTTCGATCACGCTCCGGCTTCTGTTGAATCAATGAATTCTTCGAACTCTGATAGTCCTAGTAATTGAATGTATAGTTACTCCGTACGCCGATTATGCTGTAAATTTTATCAAACAATACTTGCACCTTACTGTTAGGAATAATCAACTTCTTCATAATCGCAGGTTACTTCGTTCTTGGAATTAGCAATACTAGGTCTGAAACAACATCTTTCCAGGTAATCCAGGCTTTCTAACAAATAGGAAACTCAAGTAGTAACTTGATAACCAATGTTTAAAAATCATTTTATTCAAAAAGGCTTTTAGAAATTTGTAAAGGAAAATCTTTTTCGAAAATTTGTCTAAAAAGTTTGAAAAATCACAAACCTGGTTGTCCTTACTATATGAGTTGGTTGTTGTCCTTCCGACTTATAACGAACCTGTGGCGCCCTCCAAACCCGGGTCAGAAGTTTGGGGTCCACAACACAAACACAATATAACAACCTGTATAGGAAATATTATTTATAATGATCCTGCTTCACAAAACCACGGATCGCAACAGGTTAAAGTATGAAAACAAGCCACAACCTTAACTTTTATTACAACGTACCAAATCCCAACTAATTTGACTTACAATTGATAATAAAATCATTCTTACAATCTGACCATCTCTATACCGCATGAAGCTTCTGCTAGCTTGATTCAACTCCCTGGAACCTTAGCCCGCACTTTGGACTGAGGAACTTCACTATCATCCACATTCTTTTCAACTGTAAAATATATAAAAGATTCGCAAGGGTGAGCTAACTAACTCATCAAGTCATAATAGTGATAACTGAGGTTAAACAATGATCAATTGAAATGATTCAAAGGAATCAAGTTGCTTTTTAACTCATCATTAGAATTGGATATTCTTTTTTAAGTTTTAAAAACCAAGGTTAGGCTGCTGATCAGTCACGCACTAACCCTGAGCAAGCACACAGCACTGCTCTAATTACTGGATCCAAGGCACACATTGGCCTAACTTGACCATTGGTATGGTCTGACCACGAATCTGGTCCACATAAATAAAAACTATCCAATCCAAAAGCAGTTCCATATGATAACAATATAATTCAATAAAAAAAGATCATAAACAATTATGGTTAAACATTTGCATAAAAACGTAAGGAAACTCATGGATATCTCAAGGATATATCAGGGTATGTATAAGAAACGGTTTTCAATTTATACCAGCATCCGGTATTAGGTCAGAAATTGTGATAACCCTAATTTTTGGAGATTTTTGAAACCCGGATGAATAGTAACTTTTGCTGACAATGCTGATTAAGAAAAATTATCAGACCACGATATATAGGAGTACTGTTATGGAAATTTTAAGATCGTATTAGTATTCCATAAAGAAAATAAGTGTATGTAAAAGCTGTCGGATTTTGAAAACGAGCACTTTTATTTTTCCCCGAGATTTCCACCAGACATTAAGGGATTTAAGGAATTAATATTAAGATGAAGGATTTTAAATTCAAGGATTATAAAGGAGAATTAATTTAGGTATTAAAAATACCAAGAAGATTTTATCAATAAAACCATTAAGCTATTTAACCAAATGATCAACGAGATTGAGTGATAATCGGACAAAGAAATGAATAACGACTCTTGTAAATACCTTTGCAAGTGGCAAGGCGAGTGGATGGTTGATCAAACAAGAAACCAAGTGATAGTTAGGAAGGAATGACTAGTTAATTATATAGTTAACTAGTGATGATCTCATCTCACCACAAATCACCAACACATGGCAAATGGTGAGATCATCTTCCACTAACTCATTTGTTTATTATTAACCTAGCAAAATATCAAGACAACCCATCATTATCCACCACATTATTCCACCAACACAAGAAAGCAAAAGCATTTCCTCCCCCATTTCCATTGCTCTCGGCCAAAACAGAACCAGCACACTAAAACTGCTGTATCTCCTTCATTTCTCACTCAAATATTGTGTTCTATAGCTCATTGGAAAGGTATTGAGATGGCCAACAACTCTTGTTCACAAGTCTCGTCTAAATAATCATGGTAAGACCCTCATTTTTACAGTTCTTTAAATCGGACTTTTAGAAACTTCAAAGCCTAACTTTGTGTTCTTGATTTCTTTGGAAAGATCAAGCTTGTAGGAGGCTCCCTAAGGCTTCCTAGCAACTTAACACCTCCCAAGTAAGGTATAAAATTCAAACCCTAGCCTTTACTTTATTTGTTAGTAAGTTTAATGGTTGGTTTTGTGAAATGAGAAGCATGGATTGTGATTATTAGTAGTTTGGTTTGATTTGGAAGTGTTTTGGTAATTGAAGCTTGATTATAGTTCATAGGTCTTGATTGTGGTTGTTTGAGTTGAAAACCTTGGAGATTATGGACTGATGTGGTATGGTTTAGGTGAAGTTTTGTTGTATTGATGGTTATGAGTTGGTTGGTGGTTAATTGGAGTAGTTTAAACATTGGTAATCGCGTAAATATAGCCGTCGTAATGTCCGATTTACTTTAGACTGCTTTTGTTTATAACATTTGGACCCGAGAACTCCCTGCTAGATTATTTAGATAGTTCATGTTACGAGCTTCGTTTTGATATGTAGTTCGTTTGATTCCGATGTACGGTTTAGGAGAAACGACCGTTTTAAGTAACGGCGTTTCGCGAACGAAACTTTTCCCCTCGCCTTACTTTGAAACATAGGTTAAAGACCAAAAGGGTTAATTAGTGTATGAAACAATTATGGTAAGAGTGTTAGGCAGTTGGTAAGACACTCGCGAAGGAATCTCCTTAAAACTTGTAATGGTTAAATTATAAAAAATGGTGGAGCCGAGGGTACTCGAGTGACTTAAGAGAATCAGTAAGCGCAAAGCGAGCGTTAGAGTGTAAGGTAGTTAGAGTATAGATTTACAAGTGACTTTGGTTTAATTCCAACTTACTTGTTGTTTATAGGTTACCAGACTCGTCCCGAGCCTTTTATCACCCCCAGTCGCTCAGGCAAGTTTTCTACCCATTATACTGTTGTTGTGATGTATATATGTATATGCATTATCTTGTGATAGATGCATGTTGGTTAATTAGCAAATTTTGCGATATATTGAAGCATGCTGATATGGTATATATATGCATGCCTGTTTCGTATTCTTGTCATATATATCTGTTGGTTCAGTTGATAATAACTATGCTAGAGAATAGCGGTAATTTGCATATACCCTTAGTATAGGGACCCAAAGGTGAAAACATTTTTTAAAACCGGGAGTCGAAGATCCCGAGTAGATTTTATATATATATATATTTATATATATATGGTTATAGTTTTCAAAACTATTAATCGAATAAGGTTTATTCGATAACTTTATTTTATTAATGAATATTATCTTGAATATTCATTCGAGGACTTATGACTCCTTTATATTATTTATTGAATATTACTTGGACATTCATTTGAGGATGTATGACTCCTTTATTTTATTTAATGAATATTATTTATAATATTCATTCGAGGTATTATGACTCAGCTTATTATTTAATGAATATTATTTCGAATATTCATTCGAGGGCTTATGACTCAGCTTATTTATTTATTGAATATTATTTCGAATATTCATTCGAGGGCTTATGACTCAGCTTATTTTATTTATTGAATATTATTTGAATATTCATTTAAGGATCTATGACTCCGATTATTTTCTGAGATATATTCTTTATTTTATTAAAGAATAAGGTGTCGATAATCAAACTCACTTTTGATTATTCAAATAAAGATAGTACTTTCGTATAGGTATATCTTTGGATATTTAATATTCATTTCAAGTATAAGTTTCAAAACTTCTACTTCAATTATTTTTATAAAGATTATTCTTTATGGAAATATTATTTAAATAATAATATTCAGATATTTTCTAATATATAGGGACTGATTTATTTTGTTAAATCAGCATCACTCCAAACATTCTTAAAAATATTTTGCGAGTCTTCAAAATGATTTTTAAAAGTTAGAGCGGATCCCAAAACTCATTTTTATATTTAAGATCCTCCTTTCGAAGGGGATTTAAATACTCGCTCAAAACCTGAGGGATCCGGCTCTGTGGTGTGTTTTATATTCGCAACAAGGTTGCTGTTTTGTTAAATGAATCGATTACTTACCCAACACTCGGGAAGTAAAATTCTTGGAACAAGTTAATCCATTAACAGGCATCGCCTGGGAAATATCGGTGAGTTCTCCTTTCCAACTAGATACGACTTCTTGGTGGAGCCGTATCAACAAGTTTCTACTTGGGGAAAGGGGGAACGAGCTTTACGTTTTAGAGTCATGGATTTCATCTGAACTAGGAGTGGCGTAAGTGGTCGAGTGGCGCCGGCCCAGCCTTATTATATTGGCCCAAATGGCCTGGAAGTTCCGCTAAGGCGGTCCATTCCTTAGGAGTTCAGTGTTCGGTTGACAAGTAAATCCGACAGGTTCTCCTCTACATGTAGAAAATGGTGGGGTTGCACTACTACGGCTGATCATCGTAAATGGTCTTCCTGGCGCGGCAAACTCCCGTAATGAGTTCATCATCCAATTGGATATTTCTGCAACACTACCCAGAGCACTTCGATAGAAAGGCTACGGTTGGGCGATTGTTGAGTGTTGGCAGGGTCAAGTTTTCAAAATGATGTTTGCATCAAATGAAGTATCTCATAACTTCATTTTATTTTGATAATATTTTAAAAGATTTAATCTATTCAAATCTGGTCTTGTAGTCTCATCTACGTGATGAACTTTTGAAACTAATTATAACTTGAACGGTGGTAGTTCAAGTAGTATTTGGAAAAGATATAAGTATATTGGGGTATCTTGTAACTTCATCTTTTAAACTTATATCTAGTAAATGATTATCTTATGCATGATAAAGATTTTCAGAAAAATGTTGAGACAAGGTTAGATATATGAGATCACCTTGCAATGATATTTTTATACAGTTATACACTGGAACTCTGAGTATATTATGCATGGAAGAGGACTTCCAAGATTTTGAAAAGTATATATGTATATATACTGAATATTTTGCGACTTCATCGCATTAAGATATCAAACTTGGTTCATTTCTTTTGACCAAGACTTTCATGAGTACTATGAGAAGGCTCATATATTGTAAATTATTATACATATTATTTTGGTGGGCTTGCTGCTCACCCTTGCTTTCTTCTTTCATCACACAACATCAGATAGACAAGATGAACATGACCAAGCTCCCAATTCGCGAGCGGATAGGAAACGTTCTGCAGCTTCCTATAGGCATTGAAGTCGCTGTAGCTAAGGTGGGAACTACCAATAGACTAGGCTTCAACTTTTGATGTACCAGATTTATGTATACTTATGAATTGTAATAATGGCAAAGAAAATGTAAATTTATTCAGAAAACCTTTTAAGGTGTATTGGCAGATAATTGTGGAATAAAATGACTTGTGATTATTTTTGGATGTTCATCTCTGAGACTATAACGTGTGGTGTGTGTGTTTATTGTGGGGTCACAGTACAGAGTAGTTGATTAATTATTAAGATTGGGTGTTATTAAGGGAAATGGAACTCGTGACAACCCGGATCCCCGACCCCGGATTTGGGGGTGTTACAGAAGTGGTATCAGAGCTAAGCGTTATAAACCTCAGAGATGATGTGACGTTAAGATAATAACTAAGATAATAAGAACTCTTGCCAAGTTCATAGTCGGGCTACCTAACGTAGTACTGACAGTTAAAACCCTTATTGGAACCCTTATAAATATCGTGATAGAAGAGTAGTTTGTTATCGAATATGGTAGCGGGACTCCGAACCCTGAGGTTGAGGAGCAACAACGCGATGATGTTTTATTACTAATTGGAGATCGGATTGTGGATCCGATAGAGCGTCCTAACGCAGGACCGGATGATGTTCATATTGAGGATGTAGCGGTTGAGGATGTTATCCTAGAAGGGATTGTTGCTGAGGAGGATCCCGTGGAGGATCCTGACAAGAATGAATAAAGGACCACTGAGGAATTGATGACCATGGTTAGGGAAACTATCAGAGGTAGGATTGGCCGGTCACAACCGGAGGTTCGTTCAAGTTTGTAAAGATAGTAGCCCCTTTAACGCGGCTTACTCGTAAGACTGAGAAGTTCGAATGGACAGAGAAATGCGAGAATAACTTTTAAGAACCGAAGCAAAGGTTGGTGTCGTTCCCTATGTTGGCGTTGCCGAATGGAAAATGAGATTTTGTGATGTGTAGTGACGCTTCGCATAAGGAATTAGGGTGCTTCATATACAGCACAACAAGGTAATCGCGTACGCGTCAAGACAATTAAGAGAATATAAAATTCGATGTCCCCACCCATGAGCTTGGGCTCGTGGCAATAGTTTTTCCCTAAAGATTGGAGGCACTACTTGTATGGAGAGAAGTGCAAGATTTACACAAACCATAGGAGCTCTAGTACATTTTTACGTAGAAAGAGCTCAACATACGCCAGAGGAGGCGGTTAGAGCTAATCAAGAATTATGATTGGGAGATTCTTTATCATTCAGGGAAAGCCAATGTGGTGGCTGATGCCCTTAGTAAAAAGGAGAGACCCAAGATAATAATGTCTTTGGCATAGTGTATAAGAGATTTTGAGAAAATGGAAAAACCGGAGCCGGTACCGAAAAGCTGTTTGAGATTGCAATACAGACCGAATTTTTGGAAAAGAACATATTGTGCCAGAAAAGTGATGAATGAAGGCAGAGAGTCAATGACTGGAGAAGAGATCCACACCGAGAAAGATGATAAGGGGATAGTGAGGTGTTCCTACAGAAATTAGGTTCCAAAAGTTCAAGAGCTTAAGGATGAGAACTTAGATGAGAGCCATAGTTTGAGGAATAAGATTTAGGGCAAACCCTGAATGTGATAGTCAGGGAGGTTGCTATCAAGAAAGAAAGAACCCATAACATAATAGAATGGAAAACAAGGTTTTTAATGTATAAGATAACCCCGATTATGGGAGAAGGTTGAAACATTTCATACTAAGGAAACAGAAAGTCAAGTAAGGAAAGGAGACCCGAGATGGTACTCCTATACGACAATTTATGGACCAGTCTAGACAAAATTTAGACTATTATCCCCAACCACCACCCTGAGGAAATAATGCGGTGAGAAATTCTTTCAGGACCTTTAAGTCGCTAAGCTCTCAGAGTTCCAAGGAATAAGCTGACCCAGTCAAGGCAAGAGCCTGGCTAAAGGAAATACAGGAATCATTTGAGATTCTAAATGATTGACGAATCATAAAAGACTATTTTTGTCACTTACCCTCCTAAGAGAGAGGCCACCCGCTGGTGAAAGGCCAAGGAAGGCACGGAGCAAGAGATTATAATGAACTGATTTAAGTTCAGACAATTATTTTCGGGAAAGTACTTCCCAAGGTTATGGAGGTAGTGTAAAAGCTTTGGAGCTAGAACAAAAGCGGATGAGTATGATGAATTATGAATCTAAGTTGTAAAAGTTATCAAGATTCATTCTGAGGACACGAATCCAGAATGACGGGATATTTGAAATCAATGCTTATGTTGTGTTGGTTCATGAAATAATGATAAGAGAAAGGAAAATAAAAATAAACTGAAGTGGAAAGGAATATAAAGGCAATAGAGTTTGAGGAATGATAAGGAAGTTGGGTATGAGGAAACCCTAAAGACTCGTAGCAATAGAAATAGAAAAGTATGTAATCGTCAGGATGAGGGTGATTCACCATGAGTTAAATTGATGGTTGAAGGCATAAGAGATAAATATATTTTATCCCCTGTAAGTTGGGAGGATTTGAGGAAACCTTGAGATAGTTCGAAGGATAAATATTGAGACGCGGATAGACTGAGGAGACAAGGAAGTAAGAAATTAGGAAAATTGGATGAAGGAAGTGACCTTCAAGAATGTGAAGTGTAAGACCGGTGGCTTGATACCCAGGAAGGGAGACGCCAGGTATGAAAGATATCCCAACATTGAGATGACTGTTGAGATAAACAACAAAAGTAAATAAGGATTTATTAAGAAGAAGTTCACGTTGAACACGACCAATATCTTCCAGATCATCCATGTGATCATTACCAAATCAGGAAAGAAAAGCGGATAACCATTTTTATCTTTTGGAGGCCATGTGGATTGACCTTAACTTGAATAAGGATGCTATTGTGAAATTCGGTATAGACTATCGAGGTGGAAATGATTGAATAAGATACCCTTATCAGGGATATATGACTTTATTTATCCATGGAAGGATGCTTGTACATTTTTAAAGGTGGAATTAAGGATAGAATATCGGTAACTTAAAACGAATCCTAGGGAAATGCATAAAGGTTGGCATTTCACCCTTAATAGGGATAGTATGAGTTTTGACAGTATGAATTGGAAAGGATTAAGGTAATAATAAGCTTTAAGGATCAGTGGAGAAATTTTTCAGAAGTATATAGATAATGGTTCTAGTATTAGCAAATGGTATTTTGATATGCCCTGTATATAGGGAATACAGGAGGAACGATTGAAGGATAACCTTAGAGGTTTTACAAGGAGAAAGGAAATATTCGAAATTCTCAAGAATAAAAATGTTGATAAAGGAAATATGACATAATTATAATGATGCCAAGTGGGGCACGTGTTAAACCACGAGAAAGTATGGATCGAACCAGTAAAGGTCGAAATTGTTCAGGGAAATTAGGACCTAAGATAAAAGATGTTCTAAGTATGATTGAGAGTCAGTCGTGACAGTGATTAACCTCTAAGGATTGAGGCAATAACTTATGGAAAAATGGTGATATTTTTTTTATTTACTCATCAGATATTAAAGAAAAGCATTTTCACATAAGCTGTGATTGAAATAAGGTAGAAAATTTATTTGGAGGTGGTTAAATTGACATTGACTGTAAGGAAATTTTACTATCAGGAAAGGCCAAAGAGGTGGCCGACACTTTAAAGGTAAGAGGATAATTATAGGCGCTTGTGCCAAAGGAATACAGTGATGATGGTTAAAGCTATGAAGGTTGTATTATGGTTTGGAAGATTGACATTCCTTCTGATGACTGTGCAATACCCAACCGTAATAGTAGTTGGTAAAGGTTTAATTCGTGTAATCGCCATGAGCGGGCTATCTATCTCAGGAGATACTATCTTGAGAATGAGCCTGGACCATGTTTCAAAAAAAAAGGACTAAACAAACCTTTGAGTTAAGTCTTCTATTGAAGGCATATGATTAAGAATGGTATTAACCTGCTATCATTGCTTTCATTGAAACTCTTCTGCAATTTTATCTGCTTCACGTCATGAATGTACGTCAGGATTAGGAGTGTTCTTCATGAATCAAGAATGGTGATCATGTTACCTCCTTAGAAGAATTCGATATGATATGAATGGACTCCGTATGGTTAGCTATTAAAACTTCATGGAAAACGAATGACTACAGTAGGTCAACGGCGGGCCATAGTAATGCAGAAATGATTCTGAGAGTAATGAGCTGATTACTTACAACCGTGAGAGTTGTATTGGAATGGATGTTGAGAGTAAGTACCACTAATCGGGTCGTGGTGGTGTATAAGTTATCATTGATAGACTAATTAAGTCGATTATCTACCTATGATATATTTATTCTTATTTATCGATAAAGAGTAGTATTACCCATACGAAGAAGGTTGCGGTATAGAAATGGATTCTAGTAACGATGAGGTCTAGAATTAGATCCCAGATTCGATTTTCGATATCGAGGGAGTTTCAAAGGTGATTGTGTATAAGCTCGAGGAAGAGCATGGGTCCATAGATTGATGGACGGAATGGCGAAAATATTTAGGCATGTGAAATGCGATGTTATAATACTTGATGTTGATATAAATACATATATGTTTTGTTCTCCTATGACAAACCTCTATAGTTCAGAGGTAGGTTCCAAGCCAGATATTTTGTGGCAGTATATTTTTTCATATATATAATTCTCTTCAATTCGTTCTTTTCTCTTCTTTTCATTTCATGTAAGCTGAGAAGAACAACCCTTCCAGAAAGGGGAGGTATTGCCGAATGACTATCTATCTGTGTGATAGAAGCCTAGTAGGATACCATCTATTGTTTAATTGCTTGTCAAGTACTAAAGGCTGGCCACCTTCTGTACTAACTATGCGATATAACAAGTGTTCATGATCATAGTGATCTCTCAATAAATTCTTTTACTTCTAAATGAAGGATTAAGCTTTCGAAAATAGAAACAGCTGAAAAAGGAGTAATAAAGTTGTGGTAGTATTCAGAATGGAAACACATTCGTGATACTAAGGTTGGCATGGTTATTAAAAGGTTATAGAACGCTAACGAGCAAAAGTATAACCAGTATAATATTAGGAACGAAAGGTAGTAGCGATTATGAACTGGAAAAGAATGGGTATTGAGAAGCAAAAGCTCTAATATTAAAAGCTATAATGAGAGTCTGTGCAATAAACTTGAAAGAATTTGGAATGATCACTTAACACGGATTGAGTTTTCTTACGATAATAGATCATATGTCAGTATTGAGATATCGCCTTATGAGATCCTTGAGGGAAGACAATGTCGATCTCCCTTATGTTAGGATGAAGTTGTAGAGCGCAAGATGCTCGGACCCGCAGTAGTCCAAAGGATCAAGGACATAATAAATTTTAATCAGAGGACGGCTGGTAGTAGCCCAAGATGGGAACACGAAGTATGTTGATTTGACACGAAAGGACAAGGAATAGGAAGTGGGGGACCTAGTGTTGTTATAGGTATTCCCTTGGAAAGGAAGGATGAGGTTCGGAAAGAAAGGGAAGCTAAGTCCACGAATTGTTGGACCCTTGGATATATTAAGACATATTGGGAAGATAGCATATGAGCTAGCCCTACCCCCGAATATGTAGCAAGTTTATAACGTGTTCCCCGTATCAATGTTAAAAAAATGTAATTCGGATGCCAGATAAATAGGGGCATATGAGCGCATAGACATGCAACCAGACGTAACCTATATGGAGCAACCAGGAAGGGTTATAGATCGAAAAGGGACAAGTGCTTAGGAGAAGGGTTATCAAACTAGTCAGAGTTTGGTGGTAGAACCATAATATGGAAAATTGACTAGAGAGTTAGAAGGCACAATGCTAGAAAAGCATCCCCAACTATTTTCTATCTGATTCCGGGACGGAATCCTTTTAAGGAGGGGAGACTGTGATAACCCTAATTTTTGGAGATTTTTGAAACCCGGATGAATAGTAACTTTTGCTGACAATGCTGATTAAGAAAAATTATCAGACCACGATATATAGGAGTACTGTTATGGAAATTCTAATATCGTATTAGTATTCCATAAAGAAAATAAGTGTATGTAAAAGCTGTCGGATTTTGAAAACGAGCACTTTTATTTTTCCCCGAGATTTCCACCAGACATTAAGGGATTTAAGGAATTAATATTAAGATGAAGGATTTTAAATTCAAGGATTATAAAGGAGAATTAATTTAGGTATTAAAAATACCAAGAAGATTTTATCAATAAAACCATTAAGGTATTTAACCAAACGATCAACGAGATTGAGTGATAACCGGACAAAGAAATGAATAACGACTCTTGTAAATACCTTTGCAAGTGGCAAGACGAGTGGATGGTTGATCAAACAAGAAACCAAGTGATAGTTAGGAAGGAATGACTAGTTAATTATATAGTTAACTAGTGATGATCTCATCTCACCACAAATCACCAACACATGGCAAATGGTGAGATCATCTTCCACTAACTCATTTGTTTATTATTAACCTAGCAAAATATCAAGACAACCCATCATTATCCACCACATTATTCCACCAACACAAGAAAGCAAAAGCATTTCCTCCCCCATTTCCATTGCTCTCAGCCAAAACAGAACCAGCACACTAAAACTGCTGTATCTCCTTCATTTCTCACTCAAATATTGTGTTCTATAGCTCATTGGAAAGGTATTGAGATGGCCTACAACTCTTGTTCACAAGTCTCGTCCAAATAATCATGGTAAGACTCTCATTTTTACAGTTCTTTAAATCGGACTTTTAGAAACTTCAAAGCCTAACTTTGTGTTCTTGATTTCTTTGGAAAGATCAAGCTTGTAGGAGGCTCCCTAAGGCTTCCTAGCAACTTAACACCTCCCAAGGAAGGTATAAAATTCAAACCCTAGCCTTTACTTTATTTGTTAGTAAGTTTAATGGTTGGTTTTATGAAATGAGAAGCATGGATTGTGATTATTAGTAGTTTGGTTTGATTTGGAAGTGTTTTGGTAATTGAAGCTTGATTATAGTTCATAAGTCTTGATTGTGGTTATTTGAGTTGAAAACCTTGGAGATTATGGACTGATGTGGTATGGTTTAGGTGAAGTTTTGTTGTATTGATGGTTATGAGTTGGTTAGTGGTTAATTGGAGTAGTTTAAACATTGGTAATCGCGTAAATATAGCCGTCGTAATGTCCGATTTACTTTAGACTGCTTTTGTTTATAACATTTGGACCCGAGAACTCCCTGCTAGATTATGACCATTGCCATGTTTAGATAGTTCATGTTACGAGCTTCGTTTTGATATGTAGTTCGTTTGATTCCGATGTACGGTTTAGGAGAAACGACCGTTTTAAGTAACGGCGTTTCGCGAACGAAACTTTTCCCCTCGCCTTACTTTGAAACATAGGTTAAAGACCAAAAGGGGTTAATTAGTGTATGAAACAATTATGGTAAGAGTGTTAGGCAGTTGGTAAGACACTCGCGAAGGAATCTCCTTAAAACTTGTAATGGTTAAATTATAAAAAATGGTGGAGCCGAGGGTACTCGAGTGACTTAAGAGAATCAGTAAGCGCAAAGCGAGCGTTAGAGTCTAAGGTAGTTAGAGTATAGATTTACAAGTGACTTTGGTTTAATTCCAACTTACTTGTTGTTTATAGGTTACCAGACTCGTCCCGAGCCTTTTATCACCCCCAGTCGCTTAGGCAAGTTTTCTACCCGTTATACTGTTGTTGTGATGTATATATGTATATGCATTATCTTGTGATAGATGCATGTTGGTTAATTAGCAAATTTTGCGATATATTGAAGCATGCTGATATGGTATATATATGCATACCTGTTTCGTATTCTTGTCATATATATCTGTTGGTTCAGTTGATAATAACTATGCTAGAGAATAGCGGTAATTTGCATATACCCTTAGTATAGGGACCCAAAGGTGAAAACATTTTCTAAAACCGGGAGTCGAAGATCCCGAGTAGATTTTATATATATATATATTTATATATATATGGTTATAGTTTTCAAAACTATTAATCGAATAAGGTTTATTCGATAACTTTATTTTATTAATGAATATTATCTTGAATATTCATTCGAGGACTTATGACTCCTTTATATTATTTATTGAATATTACTTGGACATTCATTTGAGGATGTATGACTCCTTTATTTTATTTAATGAATATTATTTATAATATTCATTCGAGGTATTATGACTCAGCTTATTATTTAATGAATATTATTTCGAATATTCATTCGAGGGCTTATGACTCAGCTTATTTATTTATTGAATATTATTTCGAATATTCATTCGAGGGCTTATGACTCAGCTTATTTTATTTATTGAATATTATTTGAATATTCATTTAAGGATCTATGACTCCGATTATTTGCTGAGATATATTCTTTATTTTATTAAAGAATAAGGTGTCGATAATCAAACTCACTTTTGATTATTCAAATAAAGATAGTACTTTCATATAGGTATATCTTTGGATATTTAATATTCATTTCAAGTATAAGTTTCAAAACTTCTACTTCAATTATTTTTATAAAGATTATTCTTTATGGAAATATTATTTAAATAATAATATTCAGATATTTTCTAATATATTGGGACTGATTTATTTTGTTAAATCAGCATCACTCCAAACATTCTTAAAAATGTTTTGCGAGTCTTCAAAATGATTTTTAAAAGTTAGAGCGGATCCCAAAACTCATTTTTATATTTAAGATCCTCCTTTCGAAGGGGATTTAAATACTCGCTCAAAACCTGAGGGATCCGGCTCTGTGGTGTGTTTTATATTCGCAACAAGGTTGCTGTTTTGTTAAATGAATCGATTACTTACCCAACACTCAGGAAGTAAAATTCTTGGAACAAGTTAATCCATTAACAGGCATCGCCTGGGAAATATCGATGAGTTCTCCTTTCCAACTAGATACGACTTCTTGGTGGAGCCGTATCAACAAGTTTCTACTTGGGGAAAGGGGGAACGAGCTTTACGTTTTAGAGTCATGGATTTCATCTGAACTAGGAGTGGCGTAAGTGGTCGAGTGGCGCCGGCCCAGCCTTATTATATTGGCCCAAATGGCCTGGAAGTTCGGCTAAGGCGGTCCATTCCTTAGGAGTTCAGTGTTCGGTTGACAAGTAAATCCGACAGGTTCTCCTCTACATGTAGAAAATGGTGGGGTTGCACTACTACGGCTGATCATCGTAAGTGGTCTTCCTGGCGCGGCAAACTCCCGTAATGAGTTCATCATCCAATTGGATATTTCTGCAACACTACCCAGAGCACTTCGATAGAAAGGCTACGGTTGGGCGATTGTTGAGTGTTGGCAGGGTCAAGTTTTCAAAATGATGTTTGCATCAAATGAAGTATCTCGTAACTTCATTTTATTTTGATGATATTTTAAAAGATTTAATCTATTCAAATCTGGTCTTGTAGTCTCATCTACGTGATGAACTTTTGAAACTAATTATAACTTGAACGGTGGTAGTTCAAGTAGTATTTGGAAAAGATATAAGTATATTGGGGTATCTTGTAACTTCATCTTTTAAACTTATATCTAGTAAATGATTATCTTATGCATGATAAAGATTTTCAGAAAAACGTTGAGACAAGGTTAGATATATGAGATCACCTTGCAATGATATTTTTATACAGTTATACACTGGAACTCTGAGTATATTATGCATGGAAGAGGACTTCCAAGATTTTGAAAAGTATATATGTATATATACTGAATATTTTGCGACTTCATCGCATTAAGATATCAAACTTGGTTCATTTCTTTTGACCAAGACTTTCATGAGTACTATGAGAAGGCTCATATATTGCAAATTATTATACATATTATTTTGGTGGGCTTGCTGCTCACCCTTGCTTTCTTCTTTCATCACACAACATCAGATAGACAAGATGAACAGGACCAAGCTCCCAATTCGCGAGCGGATAGGAAACGTTCTGCAGCTTCCTATAGGCATTGAAGTCGCTGTAGCTAAGGTGGGAACTACCAATAGACTAGGCTTCAACTTTTGATGTACCAGATTTATGTATACTTATGAATTGTAATAATGGCAAAGAAAATGTAAATTTATTCAGAAAACCTTTTAAGGTGTATTGGCAGATAATTGTGGAATAAAATGACTTGTGATTATTTTTGGATGTTCATCTCTGAGACTATAACGTGTGGTGTGTGTGTTTATTGTGGGGTCACAGTACAGAGTAGTTGATTAATTATTAAGATTGGGTGTTATTAAGGGAAATGGAACTCGTGACAACCCGGATCCCCGACCCCGGATTTGGGGGTGTTACAGAAATGATTTTTCAAGGTATAGTTCTTTGATGTTATAAAGAATGGTTGAAGTATAAAAGTTTCTGTGTTTTTAAACAATTTTGTTTCAGTGTTTTGTATTTGGTAGTGATACATTTGAAAAGTAGTATCATATTTGTGTGGTTTGTATATGAGGATCAGCAAAGGATGGTTTTACAAAGAATAAGGCTTATGGCTTAAGATCAAGAAAAATCAGGGATTCAAGGGTAAATAGTTAATGCACTTGCAATGTAAACAAGAGTTATTTTGAATAATAGCGACATGTTATGAAATAGTTCGAAAACATTGGTAATATATATCTTGAAGCAAAGTTCAGAAATACTTGCCTTACAAGGCTTTATAACTATTACTGATCAATTCTGGACCAACTCTGCCGCTTAGGCATTTACGTCCAACCACTATATCACTCCGGATTTGACCTCAATACGCTCGTATAAAGTATAGGTATATATATTCATTCGACGTCCCGATAATTATCGGATACGCTCCCGTATTTCCATAGTTGATTTCCCGGAAATCGGGCAGCGTCTCCTTTGTTTATCAGACTACCCGTTGAAACATCAATCGAGGTTAATAACACAAATCACAATCCAATTCGAACCACGACAACCAGTTATAACTTACAAATTCCAATCACCGATACAATTTAGTTATTAATTATTATTACTCGCATGTTTATATTTTTATTTGTAGGACTCATAAATGATTCATCATTGTCCACCGTCGGCTCGCCGAGGCTCATCGCCGACGGCGGCAAAATATTTGGGTCACCCAATTATTCGGGTTCCAACACAAAAATTCCACCAATTAATTCAGTTAAAACCAATCGCACAAAATTATTTATATCACGAATCGTAGTCATAATTCCCTGCAATTAAAATAATTACACGGATTAATTCAAATTACTGAACCGGAATACAGCCAACAGAACAAGGTAAGAGAACAGGGTTACACGCGCACAACGCGCCATAACACGAACATCGCAAAGCTACCAAGAACACAGGGACGGCCGGAAAGTTCAAAGCCACGCACCCAAACTTCACCCACATGGACACAAACATACACGAACTGTATACACACATCAATACACATACATACAATCACGTATGTATATATATACATATAACAGCATAGATGAATCGATTAGCAATCGAAACAAAAAGGCTGGAAGTAGTTACCGAAATACAGGCGGCATAAGGAGTAATAAGAAGGAACGACAACAAGAAAAGAAAGGAAAGACCGAGAGAGATTGATAATAGAGAGAGCGGAGAGAGAGTAGAGTGAGAGAGAGAGAGGACGAGAGATGAGAGATTGAAAGACTACAGATTGATGTTTACCATCTCCAACGACTCACTCCTCTGTTTCGTTTAATTACACGGCACATGTCCCGTTTAGTGGACACGTGTCGTGTCCCGGCTGATTACGAACTGATTCGTATTGTTTTAATCGATTTTAACGGTAAAATATGCGAATAATTATTACCCAAACCGTACCCAAAATAATCCTAAAATTTTCTAAAAATCCCGAAACTAATGAAATAGAATTTTTATAATTTTTAAAATATTTTTGAAATGTAACTCGTATCCCCATTTCGAAATTAACGAATCGAGCTGTATTTTAAATAAATTCAGAAATTTACGAAAATAGTCTTAAGATGTTACAAATATCCCAAAGTAAATAAAAACGTAAATTTTAAAATTTTAAAACAATTTCTGAAGCGCGATTTATACCCACTTTTTAATAATTAACGAAACAACGCGCAGGTAAAATTAATCCCGAAAATTTCCAAAATAATTTTAAAATTCTCAGAATATTCTAAACTTAAATAAATATGGGTTTATAATTTTTGAAGAATTTTAGAATTAAATATGGATTTTACCATTAAACATACTCAGAAAATCATTTAAAGATAAATAATTAATGAAATATTGATTTCTCAATTTTATAAAATCCTAAAAATAATTATTGTAATTATAAAATCATAAAAATAATTTTTGAAACATTCTCAATATTTATGCAAATAAATTTGCACCAAATCCACTTTGGAAAATAAAAACAATCCAATACAACTCCATAATTAATCACACGAACAACCCGGTATATTATAAATTACACCTATACAATAATCAACCAACACAGAGCGGTCAAAACCAATACACATATTTTATTTTAATAATTTCCGTAATAATCACATATTTAAATAATTCAAAAACACACGAGTCGTTATATCTTATCCATGTGTTTCAGTGGGACTCTATTCAAAATATGGCAAGCCGTATTTAGAGCCTCTCCCCACATGTATTTAGGCAACCCATAGTTAAACAACATACTATTAATCATATCTTTAAATGTTCTGTTCTTTCGCTCAACAACCCCATTAGACTCAGGTGTGTATGATGGAGTAACTTCATGAACTATACCATTGTTTGCACAAAATTTATTAAAGCATTACTCGTATACTCACCACCTCTATCAGATCTCAATCATTTAAGTACCTTACTAGTTTGTTTTTCTACTTTAATATTATATATAATGAATTTACTAAGTGTTTCATCCTTATGTCTAAGTAAATAAACATAACAATATCTGCTACTATCATCCATAAAAGTAATGAAGTGTCTAAACTGGTCCTTGGTCAACACACCACCAAATTCACAAATATCAGTGTGTACTAAATCTAACAAGTTTGAATCCCTAACAATGTTATGAAAAGGTTTTCTTATTTGTTTAGCAGACACACATACTTGACATTTAGAATTCTTTTCAATGGTATATTTTGGAACCAACTCTAAGTTCATCATATTCTTAAGAGCACCAAAGTTCAAGTGACCTAGTCTAGCATGTCATATATTCGAGGATTCAACATAGTTAACAGAAGGAATAATATTATTATTCAAATTCCCCAAAACGGGTTCAACATTAATAACAAATAAACCATTTGACAAGTAACCCTTGCCAAAAAAGTACCAATATGAATAAGAACTACTTTATTACATGTGAAAGAAATTTCAAAACCACTAGAAACTAAACAACTTCCACTTATTATATTTCTATGCATGCTGGGAACATGATGCACTCTAGTCAAAGATAGTATACGTCCTGAAAGGAACTTCAGATCCACGTTTCCTATTCCAAGTACTTGAGCGGCACTAGCATTCTCCATCTTCATAGTCAGGCTATGACTCTGTTGATAAGATATAAATAAACTAATATCAGCACAAATATACACATTAGCTCCAGTATCTATCAACCATTCATTTGACAGATAGGTAAAATATTACAGGGTTGTAGGATACATACCGGTCAACGTCGGTTTCAGAAGCCGTAGCCTCACCAATGACCATGTTCACTACGGGCCCACTTGCGATTCCAAGCACAACATTTGCTCGCTACCACCTCGGCTTTCTTCGCTTTCTTCATAGGGCAGTCCTTGCTCCAGTGCCCAACCTGCCCACAAGACCAACATGATTTATTTGCCTTGGATTTCTTGGCCTTGTCCTTATCACTCTTAGGTTTATTACTATTAACTTTCTTGGCAACAACCTTCCTTTTCTGTCATACAGTTGCTACATTTACCTTCGAGGTACCGTGCTCAGTTGGCATCACATGTTCTTGTTTGGACTTGTGTTGTTCTTGGACCGAGATGTCTAGCATAAGGTTGGTCTAGGTGATCTCTCCTTTCTGTCTTTTTAGGGAGAGAGAGAACTCTTCCCAAGACTTCGGGAGCTTTTCAATCACGCTCATAACCTTGAACTTCTCAAAGAGGTCCATTCCAGACTCCTTCAAAACATGCACTATTATCTCGAACTCATGCACTTGCTCAGTCATGGACTTATTGTCCACCAGCTTGAACTCAAGGAACTTTGCCACATAATACTTTTCCAGAACTTGTGAGTCAGTATTATGTGTCTGGTCCATCTTGGTTAGAGGCCGTTGAAGGAAAAGCACCTTTGGCTATTATCACTGATCAAGATCAAGCGATGGCGGGGGAAATTCAATCTCAACTACCGAACACGACACATTTGTTCTGTTCATGGCACATTAGTAACAAATTTCTGGAGAAGCTCTTAACCTACTATGCAAAGGAGGAATTTAAAGGTGATTTCAACAATTGCATATATCACTCGTTGACCGAAGAAATTTTTGAGTATAGGTGGAAAGTATTGATGTTGAAGTACAAGTTGGAGGATAATACATGGTTGCAAGGCTTGTATAAATTTAATCATAAGTGGATTGATGCTTATACACGTAACATTTTTTCCGTGGGTTAAAAAACAACTTCAAGAAGTAAAGGAATGAATGCCTTTTTTGATGCTTATGTAGGGTCTTGCATGGGGTTGAAAGAATTTGTTGAGGGTGCACAAAAAGCGTTAGAAAGAAGAGGATTATAATACACATCATAAAATTCGTTGCATGCGCCTGAACACCACCTTGGAGCAACATGCCGCTTCCATTTATACGAAAGAGATGTTCAAAAAATTTCAAGAGCAATTCGTTGAGGCCGCAAAGTACTTTGTGGAGAAGGATAGAGACCGTTCCTTAGAAGATGTGGAGGATACGTACTACAAATGTTATCGACCATTAATGGTTGAGTATAAGAGAACCACTTATCTGGTTACCTTCAACAAGTTGTTATTTCGGGGTTCTTGCATATGTAGAATGTTTAAGCATTCGGGCATGCCGTGTCGTCATATTATTGCCGTATTGACAAAGAGGTGTGTTGCTGAATTACCCGAACATTTTTTAAACGGATGTGGACTAGGGATACCAATAGAGTTGATGGTGTGTTGCCATATCACATGCCCGAAGATGATGCCTCATCCCATGATTTGACTCCAACGGAAAGATTTAATCACATGACTTTACTTACTATGGGGTTTAGTCATAGTTGCATGGCATCGAAGGAACGTTATGAGTATGCCGTGAGAGTTATTAATCGAGAGACCGAAATTATTGAGAAAATGCCCATTCATGGGGTGGAAGGTGTTGGAAGTGAATTTGATACCAAAATTTCTCAAGAAAGTGGAGAGAAGTTACATGAAACTATTCTTGACCCCGTTGTTTCAAAAACCAAAGGACACAAAAAAGAGCACCGAATTAAAAGTCTCGTTGAGGAACTTGCAAAGAAAAAAAGGAAATGCGGACATTGCAACATTGAGGGACATGATGCTAGAAAATGTTTAGTGAAATTGGAAGAATTGAGAAAAAGTCAAAGTGGCCAATTGTAATTCAAATTTTATATAACAATCTCTTTTATATTGTTTTGTCATCCTTTACACTTATATTGATTTTAGTACTTCCACCTCATTTTGCTAACATGCATTTGTTCTTGTTATGTAGGTGAAATGACCAATACTCCGGATGACGAGTCAGTGTCTCACGTTAACAACATATTCTCGGACTCGGACTTCGAATTCGAGGATTGTATGTCACCAACATTTAGCGAGTTGGATGTAATCGCTCGTGAATGGAGCGAGGAACTAGCAAGATTAAACGAAGGACCTCCCCTAGTGGAGGAAGAAGACCGGGAGTTGCACCCTCCAGAAGAAGAGGCATATTGTTCAAGGGTTTGGGCCGAAGCATGCCACTGGTTAACCCTTCCTTGCATGTTTGTAAGAGTTTGGAGCAATGAACCGCCTTACTTTCTCCCGTTTTTGAATTTAGGTAAGGACTCCCCCGATGGCCCTTGGAGAAAGTGAATTTGATACCAAAATTTCTCAAGAAAGTGGAGAGAAGTTACATGAAACTATTCTTGACCCCGTTGTTTCGAAAACCAAAGGACACAAAAAAGAGCACCGAATTAAAAGTCCCGTTGAGGAACTTGAAAAGAAAAAAAGGAAATGCGGACATTGCAACATTGAGGGACATGATGCTAGAAAATGTTTAGTGAAATTGGAAGAATTGAGAAAAAGTCAAAGTGGCCAATTATAATTCAAATTTTATATAACAATCTCTTTTATATTGTTTTGTCATCCTTTACACTTATATTGATTTTAGTACTTCCACCTCATTTTGCTAACATGCATTTGTTCTTGTTATGTAGGTGAAATGACCAATACTCCGGATGACGAGTCAGTGTCTCACGTTAACAACATATTCTCGGACTCGGACTTCGAATTCGAGGATTGTATGTCACCAACATTTAGCGAGTTGGATGTAATCGCTCGTGAATGGAGCGAGGAACTAGCAAGATTAAACGAAGGACCTCCGCTAGTGGAGGAAGAAGACCGGGAGTTGCACCCTCCAGAAGAAGAGGCATATTGTTCAAGGGTTTGGGCCGAAGCATGCCACTGGTTAACCCTTCCTTGCATGTTTGTAAGAGTTTGGAGCAATGAACCGCCTTACTTTCTCCCGTTTTTGAATTTAGGTAAGGACTCCCCCGATGGCCCTTGGAGAAAGTGAATTTGATACCAAAATTTCTCAAGAAAGTGGAGAGAAGTTACATGAAACTATTCTTGACCCCGTTGTTTCGAAAACCAAAGGACACAAAAAAGAGCACCGAATTAAAAGTCCCGTTGAGTAACTTGCAAAGAAAAAAAGGAAATGCGGACATTGCAACATTGAGGGACATGATGCTAGAAAATGTTTAGTGAAATTGGAAGAATTGAGAAAAAGTCAAAGTGGCCAATTGTAATTCAAATTTTATATAACAATCTCTTTTATATTGTTTTGTCATCCTTTACACTTATATTGATTTTAGTACTTCCACCTCATTTTGCTAACATGCATTTGTTCTTGTTATGTAGGTGAAATGACCAATACTCCGGATGACGAGTCAGAGTCTCACGTTAACAACATATTCTCGGACTCGGACTTCGAATTCGAGGATTGTATGTCACCAACATTTAGCGAGTTGGATGTAATCGCTCGTGAATGGAGCGAGGAACTAGCAAGATTAAACGAAGGACCTCCCCTAGTGGAGGAAGAAGACCGGGAGTTGCACCCTCCAGAAGAAGAGGCATATTGTTCAAGGGTTTGGGCCGAAGCATGCCACTGGTTAACCCTTCCTTGCATGTTTGTAAGAGTTTGGAGCAATGAACCGCCTTACTTTCTCCCGTTTTTCAATTTAGGTAAGGACTCCCCCGATGGCCCTTGGAGAAAGTGAATTTGATACCAAAATTTCTCAAGAAAGTGGAGAGAAGTTACATGAAACTATTCTTGACCCCGTTGTTTCGAAAACCAAAGGACACAAAAAAGTGCACCGAATTAAAAATCCCGTTGAGGAACTTGCAAAGAGAAAAAGGAAATGCGGACATTGCAACATTGAGGGACATGATGCTAGAAAATGTTTAGTGAAATTGGAAGAATTGAGAAAAAGTCAAAGTGGCCAATTGTAATTCAAATTTTATATAACAATCTCTTTTATATTGTTTTGTCATCCTTTACACTTATATTGATTTTAGTACTTCCACCTCATTTTGCTAACATGCATTTGTTCTTGTTATGTAGGTGAAATGACCAATACTCCGGATGACGAGTCAGTGTCTCACGTTAACAACATATTCTCGGACTCGGACTTCGAATTCGAGGATTGTATGTCACCAACATTTAGCGAGTTGGATGTAATCGCTCGTGAATGGAGCGAGGAACTAGCAAGATTAAACGAAGGACCTCCCCTAGTGGAGGAAGAAGACCGGGAGTTGCACCCTCCAGAAGAAGAGGCATATTGTTCAAGGGTTTGGGCCGAAGCATGCCACTGGTTAACCCTTCCTTGCATGTTTGTAAGATTTTGGAGCAATGAACCGCCTTACTTTCTCCCGTTTTTGAATTTAGGTAAGGACTCCCCCGATGGCCCTTGGAGAAAGTGAATTTGATACCAAAATTTCTCAAGAAAGTGGAGAGAAGTTACATGAAACTATTCTTGACCCCGTTGTTTCGAAAACCAAAGGACACAAAAAAGAGCACCGAATTAAAAGTCCCGTTGAGGAACTTGCAAAGAAAAAAAGGAAATGCGGACATTGCAACATTGAGGGACATGATGCTAGAAAATGTTTAGTGAAATTGGAAGAATTGAGAAAAAGTCAAAGTGGCCAATTGTAATTCAAATTTTATATAACAATCTCTTTTATATTGTTTTGTCATCCTTTACACTTATATTGATTTTAGTACTTCCACCTCATTTTGCTAACATGCATTTGTTCTTGTTATGTAGGTGAAATGACCAATACTCCGGATGACGAGTCAGTGTCTCACGTTAACAACATATTCTCGGACTCGGACTTCGAATTCGAGGATTGTATGTCACCAACATTTAGCGAGTTGGATGTAATCGCTCGTGAATGGAGCGAGGAACTAGCAAGATTAAACGAAGGACCTCCCCTAGTGGAGGAAGAAGACCGGGAGTTGCACCCTCCAGAAGAAGAGGCATATTGTTCAAGGGTTTGGGCCGAAGCATGCCACTGGTTAACCCTTCCTTGCATATTTGTAAGAGTTTGGAGCAATGAACCGCCTTACTTTCTCCCGTTTTTGAATTTAGGTAAGGACTCCCCCGATGGCCCTTGGAGAAAGTGAATTTGATACCAAAATTTCTCAAGAAAGTGGAGAGAAGTTACATGAAACTATTCTTGACCCCGTTGTTTCAAAAACCAAAGGACACAAAAAAGAGCACCGAATTAAAAGTCCCGTTGAGGAACTTGCAAAGAAAAAAAGGAAATGCGGACATTGCAACATTGAGGGACATGATGCTAGAAAATGTTTAGTGAAATTGGAAGAATTGAGAAAAAGTCAAAGTGGCCAATTGTAATTCAAATTTTATATAACAATCTCTTTTATATTGTTTTGTCATCCTTTACACTTATATTGATTTTAGTACTTCCACCTCATTTTGCTAACATGCATTTGTTCTTGTTATGTAGGTGAAATGACCAATACTCCGGATGACGAGTCAGTGTCTCACGTTAACAACATATTCTTGGACTCGGACTTTGAATTCGAGGATTTTATGTCAACAACATTTAGCGAGTTGGATGTAATCGCTCGTGAATGGAGCGAGGAACTAGCAAGATTAAACGAAGGACCTCCCCTAGTGGAGGAAGAAGACCGGGAGTTGCACCCTCCAGAAGAAGAGGCATATTGTTCAAGGGTTTGGGCCGAAGCATGCCACTGGTTAACCCTTCCTTACATGTTTGTAAGAGTTTGGAGCAATGAACCGCCTTACTTTCTCCCGTTTTTGAATTTAGGTAAGGACTCCCCCGATGGCCCTTGGAGACTGTCCGAATTGGATGGCGGTAAAATTGTGAAATGTGATAGGATCGCGGACGTACGTAAGTTGAAGCCTCGTGAGGGAGCCACCTGGGACCAAGTACGCATTAATCACGACAAGGGTTGGGTGTCCCACTTACGTGGTAACGATACCACCACATGGGCTTGGAGGAGTGCACCATGGTGCAAATTCACTCTCTATGACGGATCAAGCACCATTCCTGTCACAATATGGAATGATCACGAGACCCATAGAGAAGTCACTGAAGGTGTGCTCTGCGAATGATGTGTTGTTGTGCTCTATTGGGTTACATGCATTGTCAGGGCCGACGCCCCCCCGGGGTCTCAACGCACCGACTATCGGGCGGATTCTTTAACTTTTTAGAGATATTTAGTTAGTTAGGGTAGCTCGTATGAGAATTCCCTTTATTTAAGTATTTTTTTTTGTATTTCGATGTAATTTTGTCAAATTAGACAAGTTAAGCACTTATTTGGATTTGAATTGCGACAATTATGTAATTTCTAATTTGTCATTGATCCATTACTTGAAAAATTATTATGTCGAAACACAACTCTTTTAATGTGATATGAAATAGAATGCAACTTTATTTTGTAATATTTATGCTTGTCATGCATGGGAATTACATGCAAAGTTGGCAAAATGACCATATGCTAGTCATTATAGTCAATTAATTCTTAAATTTTGGAAGTCATAATAAACGATATTCTAATCAACATTTTATTGCATAATCCAGTTCATATAGTTGAAATACATCATTATTTTACAGATTTCGCATAAAATAGGGGATAAAATTTCCAGAATCTTTATGTCCTTTCCGCGAAAAATAACCGCGGAAGGCATTAACCCTTCCGTGCTTATTTTCCGCGGAAAGAGCAGAAAGTTTTTTTGAAATGTTCCTTCTGGAAAGGCACATCCCACCTGTTTTATAGGATACCAACCAAACAAGAAACAGTCTATGCACAGTCAAACAACAGTAACTTGTAAAATATAAAAAAAAATTCGCCAAATTTTGGCACCACTCCAAATATGGGCCAAATCGCCAAAAATTTTACAAAACCTCTGTTAGGAATATGTGTATTAGTTTGATGATAAGTTAAGCAAAACACTTAAGTAGAAATCTAGTGTTTGTAGACTCAACGGATAAGACCATCTAGGCTATCCGTTGAAGGAGTAGCTTTACTTAGCAATAAGTTTAGTATTGTAGCACATTTCATTCTCTGGATTCAAGTTGTAATTCTTAGATGTTGTAGGAAATTATCAGTCATGTTGACTACTAATGGATATACAAATAGGAGGGCTAATTGTAAATATTTCATGCCTTGTAATTTTGTATAAGTGAAGAAGTATCAACGGATACTGAAGACCTTCAACGGATAAGAAACAAAGCTTCAACGGATGTCTCTAAAGCTTCAACGGATAATATCCATCAACGGATAAGTGCTTCAACGGATAAAGACTTCAACTGATAATGCATCAACGGATAAAGCTTCAACGGATAAAGCCTCAATGGATAAGGCATCAACGGATGAAAGCTTCAACGGATGCTTAGTTCATTAGCAGTTGATAGTGACAATTCACAAGCTGACAGAGGCACATGGGTTGATAGAGACAAAACTGGAATGTGGAAGCCTCTAGGAGGAATCAAGAAAATGCAGCATTTCCATTCTGGTGCAAACAAGGAAGTATTCAAAGATTCACAGATTATCCTAGATTGCATTGGATAGAGAAATGAAGAAGAAACATGTGAAGAATCTTTTCAATTGTATTTTACAGTTTTGTCTTCACTTGTAAACTTGGTGTTATATAAACCAAGTAGCAGCTAGTAATTAGATATGAATTTTTCCAGAGCTGTTTAGAAATATCTAGAGAGAAAATCATCTAGTTTGTACTAGGAAGCAGCTGTGATTTAATTCTTTGAATCACAGATTTTCTGAAATAACACATCTCTGGTGGAACAACAAATCCACCAGAAAAGTTTTTAAGTTCTTTGTGTTCTTTACATTTGTGTTTGAATATATATCTGTCTGTATCAGCTTCAAGCAATTCACACACATTTGTTCACTTAAACACTTAGCCTTAGAAACTGCTCAAAACTTGAAAAAGTTTTGAGATTTACATTCAACCCCCTTCTGTAAATCTCATTGTTAGTCCACTGGGAATAACAACCTCAAATTTTGAAATTTCTCCAAACCTTTTAAAATTTGCACACAAGTGTATGGGGGCCATTATATATACAAATCAATAAAAAATAGAAACAAAAAACTAAAAAGGGGACGGGAAAGGGACACGGTCGATAAACGACCGATATATACGAAACAAGTGTCAATTGTCATTAAACCAAATAAAGGGGACGCGATGATGTTCAAATGTAACGAAACAAGTTCAACTACACTACACAAGCATAAGATTAAGTCACAAGTTCAACTAAACTACACAACTAGACGAATGACCTAACTACTACTCTTTCCGGCTACCCTCTCCATCCTTTGCCTCATGCGATTTGTTGGTATGGGTTTAGCCATCCCTCTTTGAAGCTCTTTCACAATCCTATAACGAAAGATCTCCACGTCCGAGGCATCCCAACGCACTTTAGCCAGGTCATATCCCTGCAAGGTGTAGTCCATATATTTGTACACGTACACACCGCAATCTGAGTAGTTATCTTGTTTAGGTATTGCATTCATCTGGGACATTTCTATTCTTGCCAACATAACGAAGCATTCCTTCAACAACTCCAACCTAACACACAACAAAAAATAACATATGTTCACGAAAGCAATAAGGAAAGATTTAGAAATTACAATATAAGGTGTCGTCGAGGAATTATTACCACACACTCTTCCTCTTCAGGATATTGAGTGTTGTAATTTATAGGATCAAGTACCATCACGCCCCATTCCTTCATAGAAAATACCATGAGAATCCAATGGTTCTGGTTCATGTTCGCGGGAAGAAATATGTAGTCCACCTGGTTAATTGGTGGACCTACCCCACAACTCGCCCAATTAAGAAAGAAATGCATGGTCCTCGCAGAATAGGGACGTGAGTAGTCCACTTTTTTCTCCAACTCCATAAAAAGTGGATCCATGAAGTAGTATAAAGGCATCCTCGAATACACCCCCGCGGCAGCTATGACCTCCTTATAGGGGTGAGCAGAAAACCGCACAAACCTGCTGAGACGGCTGTGTCATGTCAATTATATCGGCCTCTCGAGTCTCTCCAACTTTAGGCCTCATCACCTCGGGAGAAAGATAAACATGCTGGAACACTGTAGCCATATATGCCGGACCTCTAACATCCTGCATGAATCGATAGTACGGCTCAAGAAACATAGGGGCAATCCTCCCAAACTCATGCTCATACTCGGGGGGAATGCTACTATCCATAGCTTGCAGACATGCCAACCCCTTCTGTATCTGCAAAATACATTTGTGGCATATAATCAGATGTTACTATAATGCAAAGGAGGAAACAATTCTAAAAAATATCGGGGAAACAATTATTAACAAACTTACAAGGTCAAATGCCTGTGAGTTGTTAAACAACTCCCGGGTGCTGTACTGTGGCTCTGGCAATGGTTGTGGCTTCCCAACACGCATCCGTGCAATACCCGAGTACCACTTCATGTAGCCTGTGTCATCCACTGCGTCTGGCTGATGAGCAACTACAACCTCGGGGTGCTGACTAAAACGGGTCCACTCACCAATCTCAGCAAACCATATACCTCGCCAGTCATAGGGATTAAACGGAATTGTTAGGTTACACACACTGTAGAAGGGGGTTGAATACAGTGTTTATCACAATCAAATCAAATTAAAGAATACAAGTAACAGAAAACAAGCTTTATTAAACTCTGTTACAATATGGAACTGTCCTCTCTCAGTGATGAACAACTTATCACGAGAGCTGCTAGGGTTACAATGAATATTATTCTCGATAATGATAACACATATAGTGTAAACCCTATGTCTGTGTTTAAATACTACACTGTTACAAGATAATCTCTAATTGATATTGAATATAATTCTGCTTCCTAAAATATATCAACTAGTTATCTTTTCTTCCAAGTATTCTATTCTTCATAGAATTCCTTCTTCATGCATATCTCTTCTTGCATTTGTCTTGATCTTCTTTCCTTTCAATCAGCCGCCTTCTTTATCTGAAAGTCTCCTTAAGTCCTGATATTATCTCCTGATAAATATCTCCTGATAACTTAAGTTCTGACAACTTAAGTTCTGACTTCAGTATAAGTGTCAATTTCCAGTTAAGTACTGATTTGTCCTGTTTAAGTAAGATCTGAAAACTAAACACAAATGATATTAGACATGACATTATCAAATATATCTAACAATCTCCCCCAACTTGTAAATTAGCATAATATATAAGTTTAACTGATATTTGATGATGTCAAAAACATTAAGTACAAATGCATGAGAATTTGACTAGATAACTACAACTTACAGTCCTTGTAGCTTTACCATCTTTAACTTCTGATAACAGCTTCAGTCAGTATACACATCAGAATTTGAGCAGTTGTAGATCTTGACTTGGCTTCAATTACTGATCTCTTTGATATCAGGAGTTGTTCTGAGATAGTTCTTTAACAAACATCTCTCAGCATATTTAAGTTCATCAGTCATCCTCCTTTTAGCATTCTTCAATTCAACTATATCTTCACCAATTTGAAAGATAGCAGCCCCGAGATCATTTATTCTAGCTTTTCTTATGTCCTAATCTAGTCTGATCAAATATGCCTTGTCAGACTCAAGATTGAATTCCACAGCCTTATAACCCAGAAAGGTAGTTATAATCTTAGCAGAGTTAGGCTTCATCTCGATAATATCACCCTTGTGATCTCTGTACTTGGGACAGTATGTGCTGTCAGACTTTACAGAATAAAGCTTTTTATGTCTTTGAATTTGAGTCTTCAAATAATTTGCAGCACTATCTGTTAATCTGTTCTTCACTTGAAGTAAGATTAGAACATGTCCTAGTTCCTCATAATACTTCAGTGGTATAGCATTCTGCCTAATATGGTAAACCCTTCCATCTGTAATAAAGTTCAAAAAGATGTGTTCTTTCAAGAATGTATGGTAAACCATCTGTACAGATTCAAGCTGATTGAATCTTTCAGGAGTTGCTCCAACACCTGGTTCACTTAAAGAAGTTGGATCATTGGTTGTGTTCTGTATTCTTCTTTCATCAGCACTACCCAATCCAGATTTATCTCTTGCTTCTTTTCCTGTAACCACTCTTGCTTCAAAACCACTTGTTGCAGTCTTCAAAGGTTGAGCTTGTTTAGCTTTGGTGAATCCTGGTAGGAGTAACTTTGAAGGTTTAACATGAGCAATGTCAGAGGTTTCCTTTAACTTATCTTCTGATATCAAGCCAACTTGAGCTATGTCAGAGGTTGCTTGCTTCAGTGTCATATCAGAACTTACTATATCTTGACTCTGAATAACTTGAGCCATGTCAGAGGTTGTTTGAGAAATCTTCCTTGAAATCAGAGTAAGATTAGCATCTTCATCAGATATTTCTTCATCCATAGCAGGCACATAAACCTTTACAGGTTCACTAACTTTTTCTTTGCCCTTGGACCTTGGATCTATCTCCATTTGTGATTTGGCCTTAGTTGCCTCAGGATTTATCCTTTCTTTTATCACAATGCCTTTAGCCTTAAGAATTTTCTTTTCAACAACAGAAGCTTCAGATTTGGAGTTGACTTTTTCTAACTTAAGTCTAGCTTCTTCTTCCTTTAGACTCTCAAAGTCCATTTCTGGATTTTCTTTCAGAAATAACTGTCTTGAAATTTCCTCATCAAGTTCCATATGTTCATCAGAACTTATCCTTTTACCAGTATCATAAGTTATTCTTCTCCCAGTATCAGAACTTGTTCTTTGACTTGTAGTTCCAGCTTTACTTGATGAAAAACCTTTATTTTGACCATGACCTCCACCCATTCCAGAGTTTCCCTAGTCATCTTTCCCATCATCCTTTCCTTCAGTGTCTTAATAGGTTTGTATTTGGACTTAATTACTTTCTCCCTCTTTTTGGCATCAGCAGGTAAAAGAAGAGAGACAAGCAATTCCACCGAGGATTGGATCTCATTGAGTTGAGATTGCTGAGAAGCTTGATTCTTAAGAATATCATCAATCTGAGCCTTTTGCTTCTCTTGAGTTTTCTCAATGTTGGCAATTCTGTCAAAGGCAGGCTTGAAAAACCTATTCTTTTCAAGTTTCACATTCATATCTTGCTGGAGTAAAGTTTCTTGAATTTTATTCACCTTGGCATGAGTTGTTGAGTGTTGACCTTGAAGGTGTATAGTACTCAATGCAGTAACTCTCAGCTGTGCCTTGAAATCATTATTAACTAACATCTCATCAGCCTTTGCCAAGTGCTCAGCAAGAATTCTTTCATTTGGAACAAAGGTAACTATGTTCCACTCCCTAGTCCACTCCTGTCCTCTAGGTGTTTCACTCCAAGGTACTGGTGCATCTCCTCTAACAAAGTTTTTAACTAGATCAGCTTTTGAAGGAGCTTGTGGAGGTGCATGCCCAGATGGACCAGCTACATCAGCATCTACAGTGGCAGCAGCTTCACCAGTAAATTTATCATTTGCAGCATCAGAACTTATAGAATCAGCATCATCAGCTTCTTCTGATAAAAGAATAGTATGAGTGGCTATTGAGGCTTCAACATCATCCTCTAAGTGCTGATCTCCAAATAAGTTCTGATCAACAGCCAAATCTTGATGCCCACCTATAACCTGATTTTCATCATCCAGATTCAGAATAGGTGTAGTAGGAATATCTTCATTAAAAATAGCATCCAGAATTGGGGTTGTTGGTGGAGTGATTTGAGTTGGTGGAGCTTCCAAGTACAGAACCTCAGGCACAATCAGGTTGTGAATATCAATCTCAGCACTTGTGCCTGGGTCTTCAGTATGTACTGGTTCATTTACAGGAGACACATGAGGAGTGGGCAGTCTGTCTTGAGTAGTTTCTGGTTGTGCTGAATGAAGTAATTCAACAACAATTGATTCTGTTGGGATCAGAGATTCCTGACCCCCTTCCTTAGCTCCTTCTTCCAGAGTTTCTTCAGAATGTGATGATACACTGACAACCCTCCTGGCTCTTTGCTTTTTATGTCTCTTTGCAGGATTGGAGACTTTGGGAGCTTCATCAGAATTTAGCTTTCTAAGACTTTTTAGGGGCCTAGAACTCCCAATTTTAACATCCTTCTGAGAAAAGACCTTCTCAGCTTCTACAACAACAGGTTCTGATACTGGAACCTGTTCCTCACTGTCTGACTCATCCCTCAGAACAATCCTCCTTCTCTTCTGTTATGTCTGAGGTACAGTCTTTGTCCACTTAGGTTTGGAAGATGAAGGCCTCACAGGATGTGCTGATGGTGAAGGTTGAGATGTCTGTGATGGTTTGTAATATGTCCTGATGGAAGGTTGAGTAGGTTGAGGTTGGGAAGTTTGAGGTGTAGGTGTGGTATGTTCTGATGGTTGGTGTGGTGGCTGGGATGTGCTGGTGGGTTGAACATCAGGGTAAACTGATGTGTAGGTTTGAGGATCAGCATTTACAAGAATTTGTTTTACAGACTGAGGTATCTGTAGGGGTCGAACCATTTTCATCTTAATGTCAGCATTTAACAAATCATTAAAAGCCCTTTTTGTAAGCTTAAAGGGTGGAATTAAATCAGTGGTAGGTTGGAGTTCATCAGCACAACAAAAATTATATATAAGCTGACAGAATCTAGCAAAGTATATGACATTCCTATCCTCTTTCATCCTATCCTCTATGAATCCTAGCACAACACTTGCAAAAATTAAAGTGAGTTTGATGAATAAGGGCATACCCGATTTGCTGACTCATAATTGGAATGGCATCAAAGTTGGAACACTTATTGACGAAGGCCTTAGTGATACAATCGAAGAAAAAGCTCCATTCCTTCCTGATATTTGCCCTTTCAACTGTCCAAGCTTACCCAAACTTTTCTCATAGCCCAAATTGGCCATGAGCTGCTGTAGAACAGGTTCCTCCACTATTGAGAAAGTACATCCTTCTGGTAAGTGAAGGGCTTTACGAACTGCTCCAGGAGTAACCACATGCTCAACATCATTGACTTCAAAAATGATGTTTGGAGTACCAGTAGCACCACCATCATCAAAATGCCCAGTCCGCCAGAACGTCAGAACTTGTTGGCTTGAAATAGTTTGAGGCTGAGTCAAAGCATACCCAATCTCACTACTTGCTAAGAAATCTTGCACAAAGTGCAAATCTGATGGAGCTTCAGCCTTGTTCAAGATTGCAGCATAGTTGTTTGGTACAAACTTGGCTCCATCAATAATTAAATCCTTGGGTGCCATGAGAAATAAGTGAGAAATAAAATTGCCTGTAAGGTGTTTGATATAAATGTCTGTAAAGAAACAGTCAGAAAAAGTGAGATAAATATAAGAAAAGAGAGAGAGTAGAATAAAACTGAAAATAAAAGATTTAAAAGTCTTTTATCTCTTTTACTTAGACACCCCACGTGACAGCAGTTAAAAAGTAGTGAAACAGACCTTTACACCTGTCAAACATGCAGCAATTAAGGCAAAAATTAATGGGCACGGTAAATAAGCAATTATTACTTATCACATGCAGTTTTTCAAGGAGAAAAACTGTCCCACTAACCAAGTAATCCCATTAAATAAATGAGTATTACTGCTTTATCTCTCATAAACCAATATTCAAACAAATATAACCATTGAGATAATGACCAAAAATAAACCAAGTAAATAAATACTGCCATGTCAATATCAGAACTTGATTATTATCAGAATTTAAAAGGTCATCAGAACTTGATTATTATCTGAATTTAACAGGTCATCAGAATATGAAACGACTCATAGACAAAATCTTGCAATAAAGTAAAATTTCATTAATATATCAAACAAATACATTCGATGAAATTTAGCAATTACATGCAAAAGTTGCAAGACAGTCCTAATCTACGATTCCTAACATCAATAGCTTTAGTCATAGTCTAAGAAGATCCTATCGACTAGTTTCTGTTGCTGGAGACGAAAAGCACTGCAAGACGGATGATTCTCTCCTGCTGACAAAGAAAACAGAGATGAAGATTTCTTTGGACAGTCAATAAGTCATTTTGAATGATTTCTGGAAATTGAATCCAGAGATTATAAGGAATGTTATTGATAGGATATGCAGTCGGAATTCCATTTTAAAAAATATGCACAGTTTCAGTGCCATAGTTGTAAAACCAACCAAACTGAGCCATTGTTTGAGAGAATAAATTATTGATTTTTACTGAAAGATTATTGGTCAGTTATATAGACAAGGGAAGACCAAGGGATGCAGGGAATGTTAAATGAATAGAAGTAAAGCCTCGTCTCCCTAGACCGATGAGTAATAATGACAGCCATTGGAAGCTTAAAACAGGAGTTAATAAGCACACGAAATAAGTAAAAATTATTGTGCATATACGAGTACCACTAACCCAAATTATGTTGACTGTTTATATCTCACCTGAACATATTCTGATTTTAAATATGACTATTTCAGATTGAACCACAAATAAGTCAAGTAAAGAATCAGGATTTAATATCAGAACTTAGACTTATATCAGAACTTAACAATCATCAGAACATGACTCCTTAACTCGAAAAGTGAATGCCTATTTATGTAATTCTTCACACAAATACTGATTTCGTTTCTTCAGAACTTAATCATCAGAATTTCCGTCATAACTTGTCCTCAGAATTTATGCAACTGACACTTAAACTGTTCATCTAAAATAACATTTATCACCACAATAATTTTCATCATTCATATGGAGTGTATGTATGTGCAGTAAGCTAAATATCATATAAAGATTAAAGTCTGATTCACTTCAGTACATCTTAGGAATAAGGCATAACTAAGAACTTTCCTCAAAATCTGTCATTATTCTGAAGACTACTATAGAATGAGTTCATGCATGAGTCCACCTCAACTGTTTTGTGCTCATTTTATGCATCTTTTGAAATTCCATTTTACAGTGGCTTCTCAGTGTAAGTGAGTCACGACTGCTTATCAGAATTTATGTTATTATCAGAGTATTTCTCCAGTAATCATAGAGTGTGAAAAGTTACCAAGAAAATATTTATTTTGCTTTTCTAATGCATATAACTTAATACCAGCAATGCACTTGGGTCTTCCCTTCCACATTTTTACTCTAGATCTCAAAGGAGTACCTGATTTTTATTTCTTTTCTTTTCTTTTTCTTTTGATAAGTGAGGCTTATCAGCACTTAGTACATTCACCAGATTTACCAACATCATAACTTAACAGATAAGAAGCACTATTCTAGTTTTTGACTTAGTAATAAGATACACAAAGTAAACTTTACTAAGCTCAATATCAGAATTTGCTTGTGTTAAAAGATTTCCACATAAACAATTACTTCAAACATGGGATTTTTAGAATATTAAAGACTACTAGTTCAGCATCTAGCACAATTATCCTCATTGGATTGAATAGTCACAGAGATATGCATATCACTATCAGAGTTTAGAAATTCATATCAGACAACAATCAGCACTTAAGCAAATTTCAATTTAAGCACATAATACAAAAAGATAGTAAGATCTGTAAATACTGATCATAAAATCTGATGTATCAGAACATAAACTAAGCAGATTTAGAGAAGGAACCTGAAACCATTCCAAGTTCATTTAGCAATCTTTTAAAAGTAGCTTCACACAGTGGTTTTGTGAAGATATCTGCTAGTTGTTGATCTGTTGGAACAAAATACAATTCCACTGTACCTTCATCCACATGTTCCCTTATGAAGTGGTACCTAATACTGATGTGCTTTGTCATTGAGTGTTGAACTGGATTACCTGTCCTAGCAATAACACTTTGATTATCACAATAAATAGGAATTTTAGAAAATTCTAACCCATAGTCTAGTAACTGATTCTTCATCCAAAGAATCTGTGCACAACAGCTTCCTGCAGCAATGTATTCTGCTTCTGCAGTTGATGTGGAAATTGACTTCTATTTCTTGCTAAACCAAGAAACTAATCTGCCTCCAAGAAATTGGTAGCTTCCACTTGTGCTTTTCCTATCAATTTTGCATCCTATAAAATCTGCATCTGAGTAACCTATTAGCTTAAAGTCTGATTCTCTAGGATACCATAATCCCAGATCAGTTGTACCCTTAAGGTACTTGAAAATTATTTTCACAGCTGTTAAGTGAGGTTCTCTTGGATCTGCTTGAAATCTTGCACAAAGACAGGTAGCATACATGATATCAGATCTACTAGCAGTTAGATAGAGTAGTGAGCCAATCATAACTCTGTAATCAGTAATATCTACTGATGTACCAGTATCCCTATCCAATTTTATTGCAGTGGCCATGGGAGTGGATGCACTTGAACAATCTTGCATTCCAAATTTCTTCAGCAAATTTCTGGTGTACTTGGATTGACAAATGAAAGTGCCTTCTTCATTCTGCTTGACTTGAAGGCCCAGAAAATAGCTAAGTTCCCCCATCATACTCATTTCATATCTTGACTGCATCAGTTTGGCAAACTTCTTGCAAAGTCTGTCATTTGTAGAACCAAAAATGATATCATCAACATATATTTGCACCAAAAGTAAGTCCTTTCCATGGTTGAGGTAGAACAGTATTTTGTCAATAGTTCCTCTGTTAAATCCACTTTCCAGAAGAAACTGAGCTAAAGTCTCATACCATGCTCTTGGAGCTTGCTTAAGGCCATAAAGTGCTTTGTCAAGTCTGTAGACATGATTAGGAAATTTTGAATCTACAAAACCTGGAGGTTGTTCAACATATACTTCTTCTTCCAATTCTCCATTGAGAAAAGCACTTTTCACATCCATTTGAAAGACTGTAAACTTTTTGTGAGCAGCATAAGCCAAAAATATCCTTATGGCTTCCAATCTAGTAACTGGTGCAAATGTTTCATCATAATCAATTCCCTCTTATTGAGAATATCCTTTTACAACCAGCCTTGCTTTATTCCTTGTAATTATGCCATCACTATCAGTTTTGTTTCTGAACACCCACTTTGTACCAACAACAGATCTGTTCTTTGGTCTTGGCACTAGGGTCCAGACTTTGTTTCTTTCAAATTCATTTAACTCTTCCTGTATTGCTTGCACCCAATCATCATCTTGAAGAGCTTCTTCCACTTTTTTAGGTTCAGTCTGAGAGAAAAGAATGATAAAGACATTCATTTGATGTAGTTGTTCTAGTTTTGACACCTGCATCAGGATTTCCAATAATTAAGACAGGTGTATGTGATTTAATCTACTTCCTTGCAGATGGAAGATTTTCTCTAGAACTGGATGCTCCCCCATGATTTATGCTATCTTCATCAACAGTTTCTGATGCCCCCCGGAAATTATGCTCTCTGAGTTGGATCCTTCAGAATTTGAGTTTTCAGAAATATCAGTACTTGAGTTTCCAGAATTATCAGAACTTGGCCCATCAGAACTTAATGAATCAGAACTTGAAGAGCCTGTTGTAGGTTCTGATGCTTCTTAAAATGTGGTTGTATCTTCAGTATGCTCCCCCTGCACAGGTGCATCTCCCTTTGACGTAGTCACCACAGTTTCAATAACATCAGAGTTTAATCCATCAGAGTTTGCAGTATCAGGATCTAGACGGTCAGGATTTAGACTGTCAGGATTTACAGTATCAGAATTTAAAACTTCAATCTCAAATCTCAGCTGATCATGATCATTGAAATCTTCAAGTCCTATAATCTTCTTATCATCAAAAGAGACATTGATAGATTCCATGAGAACCCTTGTTCTTAAATTGTAGACTCTCAAGGCTTTTGTGGAAAGTGGATATCCAACAAAAATTCCTTCATCAGCTTTTAGATCAAATTTGGATAGCTGTTCAGGATGAGTCTTAAGAATAAAAAACTTGCATCCAAATACATGAAAATACTTCAGATTTGGCTTCTTTTTCTTCACCATCTCATATGGTGTTTTTCCACGTTTGTTAATGAGTGTTGCATTCTGAGTAAAACAAGCAGTCTGCACAGCTTTAGCCCAAAAGTAGGTTGGCAACTTTGCTTCATCAAGCATAGTTCGTGCAGCTTCAATAAGAGTTCTATTCTTTCTTTCAACAACTCCATTTTGTTGTGGAGTCCCAGGAGCAGAAAATTCCTGCTTTATTCCATGGTCTTTGCAGAACTCTTCCATGATCAAATTCTTGAACTCAGTGCCATTATCACTTCTTATGATCTTCACAGAATCTTTGACCAATTTATCCAGTTGCTTGACATGATCAATCAAAATAGATGTAGTTTCACTTTTTGTGTGCAAGAAATACACCCATGTGTATCTGGTGAACTCATCCACTATGACCATAGCATATTTCTTCTTTGCAATAGACATGTCATTCACTGGACCAAATAGATCAACATGTAGTAGGTGATAAGGCTCAAGAATTGATGATTCGGTCTTGCTCTTTAAAGAAGATTTTCTTTTTTTGGCTTCTGACATGAATCACAAAGGCCATCAGGAGCAAATACTGATTTTGGCAGTCCTCTCACAAGATCTTTCTTGACTAGTTCATTTATATTGTTGAAATTTACATGAGAGAGTTTCTTGTGCCAATTCCAGCTTTCTTCAATTGATGCTCTACTTAACAGACAGATTGCAGAACCATCAGTACTTGTTGAAATCTTGGCTTCATAAATGTTACCATGCCTGTATCCTTTCAGAACAACTTTGTCTGTAGATTTGTTTACAACTTCACAGTGTTCTTCAAAGAAATCCACATAATAACCTCTGTCACATATTTGACTAACACTCAGCAGATTGTGTTTAAGTCCTGAGACCAGAGCTACTTTTTCAATGATGACATTCCCCATATTGATATTTCCATATCCCAAGGGTTTTCCCATGTTGCCATCTCCATAAGAAACACTTGGGCCAGCTTTCTTCACAAAGTATGATAACATGGCTTTATTTCCAGTCATATGTCCTGAACATCCACTGTCCAGAACTAGGATGTTTTTCCTGTTGCCCTTTAACTCAGCAGCATCAGAACTGCTATCAGCATTTTCCATCAAGGCATAGTTCTCCTCACTTTCAGAATCTGAAGTGTCTGTCCAGCTTTTCTTCTTTGTGACAAGAGCCTTGCCTTTGTCACTCTTCACTTTCTTGCAATTAGGAGATATGTGGCCTTTCTCACCACAGTTGTAGCATTTGATATTTGAGTAATCTCCTCTGTCAGACTTTCCTCCTTTGCCTTCAGATTTTCTAAAACTCTTCTTATCAGAACTTGCACCTTTCCTGGAAAACTTCTTTCCTTTTCTGAATTTTCTGTATGCAATCCTTGTGATTCCTTTCACCATAAGAGCACACAGCTTCATCATCTCTTCATGAGGATCCATCTGAGGTAAGCTTTCAGTTTCAGAGTCATCATCAGTATCAAAACTTGATGATTCAGTATCAGACTTTGTGATGAGAGCTTTTCCCTTGCCTTTCCTTGAGGCATCTGCTTTGGGGGATTCCTCCTCAGCCTTAAGAGCAACTGTCCTTGAATTTCTTCCTTTTCTCTTGTTTCCTTGTTCCATCTCAAGTTCATGAGTCTTGAGCATCCCGTAAATTTCATCAAGAGTTGTTTCTTCAAGATTATAGTTGTCTCTTATAGTGGTGGCCTTCAAATCCCTACTTTCAGGAAGTGCTAACAGGAATTTAAGATTTGAATCCTCAAGATCATATTCCTTGTCAACTAGTTACAAATCATTCAAGAGTTTGACAAATCTGTCATATAAACTAGTTAATGACTCATCAGGCTTTGAGTCAAAGTGTTCATACTCTTGAGTGAGTATTGTTTCCTGTTCTTCTTAATTGATTCGGTTCCCTGGCATCTTGTCTCCAAAGCATCCCATATCTCCTTTGCAGTCTTGCAGTTAATTACCCTGTTTGACATTACATTATCAATAGCACTATACAGCAAGTGTCGTACCTTAGCATCCTTAGCAATTGATGAGATATCTTCAGCAGTATAATCACTCTTCTCCTTTGGTACAGACTTTGCTGGTTCACCTACAACTACAACAGAGAGTTTGGTTGGCTTGTGTGGCCCTTCATTGATTTTGTCAAGGTATTCTGGATCAGTAGCTTCCAGAAACATAGACATCCTCACCTTCCATATGGAATATTCAGATGGTTTCAGTATGGGAACTCTAATAGTCTCATATCGACTATGGATTTGAGTCTTCGAAGGTTCTTCAGTTTTGGTGGGCTTAGTTGGAGTTTGTTCTTCTTCAGACATGATTGTTTTCGGATCTTAAACTATTTGTGTGTTAACAGATCTACTCTGATACCACTTGTTAGGTCACACACACTGTAGAAGGGGGTTGAATACAGTGTTTATCACAATCAAATCAAATTAAAGAACACAAGTAACAGAAAACAAGCTTTATTAAACTCTGTTACAATATGAAACGGTCCTCTCTCAGTGATGAACAACTTATCCCGAGAGCTGCTAGGGTTACAATGAATATTATTCTCAATAATAATAACACATATAGTGTAAACTCTATGTCTGTGTTTAAATACTACACAGTTACAAGATAATCTCTAATTAATATGGAATATAATTCTGCTTCCTAAAATATATCAACTAGTTATCTTTTCTTCCAAGTATTCTATTCTTCATAGAATTCCTTCTTCATGCATATCTCTTCTTGCATTTATCTTGATCTTCTTTCCTTTCAATCAGCCGCCTTCCTTATCTGAAAGTCTCCTTAAGTCCTGATATTATCTCCTGATAAATATCTCCTGATAACTTAAGTTCTGACTTCAGTATAAGTGCTGATTTCCAGTTAAGTATTAATTTGTCCTGTTTAAGTAAGATTTGAAAACTAAACACAAATCATATTAGACATGACATTATCAAATATATCTAACAGGAATCATAGGCTTCCTATACTCTGTCATGTTAATAGGTAACCGTGGGATACCCTGTCTGAACCCGAACTGTCTCATCACCTTGTCTGAATGCTGATACTCTACAACATCATAGCATAGCACTCGAATCCTGGCAAGACCAAAGTAATGAGCCTCCCAATCCTCAGCCGATATATCATGATCCCAATCTGAATCCTCTTCCACCTCGTGACAGTGGGCATATGGCGTCCAAGACACAATATTAGCTGCTACTCCTTCAAACTCGCCTCTATAATGTGGCAAACTATGATGAGGCGCCAATCTACTATCACGCCTACCTATAGCCCGTTTTCTCTTAACAACAATCCCATTCCCAGGAACATCCTCATCCATAGGATCATCAGGAACAACATCAGCCTGCACCTTACCCTTCCATCCCCTTCCCCTACCCTTAACCCTAACCTCATTCACCTCCATCACCGTCTTCCCCCTAACCTCCTTCCCATGTATCCCTTTCACCTCCTTTTCCTTCACCTTCTTCCCCTTAGGCTCCTCCTCCGCCTCCTCCTCCTCAGCTACCACCTCATCTTCCGGCCTAGCCCAGAACTCAGCTACTGGATATGAATCCCTGATAGGATCAGGAAGAGGTCTCCCAATCAAGAACTGTACATATGCCCACAACTGCAACAACCACGTACAACATGCAATCATCTTGGCCCCTTTCTGTGCTGCATGCTCGAGTCCTCTATATAGATATGAAAGAACCGCAGAACCTCAAGACCAACTCTGCACACCCGTAAGATAGCGGAGGTGTCCAATGTACTTTAGGTGCACCACATTCCTACTACTGGTAGGAAATAGAACAGAACCAACAACCATGAGCAGGTATGCCTGTGTGTGGATAGCAATCCTCCTCAGATCAGGACCCGGATCAGCCCTCCCATATCTCTGATCCAACCATGTGTACTTTATGCCGGCTCTGGACCTTCCCGCCTTCACCTCCTCCTCATCCAACGGCTCAAACCACTGTCTCAAAAAATATGCCAAACCACTGTCCAGACCGTCTCTAACTAACACATGACCAGCAACCGGTAAACCTAAAATAGCCAACATCCTCCAAAGTCATTGTCATTTCCCCTGTCTCATGAAGAAGGTGTTGGTCTCGGGACGCCACCTCTCTACAAGTGCCGTGACAAGCCTCGCATCATTCTGCAAATCCGGGAACAAGTCCTTCTGTGCATCACATAAAACCCACCTACGCATGTTCCTGTTCCCACAATAACACTCCAAAGGACCCCGCTCATATCCCTCCCAAACATCCGGACTCACATGATATGAGTTATCAAAGATAATGTCATGACTAACTGGACCCGGCAATATGTTATCCATCCTGAAACAATAAACATAAAAATAATTCAATAATCTAAACGTAAACCATATAATCCATAAATTTGTATGTATAAACTATCCCAGCGACAATAATACACAACCATTCTCAATCATATAAGTAAAACTTTTAATATTCTATTCAACAATTTAACCACTTTTACAAATAACGTTCATCTCCCGAAAGAATAACACAATCATTTGATTATATATGCAAAGAACTACATAATCAAACAAACTTCATTTCCATAAATCATAAAAAATGCGCATTCCTTATGACCAATAACACAATTATATACAAATAACTACAAAATCATTCACAACTATGACAAGAATACGAAAATCATAAGCTAAATCCGAATTGTATAATACAATGTATATTTTGTCAGTTATTAACCCTGATTTAACTAAATCCGAATTGTATAATATAAGAAAATCACCGCTGTAATTATTTAAATCATATCATGTATTAAACATCATCTGGAAAACACACAAGATGCAGGAACTGTTTATAATTACAGGCATTACACAAGTCAACTGACAGAGAGATTCTATGTTTTAGATATCATAATAAATAACTGAGGAGGCCGATATTAACCCTGATTAATAATTACAATCATAATTCGAATTTCACAGTGTATATTTCACTAAATATAACATTAATCTGATCCATCTCCTTTCTCAGTATTCAAGACCATCTCTACAACCTACACCTGAATTCACAACAGTGTCTAATATCGGAAAATAATCAGCAATCGTATTACTAACGTAACAATAATCGAATCGTGTAGCAAGAATTACATACAATTGCAACACACAGATTACATACACAATTATATACAATTGAAATAAATATATATACACAATTACATACACAATTACAAGCACACGGATTACTAACGATAACAACACGATCCCGAATCGTGTTCAAGAACTAACCCTAAATACTCGATTGAACCCTAATAACCCGACAAAACACAACCAAACTATATAGAAATAGATAAAAATCGGACCTTTTATGGGTGTTGAATCGTGTTTATGCTTTCTCCTCTAGAATTCGTCTTTAATCGCCCTCCTGAAACTCAGAATCATTGATAATTGTGGTTGAAATATAAGACTAACTGCTATCTGGGTTCGGAGTCGTGTTTAATCGACTCTCCAGGCCTTCCGCGTAAAATAACTCGGAAACAATTTCAGGGCATTTTTGTCTGTTACGACCGGCATTTTGTGTAATATTATTTGTAGACTTTGTATAATATTAGAGCCGAATGTAAATATACTTAATGGTTGTATGTTTGTGTGAATGAAAATTTCTGTATTATAAATTATCTTTATGTAGTATATGATTTTTCAAAGCAAAAGTTTATTTATTTCCTTTATTTTTGATTTATAAGGAATATTCTAAACCTTGGAGAAATTTTCTTTTAAAAGTTATTTTGTTCACAAATTTCGAAAGTGATTTTATAAAATTTCTGAAAATCCAAGTTATTTTATGGTATAAATTTTATAATTTTTGAACTTGTATTTTATTTTATAAAAATAAATCTTTACAAATTTTAGTTGTAATAATTAGCAAATTACAAGGAAGCCCTTGCATGCAAACCACCTTTCTATACTCTTCAAGGACAAAGAAGACATTTCTAAACCCACTAACTCATGATTTATTAGCTAAATTACCTCCTTGACCTTGCATGCAAGATAGCCTAACTCTAGCTAGAAGATTACTCTTGTCATTACCCAAACCCACTCACATTATAGTCAAATCAAGACATAAAAATAAATCAAGGAAGTGATCACCACTCCACTTTCACTCCACCACTTCCCTCTCCTCTTCTTCTCCTCCTCCCTCTCGGCTTTCTCCCCTTCCTCTCGGCAATCTCCAAAACCGAAGCCCCCATCCCCTTCTTTCTTCATTTCTTCACTCAAATAATCATCCTATAATCAGGTAATCTTACTCCCTACATGTTGTTCATGTGTATCTCAAGAGTTTAGAGTAGAAAACTTATGTGTTGACTTTACAAGGTGATGTTTTTTGTTAAACTCAAAGTGAATATCCTTGATTCTTGTGAATTCAAGGCTTTCACCATGAGTTATAGTATCATAGGGCTGAGAATGGCTAAACATGAGTGTGTTGCACTTATGCAAATATTGTTTTCACCCTAATCCATTCGGCCATGACTTGATAGGAGCCGAATGGATGGTGCTTTGGTTGCTTTGTTTCATTTTGTGTGTTTTTGTGATAATAACATGAAAATCTTAGTAAAATCTTGGTAAAACCCTTTGCATGCTAGGTGGTCATTTAGATATAATCCATGATAGGCTTGCATGTTGATTTATAATGAAAATTTATTTGGAAATCATGTTAGTTTGGCTTGAAAGACTTGAAGTCATACATGCATGTAGATTTCTCTTGAATTTTAGAAGTTATTGATCATTCGAAGTGATATTTTGCTAGTAAAACTTAATTTTAGTTAAGTTAAGATATTAATTAAGAATTGTGCTCCTTAATATGTGATGTTATCTCATTTATACTTATCAAAAGGGTTAAAGTTGTTATCCTTGAAAACTTGATGACTTGTAATTTGTGTAATGTGATTTCCTTTGTTTTGCTATGTTGCACCCTAGGTAAGGATGATCTCCACTAAGCCTATTTTGAGTGTAAGGAAGTTAGTTCAGTAGATCACCATAGTTAAGTTATGGTTGGGTATTTTGGTTGTTGGTGGTTGGGTTTGTTAAGTGAGAACCTTGAAAAAAGGAAAGTCTTAGTTTCTACAGAAAATCAGTTTAGTATCCTGAGGTTTAGAGTGAGTTTTGACCTTGTCATTGTTGTGAACTTTGAGGCCCAAGCCACCAGAAGCTAGCATTAGGAGTATATAAAAGGTTTTAGGTGTTTGTTGGAGAATTGCAAGTCGTTTGGTTAGGTGCACGAGTAGAATCACAAAATCTGTCCAGCAGGGGACAGTTTTGTTGTAATATAGAAATAGGAAGTTTTGACCATGTCATGGGTAGGCCCTCATTAGGCCCTGTTGGGCCTTAGTTAGAGGGAGTGTCAGAGGAGTTTTTACAACCATAGTTCATAGGATTTGAGTTAGAACCATGTGTCACAAATTAGTTCAAGTCAGGGCGTTTTCTGCCCAGAAAAATAGGGGAACCATGGACTTTGAGCTTAGGCCCAAGGAGGCCCAAGCTAGACCCTTGAGCCACATCGAGTTTGGGAGATGCCTTATGGTCCGAAGAGTCTAGTGTAGAAGTTTTGGAGCTAAACTTGTAGTTTAAGAGTGTCTAATGCACTCAAGAAACCATAGATGTCATTCTGAAATTTACTCCAGTGAGCACTTTCACTTACCACATAGTTTTAGAGCACCTATGAGTGAGACCTGGGTTGACCACTATGGTTGCAAGATAGTATAAAGCTATTATAAAGGCCCAAGTGAGGGTCAATAGGTTTTGGATAGTTAAGTAAAGGCACATCAAGTTAGAAGGCCCAATTTGGAGACTTTGTCTAGTTTAGCGATCAAGTGACTTAGTTGGGGATCGGGATCATCCAAGCCTAGTGTTGCATTGTGATATTTGTGATATTATTTAGTATTAAAATATGGTATGTGAGTATATGTGGCTATGTGTACTATTGTATTTATGAGGTGATTATAAATTTCGTGCATATAGGCCTAAGTGCCATTTGTGTTTAATTTCGGGTTGTAAATAGGTTGAGTTGGTGAGAGTATATTATAATGAGGTTTTTATTAATTGTGTAGGATCTCAAGACGAGGGTAAACTTGCCATAAAGGTCGAGTAAAGCTTTCAGTTGCTCCTACCAGCCAGACCAGCCTTTTTCAAGGCAAGTGATTCAACCTGTTTTTCGTTTACATTACAAATGTGTGATAATTAGTTCATATATATTGATGCGATTATCCTGAGTTATCTTGATATACTTGAACCAAGTGATTCTTAAATCTATCTTTATATTATATAGAAATGCCATGAACCCTCAAGTACATATTGCAAGTAGATCAAAAGTCGTATCACGCTAGTATATCAAAGTAATTGGAATGCCATGATAAAATAAAGATTTGATATAATACTTGATTGATCCTCTTGATTAACATGCTATTGATTCCTAAAATATTGACATCTCACTCTGATGCTTGAACCCCAATAGAAACTGTACCTTGATACCTAAAAGCCAGATATTCTTTAAAGTTGTTCTTAATTGATCGATAACCCTTTTTCTTGCCCTAAAGTTTGACAATCCTGATATACCTTGAGCTAAAGATCATTTCTTCGTACCTTAACACCCCTAGTATTCATGAAGCTTATCTTCTTGATGTTCTAGTACTTGTACCTTGTCGAAAACCATTGCTTTAAGCCTAGTTTGGCATTACTCTTTCATAATATCCAATAGCCTCGCTAAATTTTCTTGTTAAAGTTCTTGTATATGGAAACCTTTCAATTACCCTAATATAGTAAAGTCTAGTGGATCATGGCCCTGAGATTTGGTGACATATTTCCAGTGTTTCAAGTTGATCTATAATCCCTTGATAAAAATGTTTACTACTTATGAGATTTTATCATAAATCAGCATCAGTTTTTGAAATAATTAAAATATGGATTTTCAGTCCCAAAGGGGGATAAATGTTTTCTTTGAATAGTGGATCTGGACTGAGACGCGAGTCCTTTCCACACTTATATTGTAGGCTTAAAAGTTTCCTAGGGATCCCTTTAATGTTTTAGAACCCAGCGAGGTTCGGGATTACTTCGCGGCTGATCACCGGCTGTAATCCGTAGCGTCATAAAATGATTTTTTTTAAGTTATGATTTTGAAAATGTTTTGATTCAAGCAAATGATGCCATCACTCAAAGTTTTATCTCTTGTTAATATTGGTTACGTCTTCGCTTTGTCATTCTTTTATATATATCTCGATTTATGCTTTGTACCGTATTATTTAGCACTTGTTGAGCATTTGGCTCACTCCTTGCTTTGCCCTGATATTACAGCTAGCAGCTATGGTTAGATTCAAGCAGACAGCACGTAAGACCTGTGACGCCGATGCGTATGTCCGAGCTCAGGTAGAATAAGAGATAGTTTTGTGTGAGGACTCGATAAAAAAAAATTAGTTGTAATATATGGTAGTGTTGGGCTGTTCCAAACCCTAAACTGTAAGATCTTGGATTCGGTCAAGTATACTTTCTTTTAAATATTGTAAAAGTTATTTATTTTGTATGTTAAGTTGGGGGTGTGACATGTTTTGGTATCAGAGCTACGGTTTAGAGTCCCTGGACAGCCCAAATAGGTTATAGGATATATGTATAAGCTATAGATAATATGCGAGAGAGTAGGTTAAATAAATTTATTATTATTATTATTAATACTCCTCTAATTGGTTTGTCAGTAAAGGGCACATTCCTCGTCATCCTCTAGGTCGGACAACACTATTACTTTTTCCGTGTATGCTGAGTTGAGGCGCAAGTTTGATAAGCTTCAGGGCAAGTACGACCGACTGATAGACCGACTGAAGAACGTGTACCCGGACAGCCAAAACTATGAAGGGAAGCCTAAGGAGCAGATGACTGCGAGACTTGAGACTTTGGTTCAGTACGTCAACACTAAGATTGAGGAGATGCCATCGCACCGAGACCGCACCAGCCAGTATATCATCCAGATGGTGGCGGATGAGCTCCAGAGCATTGTGAAGACGCTTCGAGAGGAGAAGACTACCAAGCCCCGTTCTGATGGAGTGGAGCCTTAGTTCTTTCCATTATCTACCTTCCATGTTGTTGTATTATCAGACTTCGTAAAATTCCCAGTTGTTTCCTTTAAATAAGCATGTTATTCCTAGAATCAGACTTTTTCCTAATCCCGATGTATTGTGACCTTAAAATTTCGATTATTATGCACTATCATTCCATTTACTCTCAACTGTTATCTTACGAATTTATATGCATCACCATATCTGTTTAATTTGAAACTCGACCTCATATGTAAATAAGAATGCCATGCGATACCCTCAAATTATTTCATTATTCATACCTGTTTTGATATAACTCTTATTTCAGGATCATGCCACCCAAAAAGAAGAACCCAACAACCACATCTATCACAGATCCAAATATTCTTCAATTTCTGGAAACTTTGAAACAACAAACCGATGCTATAGCTCAACAACAACTAACTCTTCAACAACGATTTGAAAACCAAGATAACCGTGAACCACACCAACCACCTGATCCACCAATACCACCTCGACAAGTTGTCACTTTCAAGGCTTTTCAGAATGTGAATCCACCTACATTTCATGAAACCACTGATCCAATAATAGCTAACACATGGATTAAGGAAATGGAAAGGGCTTTTGAGTTGGTACAGTTAGGGGACAATCAGAAGACCCCATATGCTACTTACTTCTTGAAGGGCGAAGTCATCTATTGGTGGGAATCAGTAAAAGCTATGGAAGCAACTCAGCAAGTTTCTTGGGAAAGATTTAAGAAGTTATTTCTGGAAAAGTATTACCCTAAGTACATGCAGAATCAGATGGAGCTTAAATTTCTTGAGTTGAAGCAAGGGAATATGTCTCTACTGGAGTATGAGAAGAAGTTCACCGAGTTGTCAAGGTTTGTGACAAAGTACACCAGCACTGAGGAGGAAAAAGCGAAGAGATTTCAACAAGGATTGGAGCCTTGGATCAGAGATAGAGTGGCTATGTTTGAGCTTGATACTTATGCAGGAGTAGTACAGAAAGCTGCTCTGATTGAGAACAATAGGATGCAGTCAAGAAAGGAAAGGGATAACAATAAGAGAAAGGTTCCATTTTATGGAGAAAAGTCTGAAGCCGGAAATTCACAAGATCGGAGTGTAAAGAGGATTGGATTCCATAAGGGTGGAAATTTTCAAAAGAAGGGAAATTTGGGTAAAAGACAAGAATCGAAGGGGAACAACCAGGCAAGCCAAGGACAAGTGGGAGAAAACAGATTCCAGAGACCGGAATGCAAGCATTGTGGAAGAAGGCACCCCGCAGTGTGTAATAAGCTGAGCATGACATTCTATAGGTGCAACCAGAAGGGACATTTGGCAAATGAGTGTAAGATGCCGAAGCCAGGAGTTACATGTTACAAGTGTGGAAAAACTGGACACATAGCTAGGGAGTGCAAGACAACCGGACCAGTCAAAGCTTTAATGAATGTGGCAAGTACCAGTGCAAGCGTGCCAGCTGAGGTATTGGCATTACCTCCACCACCTACAACAACTCCACAAGCAACAACAAGGACATTCGATTTGAAAATGAAGGACGCTGTTCAAAACTCTGAAGTGATAGCAGGTACACTTTTACTCAATAATGTCAAAGCTAAAGTATTGATTGATTCGGGAGCAACAAGATCTTTCATATCAGAAACTTTTGTTGATAAACTTCAATGTGATAAAATGATTATGAGCGAGGTAGTAAATGTGGTAATTGCGAACCAAGAGAAGATTCATGTGAATCAATTCTGTCCAAAGTGTGAGATTGATATTTCGGGGCATAAGTTTACAGCCGACTTGATACTCTTCAAGTTGGGAGAGTTCAATATAATTTTAGGTATGGATTGGTTAGGGAAGAATAACGCCCAGATTAATTGTAAGACCAAGAAAGTGTATTTAAAGACGAAGAGTGGAGATAAGGTAGTATTTAAGGGACAGAGGCGAGAGCAACTGTTTCTTACAATCGTTCAGGCTAAGAAGCTACTTAGAAAAGGTTGTGAGTCGTTCCTAGCTTATGTAGTGGATTCAGAAAAGGGCAATCCCAGCATAGAAGATATCCCCGTAGTTAACGAGTTCCCAGATGTGTTTCCAGACGAACTACCAGGCTTACCACCAGATCGACAAATCGAGTTCGAGATCAACCTTGCTCCGGGCACAGAACCAGTTTCAAAGGCCCCATATAGGATGGCACCAGCAGAAATGAAAGAGTTGGCGAGCCAGCTACAAGAATTATTCGATAAAGGAGTGATTCGGCCAAGTACGTCGCCATGGGGAGCACCTGTTCTGTTTATAAAGAAGAAAGATGGAAGTATGCGGCTATGTATAGATTATCGGGAGTTGAATAAGGTAACGATCAAGAACCGCTACCCGCTACCAAAAATAGATGACCTATTTGACCAGCTGAAAGGAGCAAAGTTATTTTCGAAGATTGACTTGAGATCAGGATACCATCAATTAAGGATCAAGGAAGAAGATATTCCCAAGACAGCATTCAGGACCAGATACCGACATTATGAATTCTTAGTAATGCCGTTTGGATTGACTAATGCCCCGGCCGCATTTATGGATCTGATGAATCGGGTATTTAAAAAGTATTTGGACAAGTTCGTAGTGGTATTCATTGATGACATCCTTATTTATTCAAAGTCGGAAGAAGAACATAAGCAGCATCTATGGATAGCATTGCAGATACTCCGACAAGAGAAGTTGTATGCCAAGTTTTCTAAATATGAGTTTTGGTTAAAGGAAGTTCAATTTTTGGGACACGTCATTGGAAATGAATGAGTTAAAGTAGATCCGGCAAAGATTGAGGTGATTATGAGTTGGGAGAGGCCAAAGACACCTACGGAAGTGCGAAGTTTTCTAGGATTGGCAGGGTATTATAGAAGGTTTGTCAAGGATTTTTCGAAAATCGCCACGCCATTGACTAAGTTAACCAGGAAGAATCAGAAGTTCGAATGAAGTGCAGAATGTGAGGATAACTTTCAAGAGTTGAAACAGAGATTGGTAACGGCTCCGGTGTTAGTACTACCAGATGACCAAGGAAACTTTATGATTTTTAGCGACGCTTCACATAAAGTATTGGGTTGTGTGCTAATGCAACACAATAAGGTGATCGTGTATGCGTCAAGACAGTTAAAACCGCATTAGTTGAAGTACCCGACGCATGACTTAGAACTAGCCGCCATAGTGTTCGCACTTAAGATTTGGAGACATTACCTCTACGGAGAAAAGTGTGAAATCTACACGGATCACAAGAGTTTAAAGTACATTTTCACTCAGAAGGAGCTCAATATGAGGCAAAAGAGATGGTTGGAATTGATCAAGGACTACGATTGCTCGATAAATTATTATCCTAGAAAGGCGAATGTTGTAGCCGATGCTTTAAGTAGGAAGGAGAGATTGAATATGATGGCAACACCAAGGGAATTGTCTGAAGAGATTAATAAATTTGGATTAGAACTTTGTGATTATGGAATAGTTGAAGAAGTTTGTCGTGCAATGACTTTTCAGCCTACACTAGTGGAAAGGATAAGGAAATCTCAGGAAGAAGTAATAATGAAAGAGAAGAATCAGCTAATTGGAGAATAGATTGGCACTCAAAGGGATGAGCAAGGTATACTAAGGTTTTCCTCAAGAATTTGGATTCCTCATGTACCTGAATTGAAGAATGAGATCCTACAAGAAGCCCACAATTCAAGATTTTCAATCCACCCGGGAAGCACCAAGATGTATCGGGACTTAAAGCAGAACTTTTGGTGGCCAAATATGAAGCGAGACGTGGCAGAATGGGTTGTAAAGTGTTATACTTGTCAGAAAGTGAAGGCAGAACATCAACGACCAAGCGGATTAATTCAGCCCCTAAAGATTCCAGAATGAAATGGGAAAATATTGCTATGGACTTTATAGTGGGACTACCGCGAACAAAATCCGGACATGACGCTATATGGGTTATAGTTGATCGCCTTACAAAGTCGGCGCATTTTCTTCCAATTAATGAGAAGTCGTCATTGGACAAATTAGTTCATCTGTACGTGCGTGAAATCGTACTAAGGCATGGAGTACCCGTATCGATAGTTTCAGACAGAGATCCCTGATTTAAATCGAGATTCTGGAAGCATTTTCAAGAAAGTCTTGGCATGAAGTTGAACATGAGTATGGCGTACCACCCGCAGACCGATGGTTAGAGCAAAAGGACAATTCAAACAATCGAAGACATGTTGCGCAGTTGTGCAATCGATTTTGCAGGAAGTTGGGACGACCACTTGCCATTGATAGAATTCTCTTACAATAACAGCTATCACTCCAGTATTGGCATGCCACCATACGAAGCTTTGTATGGATGAAAATGTAGATCGCCGACAAGTTGGAATGAAGTAGGAGAAGGAAGGATTCTAGGCTCAGAAATGGTACAACAGTTGCATGAAACAGTTAAGTTAATTCAGAAGAGATTGCTTGCTGCTCAAGATAGACAGAGGAAGTATGCGGATCCAGCACGTAAGGATGTTCGATTCCAAGTAGGCGAAGCCGTTTTGTTGAAGGTGTCACCAAGAAAAGGGTTGTCTAGATTTGGCAAGAAGGGGAAGTTAGCACCTAGATATATAGGTCCTTTTGAGATTTTGAGTCAAGTGGGGAAGGTAGCCTACGAGTTAGCCTTACCACCTCAGTATCAGCATGTGCATAATGTGTTCCATGTGTCGTTGCTTAAAAAGTACAATCCTGACGCCAGCCATGTGATAGAATATGAACCTGTAGAAATTCAGGCAGACCTGTCATTTGTGGAGCAACCTGTCAAATTACTCGACTGACAAGTAAAGAATCTTAGGAATAAGTCGGTAAAGTTAGTGAAAGTACTTTGGAGGAACCCCAAGGTCGAAGAATCAACTTGGGAGTTAGGGTCTGATATGCGTTCCCGGTATCCTCATCTGTTCTCTTAGATTCTGGGGACAGAATCCCTTAAGGGGGAGAGAATGTTACGACCGGCATTTTGTGTAATATTATTTATAGACTTGGTATAATATTAGAGCTGAATGTAAATATACTTAATGGTTGTACGTTTGTATGAATGAAAATTTCTGCATTATAAATTTTCTTTATGTAGTATATGATTTTTTAAAGCAAAAGTTTATTTATTTCCTTTATTTTTGATTTATAAGGAATATTCTAAACCTTGGAGAAATTTTCTTTTAAAAGTTATTTTGTTCACAAATTTCGAAAGTGATTTCATAAAATTTCTGAAAATTCGAGTTATTTTATTGTATAAATTTTATAATTTTTGAACTTGTATTTTATTTTATAAAAATAAATCTTTACAAATTTTAGTTGTAATAATTAGCAAATTACAAGGAAGCCCTTGCATGCAAACCACCTTTCTATACTCTTCAAGGACAAAGAAGACATTTTAAAACCCACTAACTCATGATTTATTAGCTAAATTACCTCCCTGGCCTTGCATGAAAGATAGCCTAACGCTAGCTAGAAGGTTACTCTTGTGATTACCCAAATCCACTCACATTATAGTCAAACCAAGACATAAAAACAAATCAAGGAAGTGATCACCACTCCACTTTCACTCCACCACTTCCCTCTCCTCTTTTTCTCCTCCTCCCTCTCGGCTTTCTCCCCTCCCTCTCGGCAATCTCCAAAACCGAAGCCCTCATCCCCTCTTTCTTCATTTCTTCACTCAAATAATCATCCTATAATCAAGTAATCTTACTCCCTACATGTTGTTCATGTGTATCTCAAGAGTTTAGAGTAGAAAACTTATGTGTTGACTTTGCATGGTGATGTTTTTTGTTAAACTGAAAGTGAATATCCTTGATTCTTGTGAATTCAAGGCTTTCACCATGAGTTATAATATCATAGGGCTGAGAATGGATAAACATGAGTGTGTTGCACTTATGTAAATGTTGTTTTCACCCTAATCCATTTGGCCATGACTTGATAGGAGCCGAATGGATGGTGCTTTGATTGCTTTGTTTCATTTTGTGTGTTTTTGTGATAATAACATGAAAATCTTAGTAAAATCTTGGTAAAACCCTTTGCATGCTAGGTGGTCATTTAGATATAATCCATGATAGGCTTGCATGTTGATTTATAATGAAAATTTATTTGGAAATCAAGTTGTTTTGGTTTGAAAGACTCGAAGTCATGCATGCATGTAGATTTCTCTTGAATTTTGGAAGTTATTGATCATTCGAAGTGATATTTTTCTAGTAAACCTTAATTTTAGTTAAGTTAAGATATTAATTAAGAATTGTGCTCCTTAATATGTGATGTTATCTCATTTATACTTTTCAAAAGGGTTAAAGTTGTTGTCCTTGAAAACTTGATGACTTGTAATTTGTGTGATGTGATTTCCTTTGTTTTGCTATGTTGCACCCTAGGTAAGGATGATCTCCACTAAGCCTATTTTGAGTGTAAGGAAGTTAGTTCAGTAGATCACCATAGTTAAGTTATGGTTGGATATTTTGGTTGTTGGTGGTTCGGTTTGTTAAGTGAGAACCTTGGAGAAAAGAGAGTCTTAGTTTCTGCAGAAAATCATTTTGGTACCCTGAGGTTTAGAGTGAGTTTTGACTATGTCATTGTTGTGCACTTTGAGGCCCAAGCCACCAGAAGCTAGAATTAGGAGTATATAAAAGGTTTTAGGTGTTTTTTGGAGAATTGCAAGTCGTTTGGTTAGGTGCACGAGTGGAATCACAAAATCTGTCCAGCAGGGGACAGTTTTGTTGCAACATAGAAATAGGAAGTTTTGAACATGTCATGGGTAGGCCCTCATTAGGCCCTGTTGGGCCTTAGTTAGAGGGAGTGTCAGAGGAGTTTTTCCAACCATAGTTCATAGGATTTGAGTTAGAACCATGTGTCACAAGTTAGTTCAAGTCAGGGCGTTTTCTGCCCAGAAAAACAGGGGAACCATGGACTTTGAGCTTAGGCCCAAGGAGGCCCAAGCTAGACCCTTGAGCCACATCGAGTTTGAGAGATGCCTTATGGTCAGAAGAGTTTAGTGTAGAAGCTTTGGAGGTAAACTTGTAGTTTAAGAGTGTCTAATGCACTCAAGAAACCATAGATGTCATTCTGAAATTTACTCCAGTGAGCACTTTCACTTACCACATTGTTTTAGAGCACCTATGAGTGAGACCTGGGTTGACCATTATGGTTTCAAGATAGTATAAAGCCATTAGAGTTAAAGGTCAAAGTGAGGGTCAATAGGTTTTGGATAGTTAAGTAAAGGCACATCGAGTTAGAAGGCCCAATTTGGAGACTTTGTCTAGTTTAGCGATCAAGTGACTTAGTTGGGGATCGAGATCATCCAAGCCTAGTGTTGCATTATGATATGTGTAATATTATTTAGTATTAAAATATGGTATGTGAGTATATGTGGCTATGTCTACTATTGTATTTATGAGGTGATTATAAATTTCGTGCATATGTGTACTATTGTATTTATGAGGTGATTATAAATTTCGTGTAGAAGTTTTAGATGAGCTGGTTACTGTTAAATATATGATCCTATTGGGGCCTTCCTCTAGCACCTTTAGGTTTTAGATGAGCTGGTTACTCTACATGGTATCAGAGCTTAGGCTGGCGGGAGAACTAAGGTTCGATTCCCAGCCACCCCCAACATTCTCACAATTTAATGTGGTTACTCAATAATTACCAGTACCATATATGATTACCTTCATTCATCTTCTGAGGAACTAAATCTTATACTGCCTGTGAAATCTTATACTGCCTGTGAATATCTCTGATTTACTTCATTCATCTTCTGAGGAACTAAATCTTATACTGCCTGTGAATATCTCTGATTTATAACAGCATGCAGCATAATTTGCTATAATTTAATAAGGGGTTGGTCAAGGTTGACGCACTAGGCATAATTATTTACTACTCCAGAATTAAGAATATCTAGAAAATAAATAACAACCAGCTATATTGTTAGAATAAATGTCTAAGTATTGTCTTGATCAATGTTGGTGATGCAATATTTTTTGGTGAAACCAGTCCGAAATCAAAAAACACCAAGTTTGGTTAATACTAGATCAAGGACAGAATGATATAGCAGGGGGTTTTCCTGAAGAAAACAAGGCTATCGCCAAGGTGGCTAAGGTTCAACCTGCAGCTGACAATCTGGATATCTTGGCAAAAGAAGGCCTCAAGTTTGTTTCGAAAATCTAAAATTAAAAATTTCAAGTGTGGTAGCAAGTTTACTAAAATTTATTTGATAGGTCCATTTGGCGAATCTTATTATAAGTAATAAGTAATTTAGTTTCTTTTTAAAAAAAATCATATTTACATTTTTTAAATACAAGTATTTATCACACATATTTGAGATCAATCCTTATTTCCAACTCAAAATGAATTACTTATTTCCTGAAAAAAGGAATAGCCTAACGGGGCAGAAAACAGAAAAATATTTATACTAATTGATTTGTGCAAATAACAAGGTTGTTTTTGACACACTTATAGTTAAACTGAAGGCACTGTACTGAATTTAATCTAAATCTCGGCCAACAGTGACATTTCTATTAATTGCATGGTTGTAGTTTAAGTTCAAATTTGCAACTTTTTTTTGGTAAGTCATATTGCATCTCAATAACAAAAAAGAGGTAAGCCTTAGAGACACCAGAACAAAAGAAGCCCTACTAACTAGGATATTACATACGTGAATAAACACACCACTCAAAGTCTCCAACACACTATTCAGGAAAGCAATTACGAAAAAAACTTGCAACTTACATACTGTTCTGTTATACTAGACTCAAACGATAGATAAAACACGACACCGAGACCAATATCACAAAAGTGATACCTTCATTCACTAACACAGTCTTCCAAAAACTTTTTCTTAAAGAGAAGAAAAAATAAATTAAAGCAAAACTTTACCGTTTTAGTATGAATTACCAAATAACCACGGTTGCATCTCACCAAGCTCCATATATGAACATAATTTTTTACTTTATAGTTTTTTAACTTAAAAAATAAATAATTATAATGAGCTTTTTCTTAAAAAATAATAAATTAAGACAAGGTAATATAATTTTCTACTAGAAATAAACTAAAAATAAAATATATTTTTATCATACATATAATAACATTCCAAAACTAAACATTTTATATTAAAAAATTTAATATAACATTAAAATTGACAACGTATGTGCAACTTCAAATTGATTATATGTACAAATTCATCAAGAAAATAATATGATTTTTACTGGTTTTACAAAAGAAAAATGTAATAAAAATGAAAATGTTTTTACTTTAAAGCTATTAAAATTTCTAAGTTTTTTAAAAATTTAACATATTCATGAACGAAAGAATTTTGTAAATTACAGAAATTTCCCATGTGCGAAGCACGACCTATATTACTAGTAAGGAATAAATAACACGAGATTAAAGATTTATTGGAAGTTTAAAGTAATCTGGGTAATGGGCGTTAGTTGGGTATTCCATGTCTGATAGATAGGTCAAATTAGTGAATCAATTTTCAATTTTCTTGAGGAGCGTACGTGGAAACAAATAAAAAGATGGAGTGCTAAACGTAGAACAGTAAATGAGAGCCTCAGACAAACTAGCATTCCAGCCCAGGCCCCGGTTCCCAGGATTAGGGTAATTGATCCGGACTATCCGGTATCTCGGTTTATATCCGATTCGAAAATATGATATATGTTTCATTTCCGTTTTAAATATGCTATAATCTGGCGTAAAAAATATATCCGAATAAAATATGATCCCGGATACGAGCACTTATGTACCCGCTCATATTATGTCTCATATTTTTTTTATAAAATGATCTTACTCGAATATGATCCGTGGTCCGTATTTGGTTAAATTCTTAATATGATTATAGTTTTAACTCATTACATTTCTAAGTAAATATCAATTTATATTTTATTAATATCTTGTATAAATGTAAGTTATTACTAAATATGATTTACCCGCATTTAAAATGGAAAAATTGTAATAGTATGTACTTAATACATCATATATTTCAGTTTTTAAATTTTTGATTATTTAGTATATTCACAATATTACATCTATTTTAGAAAAATAAATCATTATATATCATAAATTAAAAATTATTTCGTAATATTGGTGGATCATTTTTGACTCGGATCTGATGGGTCACAAACTACCCGGTTAGAAAAAGGAAAATACGGTATTGGCTCGTATCCAGTTTGGATCAGACTTCTAATACCCGAGATCGGTTTGTATCCGAATAAAACGATACCAGACCCAAATCTGGACACTACAAAAATAAAATGATCCGAGACTAGAGCAAAGGGGTTCCCGGTATCGCCCAGATCATTTTACACCTCTAGCTAAATGTCTTTCTCGAGCTGGTAAAGTGTTATTGTTAAAGAATGTTGCACATGCGATACCATCTTATAGTATGTCGTGCTTTTTATTGCCTAAATCTCCCGATCAAGAGTGGGAAATGATGATGAATAATTTTTGATGGGGCTCAGGGACATACACAAGACTAAGCATTTGATGGTTGGCATGGAAATATATGAGTTAGAGATGCACAAAACATTTGAATCCAGAAATCCCGTCCGATCCGATCCGGAAAAAATCTGCCAAAAATCCAATCCGAAAAAAGCCCGGTCTGGCCCGATCCGGCCCGTGGGCCTTAACGGGCCACATATTTTGCGTAAAAATCCGGTCCGACCCGATTCGGTAAAAGCCCAGATTTAAGCCCGATCCGGTCCAAAGCCCGACCCGATCCGGATAAAAGCCCGGCCCATCCCGATCCGGTCTTATAAAAGCCCGTATTTTATGATGATTTTTAATAAATATTCGAATAAAACTTTGAAGAAATTATGTCTTATTCAAATTTATTTTATAATTGAATATAATTTTGAATAAAAGGTCTAAATTTCTAATATAATTTTGATTCAAATTCATAAATTGAATATATTAAGATCGAATTACCGCGATGTAAATTTAAATTCTAAATTAATCTAAGGTATAACATGAAGAAATTATTTCAAATTCTAAAAAAGAGTTTGTGTGTGTGTGTGTGTATATATATAAATAAAAGCCTAACCTGGCAAATAAAATCTAAAAAATGCAAAAAATATTTGTTATTAATAAAAAAATTAATATTATTAATATTAATTTATTTAAAAGAATCCGGTGGCCCGGCCCGATCCGCGGGCCTAAACATGCCTAGTTATTTTGAATGAAATCCGACCCGATTTTTAAAAAAACCTGACCCGGCTCAGTTTTAAAAAATCCGGATTTTTTAAAGCCCGACCCGAATCTGGCCTGATCCTGTTTTTGTGCATCTCTAATATGAGTATGTCAAAATGCAAAGACGGTCCTTAGACTTAAGGGATCTCTCTAGTTTTAACCTGACTTTTTTGAATAAGAATTTCTAAAATTTTGTTAGTAACTCTAACTTTTTCGTAGCTTGACTTTTTAAGACCAACTATTTTTCTAACAACAAGTTTCTTAATGCTTAACGGGGATGAGATTGTAGTTTCATATGGTCGGGAATCTGTAAAGGTAAAGAAAATATGGAGAATGGGTGTAGTTGAGTCTTGGCCAATTATGCTAGTATAAATATTTTTAAAGTCACCTAGGTGTTAGGCACAAAACACGCGATAATAATTCACGCAAGTATACGCGTTCGCAAGTAATATAGAATAATTTCTAGTTCGTTCCCACAGAGACTCAGACTAATTATGTTCAATTAACACTTACTCACCAATATATGATTACTTCTCAATGTCAAGACAATTACACTTAAATTTGATTAACTAATTATTAACTACAATTAACTATGAGAATTAAACACTTAATTAACACTTGAATTAACAATATTAAACACACATGAGATCATAACTTCATTACTACTTCCTTCAATAATTACTGTTATTACCCTTAACATGTAACGGTGATGATATTAATCGAACAACACGAAACTGATAAAAGCCAAATTTCGTTGTACTAATACCATTCTACCAAACATCCACAATTAAGATAGAAGTTGAATAGGCATCAATTATGTTGAGACCCTATATGTCTACAGAATTTGACAACATAACGATTTAAGCACAAGTTATTCTTTATGATTACACAGGGCAAGTAAAACGGTTAGAGTTATCCACTAATCATGCATACACATACATGAACCTATGCTAACATGGCAAGTTCTAAACCTCGAGATCCACCGTCGCTTCACAGGAGATTAGCAGCCTATCTTATAAGTTCGCGACGCATATAAGACGAATAAGCACAACCTATGCTAGATATCATACACTCATCACACACTAAGGTATTAAACAACTAATTAAAGAAATCCATAGTAAATCCGTTACGACCCCATGATCACGATTAGCCCATGATAGAACTCATCATCACCATGGGTTCATATGAAAACATGATAATAACACACCATATAAACTAATAAAAATACTTATTAAAACCAGAGTACGTCACAATAATAATAAGGTTCAAAGTAAAGAAAACTAGCATCCACTGATACAACGAATAAAAGAATCACAAGAAAATGTATGCTTCCTCTTTTTCGTTGCGATGTGCTAAAACAGTCTTCTTCCTTCTCTCCTTGCTCCTTGCTTCATACCACGCTTTTGTTAAACGTCTCTGAAAACTACTTATATAGAAGCCCACAAGAACCAGCCGTCTCAGAACTCCAATAAAATAAGGATTGTAAAAATCAGTGTAAAAATTCTCGTCCCTGAGTGGTAGCCCAGCAATCCTGAGCAGGCGCCCAGCATCCTGAGCGGCCGCCCAGCTTTCCTGAGCGGGCGCCCAGCAGGCTACTGGAAAATTCCTCATTCTGCTCCCAATTTCTGCTGCATTCTGCTCCTAACTTTCCACATCCAATGCCGAGCACTCCCCTAGGCTTATTCCTAATGAAATCTCGCCACAAACGCAAGTTGTACCCTGAAATGCATAAACACTAGAAAAATGCATCAAATACTGTTAGGTCCCGAATTATCGTAGAAGGGGGGTTGAATACGATAATCATTAAATTAAAAATTCTTTCGAATCTTTAGCGGATAAAATATTTAGTGCTTAGTTAGTATTTCGTGTTCTTGAGAGGAATAGTGTTTGGAACGATAAAAATGAGGAACATAAAATATTCGGGGAAATATATATTTGTATATAAATCCTCGAGGGTGTTGCTACACTCCGGTAAATAAATTAACCGATTACAATCTAAGAACAACAAGGTTTCTAGATACTACAATGATTTACAAATCAAATCCTATACAATAATCTAGCTTTTGTTTGTACTAGGATTTAATTACCGGGTAACGATTATAATACCCCTAAGAATATACAAGAATTAAATCGGGCATTATAACGTTACTACGGTGAGAAGTTAAACGGATATTCAAGTAGTTTGAACTCCTCTGTAAATCTCCGCTACCATTCTCACTTCTCTTTTTGGGAGAGAAGATGAACAGTAAATAATTCAGAATAAATGGCTGATTATCTTCTGCTGCAAAGTGTAGACTTTATCCAACAAATTGTGTGGCTGAGAATTAGAGCTTCTGTGGCGACAGGAGGTATAGGTCGCGTTCTATGAAGACAAGGGGGAGGGGTTAAACTTGTGTGGCGACCACCTGTACAGGTACATGTTTGTGTACTTAAACAAACACTCGATGTACCCCTGTGGCGACATTAAGTCACCCTGGTTACTTCCCTTTATTTGATTTTCTTTTTTATTTTGTTTTTCTTTTATTTTTCCTTTTCTTTTTTTTGTATTTTCTTTTTGTTTTCTTTCTCTTTTTCTATTTTTGTTTTCTTTTTCCTTTTCTTTTTTTTGTTTTCTTTTTCTTTTTAAGTTTAAATTGTAATTAAATTAATTAATAAAATAAACTTAAATATAATTTATAAATAAACTAATTTAGATTTATAAAATAAACTTAATTAAAGTTTATAAGATAAATCATTTTAAGTTTATTAAATAAATTATATTAAAGTCCATTAAATAATTTATTTAATTTAACAATTAAACTTTGAGCTTCGCCAATCCCCTGAGCTGTTGAGCTGTATACCCCGCGCACCTCTTCTCGTACTTTAACATATAAACGTTCAGTCCAAGTTCGTTCCTCAACTTAACAATCCTTCTATAAATAATACCCAGATTCCTTTCACGGGCTGTTGACGCCTAGTGCAACTGGTCTGGTTCACAGACGACTAACCCCGATTCAGGTCTTCGTACATATTGCAAGTAGATCAAAAGTCGTATCACGCTTGTATATCAAAGTAATTGGAATGCCATGATAAAATAAAGATTTGATATAATACTTGATTGATCCTCTTAATTAACATGCTATTGATTCCTAAAATATTGACATCTCACCCTGATGCTTGAACCCCAATAGAAACTGTACCTTGATACCTAAAAGCCAGATATTCTTTAAAGTTGTTCTTAATTGATTGATAACCCTTTTTCTTGCCCTAAAGTTCGACAATCCTGATATACCTTGAGCTAAAGATCATTTCTTCATACCTTAACACCTCTAGTATTCATGAAGCTGATCTTCTTGATGTTCTAGTACTTGTACCTTGTCGAAAACCATTGCTTTAAGCCTAGTTTGGCACTACTCTTTCATAATATCCAATAGCCTCGCTAAATTTTCTTGTCAAAGTTCTTGTATATGGAAACCTTTCAATTACCCTAATATAGTAAAGTCAAGTGGATCATGGCCCTGAGATTTGGTGATATATTTTCAGTGTTTCAAGTTGATCTATAATCCCTTGATAAAAATGTTTACTACTTAAGAGATTTTATCATAAATCGGCATCCGTTTTTGAAATAATTAAAATGTGGATTTTCAGTCCCAAAGGGGGATAAATGTTTTCTTTGAATAGTGGATCTGGACTGAGACGCGAGTCCTTTCCACACTTATATTGTAGGCTTAAAAGTTGTCTAAGGATCCCATTAATGTTTTAGAACCCAGCGAGGTTCGGGATTACTTCACGACTGATCACCGGCTGTAATCCGTAGCGTCATAAAATGATTTTGTTTAAGTTATGATTTTGAAAATGTTTTGATTCAAGCAAATGATGCCATCACTCAAAGTTTTATCTCTTGTTAATATTGGTTACGTCTTCGCATTGTCATTCTTTTATATATATCTCGATTTATGCTTTGTACCGTATTATTTAGCACTTATTGAGCATTTGGCTCACTCCTTGCTTTACCCTGATATTACAGCTAGCAGCTATGGTTAGATTCAAGCAGACAACACGTAAGACCTGCGACGCCGATGCGTATGTCCGAGCTCAGGTAGAATAAGAGATAGTTTTGTGTGAGGACTCGATAAAAAAAATCAGTTGTAATAGATGGTAGTGTTGGGCTGTTCCAAATCCTAAACTGTAGTAGATCTTGGATTCGGTCAAGTATACTTTCTTTTAAATATTGTAAAAGTTATTTATTTTGTATGTTAAGTTGGGGGTGTGACATTGTCATTACCCGTTCCGCTGAAAAAAAGCGCGGAAAGGGTAGCAGTCCGCTGAAAAAACCCTGCGGATAGGCGAATTTTTTTTTTAATCCTGGCCGTTGGATTGTTCATCCAACGACCAGGAGATAGTGTGTTGGTTAAGGGTCCCCTGGCACATGATTGTCAGGGAACAGGACCCGAGAGATTTATGGCTCCCTAATAAAGTGTTAATAATAGTCTTTATTTTGTGTTTGTTGACCGGGATAGAACGATTTTTGATGGACAAATCACGTATTTCATGTCAAATTACGATAACGTGTAAAAACTATTCATATTTACATGAGCAGTTGGAGATACAGATCATTCACAGGGATGTAAAGACGATTAATGCGATGCTTGATTCGAATTATAATGCTAGCTGTGATGACTTTGGATTATCAAGATGGCTAGAATATCAACGTGATCACCAAATCAAGACACCAATAAAGTATCAAGACTTTAGATTGTCAAACACTACGAGAATTGGAGGAACAACTGGATACTTACCACCAGAAAGCTTCCAAAGACGCGGCTCTGCTATATCAAAATCTGATGTTTTCAGTTGCAAATTTGTTGTCTGGGAGATTATATCAGGACAACGAGAAATGGGCCTTACTTTCTAAAATGATCAAATTAATTTTCTTTCTGGATACAAAGGCTTTCAGATTAAGGAATGGTTTTAAATAGCAAGGCACAGTCGACTTCCTGACAGGTCTTATAAGCTTTTTGACATGGAACGTTTGTTTACAACAAATTGTCAGACCTTCCATCATTTAAGCATCATCATTTGTATATTTCTAACTACTACCACCACCAATAAATAGTTGCTTCCGGATTATCTAATTTTGGTCAACTAAGGACGAAACGATTTACACAACTGCTGAATATGGAAGCACCGATGTTAACCCCATCTGCTGAATATGGAAGCTCTGACTTTAGCCCGTCTGTTGAAAACAGAAAAGCGGATATCAACCCCTTCACCAAATACGCAAGCACTAAAATCAGGTCCTCGGACAACAAGAGTAAACGTCGACCAAACGCGTTCCCCATTATTGAAACTCCACAGGAAATTATCTTTAAAGATAATCATTTCACCAATTAAAAACTTTGCAGATTCCAGAAAGGTAGCTGAAGTAGACTTTGGAAATGGTTATTATGGCATTTTTGACAACAATCACCATATCTTGGTGAAAATGTTAGGCATGAATGCACTCGCCAATGAAAACGTTGGTCACATTGCAACAAAAGTATCTTATATTCAGTCAAGTGAGTACCACATTGGTGTAGATATTTATGAAATGTAGATATTTTTTGTGTTCAGGTGTAATCGTAACTTAAATTTTGTATCTTAACTTTTAATTCTGAATGTTTGTGAACAACCTACGGGCTATAATTAATTTTAAATTTGTAATTTGCAGGCAGGTGTTTACACCCGTGGATTATATACAACATCCAAATTGGAGGACCTTAATGAATATCCAGTGATTTGATTCAGTTCACAAAGGTCATTTAGGTAATTAACTATTTAAATGTTATTTGTGAGCACTCAGTGTACTTTGTTACTACGATCCTTGGAAAAAGTCAGGATTTGACTATTTAATGAAATATCTCAGGACCGTCATAAAAGACAAAATAAAAAAACTTGCAGTGGCTCGCCACAAAAGGTATAATGAAAATTTTGAGTTTATAGTGCTCAATCAACATGAGATAATGTCCCGGTGATGATAGTTTTGTGAGAACTATCATTTCCAAGCTCATGGGTTCCAAGTATAATATATAGATCAGGTTCAATGTCATAGACAATTTAGTACTGTGTTGTTTAAGTAGATGTTATCACCCTCATAAGCACCCATTTGCTTCTATAAATGTGATTGTTAATTTGTTTCGCAAATGTACCATCACCCCCACCATAGCTAGCTGGTCAGAAAATCTCTCCTGAGGAGGAACCTGAAGAAGATTTGGCTGAAAAGATTGACATATGACTTCATTATCATCATCTGACAGGTGAAACGGATCCACTAAGATCTCATAGGCACAGGTTGCACAAGCAAAAGTTATTTAGTTTGTGGTGTTTGTATCTGAACATCATATGCATTTTATTTAATTTTAGAAGGTTATTTGGGTATTAATTACTAAATATAAGATGATTTGGTTAGTAGCTAACGGTATAGTATTTGCCCTTTCGTTATCTATCTCCATTTTAAGCTACGTAAGATACCATATCGCATCCATAAATTTTATAAAACGGGCAATTATAAATAAAGATGATGAGAAGTTTTTATTTTATGAGATATCTGTTATAGAGGAAACTAGAGGGGTTGCACTGCCAAATTTCCTTCCTAGATTTGCATTCCTATCACTTTTGCAGCACGAAGGTAACAAGAGTTTTGAACATACCTGTTAACTTTGGTGCTGAAGTGTGGGACTACTTGTAGTAGAGCTTTGATTGGAGCTTGGTTCTGAGTTCCAGTAATCATGTTTCAACTAGCTGCTCTTATGGTGTATTGGATCGTTACGTCCATGAGACTCAGGGGTGATAAGATAATATGAGATCCAGCTAATAAGTGGCACCAAAACAGGTTCATTTTAGCTTTATTCATGTGAATTGTGATCACCTGTGATAATATGGATTATAAATTTGTTAACTTCTGCAACAATACAATGCAACAATGAATTCAAATTGAGGATAATTGGTCTAAAACAACAGAAATCCAGAGAGTCTTACATTCATTGTTTTAGTCTTGGCTTGCTGTATGTTTGATCACGTTAATATTGAGCAACTTCAGACTCTTATATATGTAAATTGAAGTAAGTATGCAATTATAAACTTCTTCCCTTTCTTGCATATCGATACAATGCACCCCTTATTCAGTTTTCTTCGTGGATGGGGTGATCCTGCTGGTATACCCTTCTGTAAAAGAATTTTGACCCCAAATGATATGCTAAATAGATGTTTTTATTATTTTGTTTAGGGACCCTAAACTTAAATGTATATAGTTATTAAATATTTTTCAATTTATAGAATTTTATTTTGTTTTAAGATAATTTTTCTTATAAATATATCTACATTGTATTTAACGTTTATTAAATTATAAAATTTTTACAATTGTCATTTTATGATAACTTAAAATATCTAGGTCGGGTACCGTTAGTATAACAGCATAAACAAAAGCATAACAAAGCATACTATAACTTTAGTATATTGTAACATAATTTTTTCATTTTTTTTCTTTTTAAAATTTTGTTTTTAATTAAATTGATAAGATGCAAGTGTTATTTTTAGTGATTCTCGCACAAATTCACATATCCATTTTGATTCCTATAATATACCGGGAGAACTGTAATGGCAGTTTAGGACTTTGGGGCTCAGAGTTGAGTTATTTTTTTTATTATATTGTGCATCTTTCTGATAATCATGTGAAAGTTTTGCAGAATGGAATATTCCTATAAGGACTTGGAGAGGTTGCATATTCCTCAGATGGTTACTCATAAAGATAATGAGGAGAAACTTACTACTGCATTTACAATGTCAGTGGTATGTAAAATTACTTACCAGCCTTATTTTTACGTTTAGATTTTATTCTCATATTATTGTATATGTTGTGGTCAGTCATATGGCCCCTTTTTTGTTTCTTAATCATTAAGTTTCTTATAATGATTTAGTGCAAACCTGAAATTTTAGTTAAGTGCAAATCTTTCTTTGAAAAGCAGTATCATGATAATTATTGACCATTCATTATATCCTGTAGGATGCAAAAAAGGTACAATTATAGAGGATTGACCCTTGCACCCAAAGATTCAAAACCAGAGGATTTCAACCGTCCAGGCCATATATTTCCATTGAGATACAGGGAGGGAAGTGTTTTAAAAAGAGCAGGTAATACAGAAGCTTCTGTTGATCATAATGTGCAGGATGGACTTGAACCTGTCTCGGTTTTATGTGAGATTGTGGATGAAGATGGTTCTATGGCTCGATTACCAAAATTTCAGGAATTTGCAAAGAAAGAAAACATAAAGATTGTGTCAATAGATGATCTTTTCAGGTAGGTTAGGAAATTATTCTTTGGTACATTCTTCACTGTCATAATAAAAGATCTGCAAACATTTCTTTGACTGTTTGACTCCTCAAAGAAATTTTATGAGTTTAGGGTTTCCATGGTTACGTGGAGTTGCGCCTATAAGTTCTATTCTTCGTTGCTACTAATGGCCTAAAAATTCAATCTCGCAGCCACTTTCATTTAGACTTAAAGTTGACGATCATATATTCAGTGGTAGTACTAAACTTAATAACATCAAAACCATATCACTCTATCATCTTATGTGAGAAAGTTATCTTGATTTTGCACTAAGGCTACAAGATAGAATGGGCAATGTATGTATAATTTTAAGTGCTCAGCCGAGCTGTGGTTTTATCTGTTTTGATTTTTTTTAACTAGCATAGTTAATATTTAAATGTTTAAACTAATTTTCCTTTTTACAAGTATTTGATACATTAAAGTTTTATAATTTTTTCTATAAAACATAAAGTCAAAATTTGGATATTAGTTAACTTTTAAATATGACATATTCTTGCATTTTTTATATCACAATATATACTTAATTTTTTAAATACTTATATGAAAACATGTTATATTTGCTGTTTAAATAATTTTATAAATTGTCAATATGTTAAAAATTAACAGATGGTTTTTTAAATAATTTTGTATATAGCAACAAGTTGGCGTGTGCAAAATATGGGCTAACTTGCTAGTATTCCTAATATCTACTAGCACTAGGATTTCAAAATTACTCTTTTTACCATTCATTTTATTTTAACCATTTTACATCAAATATACTTTTTGGTAAATGTACGTTGAGCCTTTGGATCATCCACTAAATATGGGTTAACCTGCAATTCAAATTTTACACTTTTTTTACTCTACAGAACTTGGATTATCCACTTAGATTTGGCCGACCCATTTGTTACTGCATTGTGTAATGTAACTTATTAACGTGATCGTAGGAGATCGTGGTGACTCGCTTAAAAACAATATCTCTCTTTCAAACAAGTATCATTCAAATCCATAAACATAGTTCCTCTCCTCCTTTTCATCCAATTACTGGTGGTTGCTTCGTTATTTCTTATCTACATATGTGACGATATATGTCCGTTTTCACATAGATGGATCGAGTAAGTTGACTTTTTATCATGTATATATAATGGTTGTATTTTTTTTACATTGATAGTGATATGTTTTTCGCTGTTACGTTGCAAACGACTTCTTCTTGGTCCATTAACACCTTCATCTGCACAAAATGTTTACACTTTTATTTGTTCTCTATTTAAAGGTCGGAAGTGGCTTTCGCTTGGACATCCCGACTTTACATTCACTTTTATTTGTTCTGTGTTTAAAGGTCGGAAGCAGCTTCTGCTTGGAACATTATCTTCCTCTTCCAACGAAATTGATTATTCTATTACATGTTATATGATAATGATGTATGTTAGTATTTTTATTAGGATTTGATATTATTTTTTATGTTTTTTCATATAACAATTCTCATATGTATTTATTTCCTGTATCAATTTTTCATCGAAAAATTTCCAATCTCTGTTTGTGTTTGTAATTAAGAGGAACTTTTGGTTGCTCCACAGGATGGGTACAAATCACCAATCAGATGGCCTAAGAGAAAAAATAAAGGTTGGAACAGGTTTGATGTATAATCTATTCTTATTTACATGAGCAGTGGGAGACACAGATCATTCAGAGCGATGTAAAGACGAGTAATGTGATGTTTGGTTTGAATTATAATGCTAGCTTTGGTGACTTTGGATTAGCAAGATGGCTAGAACATCAACTTGATCACCAAATCAAGACACCAAAAAAGTATCAAGACTTTCGATTGGCGGACACTATGAGAATTGGAGGCACAACTGGATACTTACCACCAGAAAGCTTCCAAAGACACGGCTCTGCTATATCAAAATATGATGTTTTCAGTTTCAATTTTTTTGTCTTGGAGATTGTGTTAGGACGACGAGCAATAGACCTTACTTTCTAAGATGATCAAATTAATTTGCTTTATGGATACAAAGGCTTTCGGATGAAGGAATGGTTTTAAAAAGCAAGGCACATTCGACTTCTTGACGGGTCTTATAAGCTTTTTGACATGGAACATTTGATTCATTAGAACTGCTATGCACTCTTAATGATCCCCAATCTAGGCCAAACATGAAATGGGTGCTACCAGAAGTACTTTATGGAACTCTTTGCAACAAATTATCGGGCCTTCTATCATTTAAGCATCATCCTCTGTATATCTCTAACTACCACCACCACCAGTAAATAGTTGCTTCCAGCTCATCTACCTTTTGGTCAATCAAGGACGAAACCATTTACGCAACTGCTGAATATGGAAGCACTGATGTTAACCCCATCTGCTGAATATGGAAGCTGTGATTTAAGGCCATCTGTTGAATACAGAAAAACGGATGTCAGGCCATTCACCAAATACGCAAGCACTGAAATCAGGTCCTCATACAATAAGAGTAAACGTCGACCAAACACGTTCCCCATTATTGAAACTTCACGGGAAATTAGCTTTAAAGATAATCATTTCACCAAGTAAAAACTTTGCAGATTCCAGAAAGGTAGCTGAAGTAGACTTTGGAAATGCATATTATGACATTATTGACAACAATCACCATATCTTGGTGAAAATGTTAGGCATGAATGCACTTCGCCAATGAAATTGTTGGTCGCATCCCAACAAAAGTATCTTATATTCGACCAAGTGAGTACCATATTGGTGTAAATATTTATGAAATGTAAATATTTTTTGTGTTCAGGTGTAATTTTAACTTAAATTTTGTATCTTAACTTTTAATTCTGAATGTTTGTGAACAACCTACGGGCTATAATTAATTTTAAATTTGTAATTTGTAATTTGCAGGCAGATGTTTGCACCCGTAGATTATCTACAACATTCAAATTGGAGGACCTTAATGAATATACAGTGATTTGATCCAATTCACAGAAGTTATTTAGGTAATTAATTACTTAAATTTTATTTGTGTGCATTCAATGTTACATGTACTCTGTTACGATCCTGGGAAAAAGTCAGGATTTGACTATTTAATGAAATATCTCAGGACGGTCATGAAAGACACAATCAAAAAACTTGCAGTGGCTCGCCACAAAAGGTATAATGAAATTTTGAGTTTATAGTTGCTGAATCAACACGAGATAATGTCCTGGTGATGATAGTTATGTGAGAACTGTCATTTCCAAGCTCATGAGTTCCAAGTATAATATATAGATTAGGTTCAATGTCATAGACAATTTAGTACTGTGTTGTTTAAGTAGATGTTATCACCCTTATAAGCACCCATTTGCTTCTATAAATATGATTGTTAATTTGTTTCGCAAATGTATCTTTGTTGTATTGTAGGGGAGTGGCCCAAATTCCTTGATCAAACAATCTAAACTTATTGTTGCTGTAATGTAATCTCTCTTACCTTTTTATACTGATATGTATTTAACACAAATATTTTAAAGCTAATCAATTCATAATCTTTTCCATAAACAGATTCACCTTCACCCCCACCATAGCTAACTGGTCAGAAAATCTCTCCCGAGGAGGAACCTGAAGAAGATTTGGCTGTAAAGATTGACATATGACTTCATTATCGTCATCTGACAGGAGAAACAGATCCACTAAGATCTCGCAGGCACAGGTTGCACAAGCCAAAGTTGTATTCTTCATAACATTTTTCTTTTCATTTTTATAGATGATCAATGTACATCTCTTTTAGTTTAGAGGAATTGAAGGTAAAAGAAAATGTGCCCGCTGAACCTTCATCAATAGGGTTTTTTCACAGAAATCGTTGAAGTTACTGAATCAAAGGACACTCTAGCTATTAGTATTCAAACTCCAGAGACCAGAGACCTCTTCTGTTCTGTCAACTCAGGGATTAATACTTAAAACAAGATCAAATGATATATGTGGAAAGCCTACCTCTATAATTAGTGATGGTGTAGAGTCAATCGTTGAATCATAATTCTCGGTGTTTTCTTGGAAAAACTAAGGTATAATTAATTTCGTTATAAATTTTATGTTTCACGTCTTTAATAATAATAGCTACACCATGTTTATCTTATTGGTTTTATATTTGATTTAAATATTAAAAGCACAAATTATGCAGAACTCTCTCAGATAACAGGTTTGGTAAGGTTTTTAAAAGTATTTTCTTTAAAGTGAAAGTCTCATGAATTAAAAAAAAAAAAACAAAAAAACGTTACAAATTTGTGAGATAAGCCAAGAGTGAGTGCATGGTTGAAATGCTGACCATCTGATGGTTATTATAATAATAATGTACTTTTGTTCAGGTTCTGGGTTACTCAAATTCATTATATGTTATTTGTGAATAACTGGTATGGTGGTTCTACAAGTGAAATTTTTGTTCTCGACTTATATATATATATATATATATATATATATATATATATAATATGTATATTAAAGGAGATGTGTAGTGGACGTTGTTTTGCTGTTTTTTAATACCTTCTTATGATTAAAAGTAAAATTAAGTAAATCTCACATAAATAATTGCTTGACTTTTGAGGCACATTAAGTCATGTTTTCTCTTTTTATTCAATCTAATATATCTATTACTCTTAAATATATGATCATATTGGGACCTTACTCTAACACCTTAAGGTTTTAGATGAGCTGATTACTCAACATGATATCAGAATTTAGGCTGGCGGGAGAAGCTATATTGTCAGAATAAATGTCTAAGTTATTGTCTTGATCAATGTTGGTGATGCAATATTTTTTGGTGGAACCAGTCCGAAATCAAAAAACACCAAGTTTGGTTAATACTAGATCAAGGACAAAATGATATAGGAGGGGGTTTTCCTGAAGAGAACAAGGCTATCGCCAAGGTGGCCAAGGTTCAACCTACAGCTGACAATCTGGATATCTTGGCAAAAGAAGGCCTCAAGTTTGTTTCGAAAATCTAAAATTAAAAATTTTAAGTGTGGTAGCAAGTTTACTAAAATTTATTTGATAGGTCCATTTGGCGAATCTTATTATAAGTAATAAGTAATTTAGTTTCTTTTTTAAAAAAATCATATTTACATTTTTTAAATATAAGTATTTATCACACATATTTGAGATCAATCCTTATTTCCAACTCAAAATGAATTACTTATTTCCTGAAAAAAGGAATAGCCTAACGGGGCAGAAAACAGAAAAATATTTATACTAATTGATTTGTGCAAATAACAAGGTTGTTTTTGACACACTTATAGTTAAACTGAAGGCATTGTACTGAATTTAATCTAAATCTCTGCCAAAAGTGACATTTCTCTTAATTGCATGGTTGTAGTTTAAGTTCAAATTTGCAACTTTTTTTTGGTAAGTCATATTGCATCTCAATAACAAAAAAGAGGTAAGCCTTAGAGACACCAGAACAAAAGAAGCCCTACTAACTAGGATATTACATACGTGAACAAACACACCACTCAAAGTCTCCAACACACTATTCAGGAAAGCAATTACGAAAAAAACTTGCAACTTACATACTGTTCTGTTATACTAGACTCAAACGATAGATAAAACACGACACCGAGACCAATATCACAAAAGTGATACCTTCATTCACTAACACAGTCTTCCAAAAACTTTTTCTTAAAGAGAAGAAAAAATAAATTAAAGCAAAACTTTACTGTTTTAGTATGAATTACCAAATAACCACGGTTGCATCTCACCAAGCTCCATATATGTACATAATTTTTTACTTTATAGTTTTTTAACTTAAAAAATAAATAATTATAATGAGCTTTTTCTTAAAAAATAATAAATTAACACAAGGTAATATAATTTTCTACTAGAAATAAACTAAAAATAAAATATATTTTTATCATACATATAATAACATTCCAAAACTAAACATTTTATATTAAAAAATTTAATATAACATTAAAATTGACAACATATGTGCAACTTCAAATTGATTATATGTACAAATTCATCAAGAAAATAATATGATTTTTACTGGTTTTACAAAAGAAAAAAGTAATAGAAATGAAAATGTTTTTACATTAAAGCTATTAAAATTTTTAAGTTTTTTAAAAATTTAACATATTCATGAACGAAAGAATTTTGTAAATTACAGAAATTTCCCACCTGCGAAGCACGACCTATATTACTAGTAAGGAATAAATAACACGAGATTAAAGATTTTTGGGAGTTTAAAGTAATCTGGCTAATGGGCGTTAGTTGGGTATTCCATGTCTGATAGATAGGTCAAATTAATGAATCAATTTTCAATTTTCTTGAGGAGCGTATGTGGAAACAAATACAAAGATGGAGTGCTAAACGTAGAGCAGTAAATAAGAGCCTCAGACGAACTAGCATTCCAGCCCAGGCCCCGGTTCCTAGGGTAATTGATCCGGACTATCCGGTATCTCGGTTTATATTTGATTCGAAAATATGATATATGTTTCATTTCCGTTTTAAATATGCTATAATCTGGCGTAAAAAATATATCCGAATAAAATATGATCCCGGATACGAGCACTTATGTACCCGCTCATATTATGTCTCATATTTTTTTTATAAAATGATCTTACTCGAATATGATCCTTGGTCCGTATTTGGTTAAAACCTTAATATGATTATAGTTTTAACTCATTACATTTCTAAGTAAATATCAATTTATATTTTATTAATATCTTGTATAAATGTAAGTTATTACTAAATATGGAAAAATTGTAATAGTATGTACTTAATACATCATATATTTCAGTTTTTAATTTTTGATTATTTAGTATATTTACAATATTACATCTATTTTAGAAAAATTAATCATTATATATCATAAATTAAAAATTATTTCGTAATATTGGTGGATCATTTTTGACTCGGATCTGATGGGTCACAAACTACCCGGTTAGAAAAAGGAAAATACGGTATTGGCTCGTATCCGGTTTGGATCAGACTTCTAATACCCGAGATTGGTTTGTATCCGAATAAAATAATACCAGACCCAAATCTGGACACTACAAAAATAAAATGATCCGAGACTTGAGCAAAGGGGTGCCCGGTATCGCCCGGATCATTTTACACCTCTAGCTAAATGTCTTTCTCGAGCTGGTAAAGTGTTATTGTTAAAGAATGTTGCACATGCGATACCATCTTATAGTATGTCGTGCTTTTTATTGCCTAAATCTCCCGATCAAGAGTGGGAAATGATGATGATTAATTTTTGATGGGGCTCAGGGACACACACAAGACTAAGCATTTGATGGTTGGCATGCAAATATATGAGTTAGAGATGCACAAAACATTTGAATCCAGAAAGCCCGTCCGATCTGATCCAGAAAAAATCTGCTAAAAATCCAATCCGAAAAAAGCCCGGTCTGGCCCGATCCGGCCCGTGGGTCTTAACGGGCCACATATTTTGCGTAAAAATCCGGTCCGACCCGATTCGGTAAAAGCCCAGATTTAAGCCCAATTCGGTCCAAAGCCCGGCCCGATCCGGATAAAAGCCCGGTCCATCCCGATCCGGTCTTATAAAAGCCCGTATTTTATGATGATTTTTAATAAATATTCGAATAAAACTTTGAAGAAATTATGTCTTATTCAAATTTATTTTATAATTGAATATAATTTTGAATAAAAGGTCTAAATTTCTAATATAATTTTGATTCAAATTCATAAATTGAATATATTAAGATCGAATTACCAAGATGTAAATTTAAATTCTAAATTAATCTAAGGTATAACATGAAGAAATTATTCCAAATTCTAAAAAAGAGTGTGTGTGTATATATAAATAAAAGCCTAACCTCGCAAATAAAATCTAAAAAATGCAAAAAAATATTTGTTATTAATAAAAAAATTAATATTATTAATATTAATTTATTTAAAAGAATCCGGTGGCCCGGCCCGATCCGCGGGCCTAAACATGCCTAGTTATTTTGAATGAAATCCGACCCAATTTTTAAAAAAACCTGACTCGGCTCAGTTTTAAAAAATCCGGATTTTTTAAAGGCCGACCCGAATCTGGCCTGATCCTGTTTTTGTGCATCTCTAATATGAGTATGTCAAAATGCAAAGACGGTCCTTAGACTTAAGGGATCTCTCTGGTTTTAACCTGACTTTTTTGAATAAGCATTTCTAAAATTTTGTTAGTAACTCTAACTTTTTCGTAGCTTGAGTTTTTAAGACCAACTATTTTTCTAACAGCAAATTTCTTAATGCTTAACGGGGAGGTGTTAGTCCCTTAACAATGAAGCAAGAATTACAGAAGGGGGGTTGAATGGAATTCTTGAACCTTTTTCTTGAAATAAAATGTTCAACTCGATTATTGATATATTTGTTTTGATTAGCACAATGCGGAATATAAACTTGAATGAATCAAAACACAAGTAATCAAAAACAAGAGTCTTTAAAAACTTTCCGGTGGATTTAAACAATTCCACCAAAGATATATATAATATATCGAGAGGACTCTGTGTGCAGAAATGCTCACAGCTGCTTACAAAATAGAACTACTGAGAATACAGGAAATGCTAAAGATTATGCTTACAAAGATTTCTCTGTTTTTGAGTTTCTCTCAGCTATCTCAGTTATTTTTCTATTTGTTACTCTCTTGGTTTATATAATACCAAGATTACAAAGTCAAAAAGACTGAACAAATATAAAATCTAATAGTCTTAATCTTTGCTGCTTTTTGTCCTCTATTACCCAGTTAATGGGCTTCCACAATGTGTTTGTATCTAACTCGACGGCTGTGTGTCAGCTTTCACTGTTCAACTGATGTTTGAATTCTTGATATGATCATCCGTCGACTTTCAGATCATCCGTCGATGACTTGATTGATCATCCGTCGACTGCTATGTTAAACATCCGTTGATAGTCATTTGATCATCCGTCGAAGGCTTTGTTAATCATCCGTCGGTAGCTATTTTGGCACTTGACTTCATTTCACTTATACAGAATTACAAGATATTATTTATGTACAATTAATCAACCTATTTTGCATATCTAGTTAAAGTCAACATGACTTATATGCTACTACAGATTCTATACAAAGGTGCATACATCACTGTGCTACAAACTTATTATTACATAAGCTACTCACTCGATGGATAATAAGTTAATCATCCGTCAGGACTATAATGAGTTATCCGTCGGGACTATAATTCTTATCCGTCGAGTGCTACATTATTTCACTAAGTAAAATCTACTTAGATGTTTTGTTTAAGTGATCATCAAGTACACAACATATTCACAACAATCTCCCCCAATTTATGTCTACTGGAATTGTAGCCATAAATTAAGAGACACTTGATGATAACAAAACATCCTAAACATATATCTTTAAAGATAAGTAAATAAAACTGAAAGTGCTTCAATTAAACAAAATGTACCAGGTTTGGCTCAGAGTCAGTTCAAGATGCTCCTCTAGCCTGAGCAGGTTTTTCTAGTTTCTTGAAGGTCTGGATCTTCTTCCAAGCTTTCTGTTGTTTTCTTCAATTTGATTCTGGAGCTGCCTGTGGAATTCTAGTTCATCAGATTCTGAGAGATCTAGCATTTCTTGCATCTCCAAGAGAGTCTCATTGTTAGAGATACTCAATTGGTCTTCTAGTCTGAAGATTCTTCTCACACCCTTGTCATCCATGAATTCCATCAGCCAGTAGGGCCTTAGATGCACTCTTCTCCCTGTGTATGGGATGATTAGAGTCTTTGGGAGTGCATCTTCAGCTCTAACACTCCTCAGCTCTTCAATCTTCTTCAATACTAGTCTTCTTGCAGTTACATTGAACCCAAAGTTTTTCTTAAAGGATGAATAGACTTTGATCAACACAGCTTGGCTTTCTTGAAGTATCCTGTGAAGAGGCCACTGAATCTCCCTTCCTCCTTTGTACTTGAACACCAACCTTTCAGGTAGGTTTCTGTATGCATCAATTACCCTTACTTTATCCAGTTCATCCAGATAAAGGTTTAGATCTGAGAATTCTTTGATGTCACACAAGTACAAGTAGTCTCCCCTGTTGACCTTGGGTTGAGCTTTAGCTACTATCTTGGATTTGAGAGGTGACAGCTTCACTTTCTTGACTGCCCTTGATTTTGTCCTTTTTGGCTTGGTAAGGATTGGCAAGTTGAAGTCAGGAATTGGTAATTTATCCCACTCTATTGGCTCATCCTTTGGCACAATAGGCTCTCCATGTATATTCCTGTAGGGGTCCACCACCCTTATGTCTTCAAATACCACAGAGGGCTTTGATGCTTGAGTTTTAGCTTGAGTGGATTCCTTATGAAATTGATCTTCCAATTTCTTATCAACAACATCTAATTTCCTTTTTGTTCTTCTAGCCAGTTCTTTCTTTCTTGGGGATTTCTTCTGTTCTTCAATCTTCATCTTTGATTCAGCAGCTTCAGATGGTTGAGAGGGAATTTGTTGAGAAGAGTTTACAGCCTGTAGCTTGGCCAAGATAGCAATCTGTTCTTTCTTTTGTTTTGGACTTCTTTGCATCTAGAACAGCTTGCCTCTTTTCCTGCTTTAATCTGGCTTTTTCTTCTTTCTTTGCTTGAGCAAACTGTGGATGTCCAGCTACCACACAAATTTTCTTTCCATTTCTGAATATCTTAGCAATTCTCCTTTTTGAGGCTGAATCAGCTGGATCTTTATAGAAGACAATGGATCTTGACAGAAGCTTCTTTTCATCAGGCTTGGGTGTCTCATACACAGTATCCAAGGGATTCTTCAAAGATGACTTTGGATAATTTGCCCTTGGTTTAAGAATTGTTTCAGCCTTTTGTGATTTGATGCAGGAAGATTGTCCTTTCTCCAGATAGTTCATGCTCATCTCATTCACACTGATTGGCTTGATATGAGAGTGATGGATGGCTGACTTAACTGGCTCCTTGACTAGTTCAAACTTTTTCTGAATTTCCTCATCAATCTTTTCCCAGTTGATTAAACTCAACTTTCCTTTTTCAGCAACTTTTAAATTTGCTGCTGCAGCTTCAATTAGATCTATACCATCTGCAACTGGTGGCTTGGAGATAGTAATTGAAGGTACAATTACTTTGCTGATTTGTACTTGAAGTTTCTCCCCCTCTGTTGGTCCTTTCTCCCCCTTACTTGATTCTCTCTCCCCCTTTTTGTTATCATGAAGTTGAGGAGTTAGGCCTTGTGCTTTAGCCAGTTGCATGAGAAGATTTGTCTGAGTCTGTTGATTTTGAAGAAGAATAGCCACTGAATCTTCAATAACTTGAACTTGTTTTCCAG